>NC_041382.1:476091004-476147530 GCF_002162155.2 Triticum dicoccoides | reverse complement strand
GGGGGGGGGTGAATAGGCAACTAACACTTTTTAGCTTTTCTTTAACAATTTAAACTTTGCATCAAAGTAGGTTGTCTAGATATGCAACTAGGTGAGAAACCTATATGATGCAACAAGGATAGGAACACAAGCAAGCAAGATATATGAAACAAATAAGCTTGCACAAGTAAAGGCACGAGATAACCAAGAGTGGAGACGGTGGAGACGAGGATGTGTTGCTGAAGTTCCTTCCCTTTGAGAGGAAGTACGTCTCCGTTGGAGCGGTGTGGAGGCACAATGCTCCCCAAGAAGCCACTAGGGCCACCGTATTCTCCTCACGCCCTCACACAATGCGAGATGCCGTGATTCCACTATTGGTGCCCTTAGAGGTGGCGACCAAACCTTTACAAACTAGGTTGGGGCAATCTCCACAACTCAATTGGAGGCTCCCAACGACACCACGAAGCTTCACCACAATGGACTATGGCTTCGCGGTGACCTCAACCGTCTAGGATGCTCAAACACCCAAGAGTAACAAGATCCGCAAGGGATTAGTGGGGGGAATCAAATATCTCTTGGTGGAAGTGTAGATCGAGGCCTTCTCAACCACTCCCGAGCAAATCAACAAGTTTGGTCGGCTAGGGAGTGAGATCGGGCGAAAATGGAGCTTAGAGCAATAATGGAGCTTGGGGATGGAAGAGGTTGGTCAACGGGGAAGAAGGGGACCCTTAAATAGTGTGGGATAAAGATCCAACCGTTACCCACCAACCAGCCCACGGCCAGCGGTACTATCGCACCTGGCCAGCGGTACTACCGCAAGGCCGCGCGGTACTACTACTTGCAACCAAGCGGTACTACCACATGGCTGTGCGGTACTACCGTACCGTCCCACGGTACTGCCGCAACCCCAGCGACAGAAAAGAAAAATAGACACGCAGGAACTGGGGGCGGTACTTCCGCAAGGGCGGTACTACCGTGCCCCCCATGCGGTACTACCGTGCCCCCCATGCGGTACTACCGCGAGGCAAAAAACCCCAGCCAGGGGGAAGGAAACTTTCGTGCCTACTTCCGCAAAGAAACGGAAGTAGCAAAAACCCGACACAGTAGTACCACCGAGGGGCGGTACTACTGCCTGACTGCATAGCGTGGTACTACCGCACGGCAAAAACGGTACTACCGCGGTAGGTGCGGATGTAAAAAATTACATCCGCCCCTACTACCGCGAAGGGGCGGCACTAGCCTGGTGGGCAGCGGTAGTGTGGCTCCAGGGGAGCGGTACTACCGTGGGCACCTGTGGTACTACCGCGCCACCGCGCGGTACTACCGCGAATGCCTACGGTACTACCGCTTTCCTGGGAGAAGTACTACCGCGACCAACCACAACAACCAGACAAGGGAGGCAGGAAACCGGAGTAAGCTCCAAGGAAAAAAGGAGGGGACAAGAAGGAGACGTGTACGTGATGATTCCACCCAAACCTTTCCAACGCGGACCCCCTCTTAATAGTACGGCTTTCCTACGACTCAAATCCACCAAAAAGAAACGTAGAAAAGATGTCGTCTCCATCAGTCTTCGAGGGGCACCCAACCGTCTTGTTCCTAGCAATGAAGTGTCTGGAATACTCAAGGCACACGATTAGTCCGCAAATGCATTGTCATCAATCACCAAAACACTTAGGGATAAATATGCCCTTACAATCTCCCCCTTTTTGGTGGATTGATGACAATACGGGATTTGCACAAGGAAAATAATATTAAGTAAATGCAAACCCCTCCTCTCTAGAATATAGACGGGCTCCCCCTAGATGTGTGCCACCTGGATGAGTGCTTTGGACTGCACGGCACACGAATACTAGGATCAAAGCTCCCCCTATATTATAGAGACAAGGCATATCTATCACTAGACAAGATAGCACAAACATAGGTTAACTACGATAGATAAAGTGCATATGTCTTACACCATATGAGGAAAGGTCTCGAAAGCACAAACCAAACAAGAGCAAACAAGCACAAACGAGGTCCAAAAGACAAAGCAAATAAATGCACCAAGCACAACACAACGCAAATCCCTACACTCTCTCCCCTTTGGCATCGAGATGCCAAAAAGGCAGAGAGGACACCTACACACACGGGGTGGCTCAGGCAGAGAAGTCATCCCACTGCTCCTCGTGCTCCTCGTCAGACTCAGCGGCGGGGATAGTCTCCTCGAAGTCATCCTCTGAACTGGTCCACTTGTATCCCTGCTTTGACATCCAGGCAGCCTCAGGTGTGATGACGTCCTCAGACCCGCCAGACACATCCTCTCCAAAGAGCCTCATAACCTTCTTGTCACGGCGGCGACTCTCCTTGTCTGCCACATAAGCCCTGTACTGTCCCTTTGCCTGCATGCAGAAGAGAGTCTTCATCTTGTCCTTTAGCTTTTTGGCCCATGACGGCTCAGACGAAGGAGTGGTGGACCTAGCAGCACGGTCCTCAGCAACATTCTCAGCAGCAGCCTCCTCCTCACCAGCAGCCCTCCTAGCAGAAGAGGCCTCAGCACGGGTAGTGGTGTTGGCCCAGTTGGGCTTGATGCGGAGGCTGATGGACTCATGGCGAATCCAGTCTGGAGCAAGGAACTCATCACCAGGGTACATCTTCTCCCAAGTGGTGGAGAGATGCCGAAACAGGTACGGTCCATAGATAGGTACCTTGCGAGTGAACACTGAAAACCGAAGCTCACACCACATGATGTGTGAGGCATCAGGTGGCTGAGTCTGAGAAGAACGTGCCTCTGCACACAGGAGCAACATGTCCACTAGATATGCATGGACCTTGTCCTTGTCGCCAATGCTTGGGAACAGAGTGTTGCGGAAGATGCGATGCATGATATCCAGAAAGGAGTTCAACACCCAAGTTGAATTTCCATTAGGGAGCACCTTCTCAACAAGGAAAGGCGGAAGCAGGTTCTTGTTGGCAGACTCAGAGTTGGCATGGGGGCGAACACCAACGGGGGTGTGAAGCCCGTCATCAGGAATGTGCAGCAGATCCATGAACTCTTTCCATGTAGCAGACAGCTAACGACCGTTGGTCATCCAGGTCATCCTCCGCTCCTCCCCGGGATGAAAGTACACTGAGGCAAATAACTGATAGATGAGCTCAGGGTCATAGTCAAGGTGAAAGGAGATCACCGGCTCAATAGCAAACTGCTCCACCAAGTCCAGAGCCTCTCCAAAATAGTCACGAAACTTGTCCTTCCGCATGTGATGCATGTATATCCACTTGACATCCACGAAGGTATTCTGCTTGCTCTTGATCACATCCAGATAGATGAGAACCTGTTGCTTGTTCCAGAACATCTCGGTGCCTCTTAGCACAGCCCGAGGAGTCACATAGGGATTGATCCTCCGGCGTTCGACATACTCTGAGACAGAAATCTCGTCCATGCCCTTAGCAGGTTCCTTTTGCTTGCTGGCAGTGGTCTTGACATTGCGCTTGGGGCATTGGAGCCCTCTGGGGCTTCATCTTGGGGGTTGCGCAAACGCTTGGAGCCAGTGTCACGACTGGGATTGGAACGGCGAGAGCCACCACCTGAGACACAAAAACGCAAAACACCCACAACCACCAAGAGGGATTAATGCAAAGACCACAACAAAGCAAGAGAAACAAGTAGAAAGCACACATGATAAATGCCTAGAGAGAGATTTGATCCCTACGGAAGTACTGCCAAGTGATGCGAAGCTAAGATAGTAGTACTGGTCTTAGACGCGGTAGTACCATGCAAGGTCATGGTAGTACCGGGTCTAGGAGCGGTAGTACGACCTTAGCGCCTCAGCTAGCGCGGTAGTACCGCATCTGCTGAGCGGTAGTACCGCACAAGCTAGCACGGTAGTACCGCACCTGACGGGCGGTAGTACCGCACATCAGACACGGTAGTACCGCACCGCGTCAGATCTGAACACGTTCAAATCTGAGAAAAGCCCGCGAAACTGTGGCGGTACTACGGTTGGACAAAGCTACCACAAGACAACAAATCAAGTATGATTCCTATGCATCACGACTCTCCTACATCCTACTCTTGCATAGATTTGGCCTAAAATCTCAAGAACAACAAGTTTCTCCCCAAAAACCTAGAAGCAAGAGAACAACCAAGAAAAAGAGGGATTTGGGGAAAAACCTTGGTCCATGGCAAGAGGAAGTGGTGGGGAACGATCCCACCGGTCAGAATCCGAGGAGAGTGGCCGGAGATGGAGATCCGGCGAGGGCCTCCAGCGCCGTTCTTGAGCGAGAGAGAGAGAGAGACATGGTGAGAGAGACAAATGAATGGGTATGGGGAGTTGGAACTCCCCTGCCCGAGTCATAACCCCCACACTCTCTCGACGGCGCGGTAGTACCGTGCCCCAACGCGGTAGTACCGCCCGGCGCGGTACTTCCGAAGTACCGCACCTGAGCGGTAGTACCGTGCTGTGGCATGGTAGTACCATGCCTCCCAAAGTGGTAGTACCACGGCCAGCGGCGGTAGTACCGTGGGCTCAAGAAGATGCACGTGTCGAGCACACGAAAAACGGGGTCTTTACACAAACACTCCGAGCCAACACGACTCCACAAGACCACGCTACACACAAAGCCAGAAAGGTACACGGCAAACAAAACAACCACGAGACACCACCTCTCCAAAGAGAGGGCGGTGGCCGTAGCCACCTATGTTTGAGTCAATTGGTATGGCACCGCGAAGAATTATCCTTGGGTCCATGACCAAAACTCATCTTTAAAGCACAAGTACCATCAAACATGGCTAATGTGAAAGACTTGATCAATTTATGAATAATGGGGGGAAGGAGAGTTCATTGAGAGAACATCACTCCCCCTATGTCCATGCCTACATCTAAACAGGACAACACGTTGAGTATGGTGGGGTGTGCAAGGGTTCAAGCAACATTGCTTGAATCAATGATATTTAACTCATGCCTTAACTCGCGAAATCTTGCTTCATCCAAGGGCTTCGTGAAGATATCTGCAAGGTTATCATGAGTGTTGACATAGTTGAGCTCGATCTCTCCTCACCTAATGTGATCCCGAATGAAGTGATACCGGATCTCAATATGCTGTTGGGGAACGCAGTAATTTCAAAAAAATTCCTACGCACACGCAAGATCATGGTGATGCATAGCAACGAGAGGGGTAGAGTGTGATCTACGTACCCTTGTAGATCGACAACAGAAGCGTTAACTTGGTTGATGTAGTCGTACGTCTCCACGGCTCGACCGATCAAGCACCGAAACTACGGCACCTCCGAGTTCTAGCACACGTTCAGCTCGATGACGATCCCCGGACTCCGATCCAGCAAAGTGTCGGGGAAGAGTTCCGTCAGCACGACGGCGTGGTGACGATCTTGATGTACTACCGTCGCAGGGCTTCGCCTAAGCACTGCTACAATATTATCGAGGACTATGGTGGAAGGGGGCACCGCACACGGCTAATAATATGATCACGTGGATCAACTTGTATCTATGGGGTGCCTCTTGCCTCCGTATATAAAGGATCCAAGGGGGGGTGCGGCCAGCCCTAGTAGGAGGCGCGCAGGAGGAGTCCTACTCCTACCGGGAGTAGGACTCCCCTCCCTTTCCTTGTCCAATTAGGAGAGGGGGAAGGAAGGGAGAGAGGAGAGGGGGGCGCCGCCCCTCCCTCCTTGTCCAATTCGGACTAGGGGGAGAGGGGACGCGCGGCCTGCCCTGGCAGCCCCTCCTCTTCTCCACTTTAGGCCCATGAGGCCCATTAACCCCCCGGGGGGTTCCGGTAACCCCCCGGTGCTCCGGTTTTATCCGAAACTTCCCCGGAACACTTCCGGTGTCCGAATATAGCCGTCCAATATACCAATCTTTATGTCTCGACCATTTCGAGACTCCTCGTCATGTCCATGATCACATCCGGGACTCCGAACTAACTTCGGTACATCAAAACTCATAAACTCATAATATAACTGTCATCGAAACCTTAAGCGTGCGGACCCTACGGGTTCGAGAATAATGTAGACATGACCGAGACACGTCTCCGGTCAATAACCAATAGCGGAACCTAGATGCTCATATTGGCTCCTACATATTCTACGAAGATCTTTATCGGTCAGACCGCATAACAACATACGTTGTTCCCTTTGTCATCGGTATGTTACTTGCCCGAGATTCGATCGTCGGTATCTCAATACCTAGTTCAATCTCGTTACCGGCAAGTCTCTTTACTCGTTCCGTAATACATCATCTCGCAACTAACTCATTAGTTGCAATGCTTGCAAGGCTTATGTGATGTGCATTACCGAGAGGGCCCAGAGATACCTCTCCGACAATCGGAGTGACAAATCCTAATCTCGAAATACGCCAACCCAACATGTACCTTTGGAGACACCTGTAGAGTACCTTTATAATCACCCATTTACGTTGTGACGTTTGGTAGCACACAAAGTGTTCCTCCGGCAAACGGGAGTTGCATAATCTCATAGTCATAGGAACATGTATAAGTCATGAAGAAAGCAATGGCAACATACTAAATGATCGGGTGCTAAGCTAATGGAATGGGTCATGTCAATCACATCATTCAACTAATGATGTGATCCCGTTAATCAAATGACAACTCTTTGTCCATGGTTAGGAAACATAACCATCTTTGATTAACGTGCTAGTCAAGTAGAGGCATACTAGTGACACTCTGTTTGTCTATGTATTCACACATGTATTATGTTTCCGATTAATACAATTCTAGCATGAATAACAAACTTTTATCATGATATAAGGAAATAAATAATAACTTTATTATTGCCTCTAGGGCATATTTCCTTCAGTCTCCCACTTGCACTAGAGTCAATAATCTAGATTACATCACCATGTGATTAACATCGATAGTTCACATCATCATGTGATTAACACCCATAGTTCACATCACCATGTGACCAACACCCAAAGGGTTTACTAGATTCAGTAATCTAGTTCACATCGCTATGTGATTAACACCCAAAGAGTACTAAGGTGTGATCATGTTTTGCTTGTGAGAGAATTTTAGTCAACGGGTCTACCATATTCAGATCCGTATGTATTTTGCAAATATCTATGTCAACAATGCTCTGCACGGAGCTACTCTAGCTAATTGCTCCCACTTTCAATATGTATCCAGATTGAGACTTAAAGTTATCTAGATCAGTGTCAAAACTTGCATCGATGTAACTCTTTACGACGAACCTTTTGTCACCTCCATAATCGAGAAACATATCCTTATTCCACTAAGGATAATTTTGACCGTTGTCCAGTGATCTACTCCTAGATCACTATTGTACTCCCTTGCCAAAATCAGTGTAGGGTATACAATAGATCTGGTACACAGCATGGCATACTTTATAGAACCTATGGCTGAGGCATAGGGAATGACTTTCATTCTCTTTCTATCTTCTGCCGTGGTCGGGCTTTGAGTCTTACTCAATTTCATACCTTGTAACACAGGTAAGAACCCTTTCTATGACTGTTCCATTTTGAACTACTTCAAAATCTTGTCAAGGTATGTACTCATTGAAAAAAACTTATCAAGCGTCTTGATCTATCTCTATAGATCTTGATGCTCAATATGTAAGCAGTTTCACCGAGGTCTTTCTTTGAAAAACTCCTTTCAAACACTCCTTTATGCTTTGCAGAATAATTCTACATTATTTCCGATCAACAATATGTCATTCACATATACTTATCAGAAATGTTGTAGTGCTCCCACTCACTTTCTTGTAAATACAAGCTTCACCGCAAGTCTGTATAAATCTATATGCTTTGATCATACTATCAAAGCGTTTATTCCAACTCCGAGATGCTTGCACCAGTCCATAGATGGATCGCTAGAGCTTGCTTATTTTGTTAGCACCTTTAGGATTGACAAAACCTTCTGGTTGCATCATATACAACTCTTTCTTTAAGAAATCCATTAAGGATTGCAGTTTTGTTATCCATTTGCCAGATTTCATAAAATGCGGCAATTGCTAACATGATTTGGACAGACTTTTAAGCATCGATACGAGTGAGAAAATCTCATCGTAGTCAACACCTTGAACTTTGTCGAAAACCTTTTTGCGACAATTCTAGCTTTGTAGATAGTAACACTACCATCAGCGTCCGTCTTCCTCTTGAAGATCCATTAATTTTCTATGGCTTGCCGATCATCGGGCAAGTCAACCAAAGTCCATACTTTGTGCTCATACATGGATCCCATCTCAGATTTCATGGCCTCAAGCCATTTTGCGGAATCTGGGCTCACCATTGCTTCTTCATAGTTCGCAAGTTCGTCATGGTCTAGTAACATGACTTCCAGAACAGGATTACCGCACCACTCTGGTGCGGATCTTACTCTGGTTTACCTACGAGATTCGGTAGTAACTTGATCTGAAGTTACATGATCATCATCATTAGCTTCCTCACTAATTGGTGTAGTAGTCACAAGAACATATTTCTGTGATGAACTACTTTCCAATAAGGGAGATGGTACAATTACCTTATCAAGTTTTCTACTTTCCTCCCACTCACTTCTTTTGAGAGAAACTCCTTCTCTGGAAAGGATCCATTCTTAGCAACGAATGTCTTGCCTTTGGATCTATGATAAAAGGTGTACCCAATAGTCTCCTTTGGGTATCCTATGAAGACATATTTCTACGATTTGGGTTTGATCTTATCAGGATGAAACTTTTTCATATAAGCATCACAATACCAAACTTTAAGAAACGACAACTTTGGTTTCTTGCCAAACCACAGTTCAGATTGTGTCGTCTCAACGGACTTAGATGGTGCCCTTTTAAACGTGAATGCATCTGTCTTTAATGCATAACCCCAAAACGATAGTGGTAGATCGGTAAGAGACATCATAGGTCGCACCATATCTAATAAAGTATGGTTATGACGTTCAGACACACCATTATGCTGTGGTGTTCCAGGTGGCGTGAGTAGTGAAACTATTTCACATTGTTTTAACTGAAGACCAAACTCATAACTCAAATACTCTTCTCCACGATCAGATCGTAGAAACTTTATTTTCTTGTTACGATGATTTTCCACTTCACTCTGAAATTCTTTGAACTTTTCAAATGTTTCAGACTTATGTTTCATCAAGTAGATATACTCATATCTGCTCAAATCATCTGTGAAGATCAAAAAATAATGATACCTGTCGTGAGTCTCAATATTCATCGGACCACATACATCAGTATGTATGATTTCCAACAAATTTGTTGCTCGCTCCATTGTTCCGAAGAACGGAGTCTTAGTCATCTTGCCCATGAGGCATGGTTCGCAAGCATCAACTGATTCATAATCAAGTGATTCCAAAAGCCCATCAGCATGGAGTTTCTTCATGCGCTTTACACCAATATGACCTAAACAGCACTGCCACAAATAAGTTGCACTATCATTATTAACTTTGCATCTTTTGGTTTCAATATTATGATTATGTGTATTACTACGATCGAGATCCAACGAACTATTTTCATTGGGTGTGTAACCATATAAGGTTTTATTCATGTAAACAGAACAACAATTTATTCTCTTACTTAAATGAATAACCGTATTACAATAAACATGATCAAATCATATTCATGCTCAACGCAAACACCAAATAACACTTATTTAGGTTCAACACTAATCCCAAAAGTATAGGGAGTGTGCGATGATGATCATATCAATCTTGGAACCACTTGCAACACACATCGTCACTTCACCCTTAACTAGTCTCTATTTATTCTGCAACTCCCGTTTCGAGTTACTAATCTTAGCAACTGAACTAGTATCTATTACTGAGGGGTTGCTATAAACACTAGTAAAGTACACATCAATAACATGTATATCAAATATACTTATGTTCACTTTGCCATCCTTCTTATCCGCCAATCACTTGGGGTAGTTCTGCTTCCAGTGACCAGTCCCTTTGTAGTAGAAGCACTTAGTCTCAGGCTTAGGATCAGACTTGGGCTTCTTCACTTGAGCAGAAACTTGCTTGCCGTTCTTCTTGAAGTTCCCCTTCTTCCCTTTTCCCTTTTCTTGAAACTAGTGGTCTTGTCAACCATCAACACTTGATGTTTTTTTTGATTTCTACCTTCGTTGATTTCAGCATCACGAAGAGCTTGGGAGTTGTTTCTGTTATCCCTTGCATATTATAGTTCATCACGAAGTTCTACTAACTTGGTGATAGTGACTAGAGAATTATGTCAATCACTATCTTATCTGGAAGATTAACTCCCACTTGATTCAAGCGATTGTAGTACCCAGACAATCTGAGCACATGCTCACTAGCTGAGCGATTCTCCTCCATCTTTTAGCTATAGAACTTGTTGGAGACTTCATATCTCTCAACTCAGGTATTTGCTTGAAATATTAACTTCAACTCCTGGAACATCTCATATGGTCCATGACGTTCAAAACGTCTTTGAAGTCCCGATTCTAAGCCATTTAAGTATGGTGCACTAAACTATCAAGTAGTCATCATATTGAGCTAGCCAAATGTTCATAACGTCTGCATCTGCTCCTGCAATAGGTCTGTCACCTAGCGGTGCATCAAGGACATAATTCTTCTGTGAAGCAATGAGGATAAACCTCAGATCACGGATCCAATCCGCATCATTGCTACTAACATCTTTCAACACAATTTTCTCTAGGAACATATCAAAATAAACACAGGGAAGCAACAACACGAGCTATTGATCTATAACATAATTTGCAAAATACTACCAGGACTAAGTTCATGATAAATTTAAGTTCAATTTAATCATATTACTTAAGAACTCCCACTTAGATAGACATCCCTCTAATCCTCTAAGTGATTACGTGATCCAAATCAACTAAACCATGTCCGATCATCACGTGAGATGGAGTAGTTTCATTGGTGAACATCGCTATGTTGATCATATCTACTATATGATTCACGCTCGACCTTTCGGTCTCCGTGTTCCGAGGCCATATCTGTATATGCTTGGCTCGTCAAGTATAACCTGAGTATTCCACGTGTGCAACTGTTTTGCACCCGTTGTATTTGAACGTAGAGCCTATCACACCCGATCATCACGTGGTGTCTCAGCACGAAGAACTTTCGCAACGGTGCATACTCAGGGAGAACACTTCTTGATAATTAGTGAGAGATCATCTTATAATGCTACCGTCAATCAAAGCAAGATAAGATGCATAAAAGATAAACATCACATGCAATCAATATAAGTGATATGATATGGCCATCATCATCTTGTGCTTGTGATCTCCATCTCCGAAGCACCGTCGTGATCACCATTGTCACCGGCGCGGCACCTTGATCTCCATCGTAGCATCGTTGTCGTCTCGCCAATCTTATGCTTCCACGACTATCGCTACCGCTTAGTGATAAAGTAAAGCATTACAGCGCGATTGCATTGCATACAATAAAGCGACAACCATATGGCTCCTGCCAGTTGCCGATAACTCGGTTACAAAACATGATCATCTCATACAATAAAATTTAGCATCATGTCTTGACCATATCACATCACAACATGCCCTGCAAAAACAAGTTAGACGTCCTCTACTTTGTTGTTGCAAGTTTTACGTGGCTGCTACGGGCTTAAGCAAGAACCAATCTTACCTACGCATCAAAACCACAACGATAGTTTGTCAAGTTGGTGTTGTTTTAACCTTCGCAAGGACCGGGCACAGCCACACTCGGTTTAACTAAAGTTGGAGAAACTGTCACCCGCTAGCCACCTTTGTGCAAAGCACGTCGGGAGAACCGGTCTCGCGTAAGCGTACGCGTAATGTCGGTCCGGGCCGCTTCGTCCAACAATACCGCCGAACCAAAGTATGACATGTTGGTAAGCAGTATGACTTATATCGCCCACAACTCACTTGTGTTCTACTCGTGCATATAACATCAACACATAAAACCTAGGCTCGGATGCCACTGTTGGGGAACGCAGTAATTTCAAAAAATTTCCTACGCACACGCAAGATCATGGTGATGCATAGCAACGAGAGGGGAAGAGTGTGATCTACGTACCTACGTAGATCGACAACGGAAGCGTTAACTTGGTTGATGTAGTCGTACGTCTCCACGGCTCGACCGATCAAGCACCGAAACTACGGCACATCCGAGTTCTAGCACACGTTTAGCTCGATGACGATCCCCGGACTCCGATCCAGCAAAGTGTCGGGGAAGAGTTTCGTCATCACGACGGCGTGGTGATGATCTTGATGTACTACCGTCGCAGGGCTTCGCCTAAGCACTGCTACAATATTATCGAGGACTATGGTGGAAGGGGGCACCGCACACGGCTAAGAATATGATCACGTGGATCAACTTGTATCTATGGGGTGCCTCTTGCCTCCGTATATAAAGGATCCAAGGGGGGGTGCGGCCGGCCCTAGTAGGAGGCGCGCAGGAGGAGTCCTACTCCTACCGGGAGTAGGACTCCCCTCCCTTTCCTTGTCCAATTAAGAGAGGGGGAAGGAAGGGAGAGAGGAGAGGGGGGCGCCGCCCCTCCCTCCTTGTCCAATTTGGACTAGGGGGAGAGGGGGCGCGCGGCCTGCCCTGGCAGCCCCTCCTCTTCTCCACTTTAGGCCCATGAGGCCCATTAACCCCTCGGGGGGTTCCGGTAACCCCCCGGTGCTCCAGTTTTATCCAAAACTTCCCCGGAACACTTCCGGTGTCCGAATATAGCCGTCCAATATATCAATCTTTATGTCTCGACCATTTCGAGACTCCTCGTCATGTCCGTGATCACATCCGGGACTCCGAACTAACTTCGGTACATCAAAACTCATAGTATAACTGTCATCAAAAACTTAAGCGTGCGGACCCTACGGGTTCGAGAATAATGTAGACATGACCGAGACACGTCTCCGGTCAATAACCAATAGCGGAACCTGGATGCTCATATTGGCTCCTACATATTCTACGAAGATCTTTATCGGTCAGACCGCATAACAACATACGTTGTTCCCTTTGTCATCGGTATGTTACTTTCCCGAGATTCGATCGTCGGTATCTCAATACCTAGTTCAATCTCGTTACCGGCAAGTCTCTTTACTCGTTCCGTAATACATCATCTCTCAACTAACTCATTAGTTGCAATGCTTGCAAGGCCTATGTGATGTGCATTACCGAGAGGGCCCAAAGATACCTCTCCGACAATCGGAGTGACAAATCCTAATCTCGAAATACGCCAACCCAACATGTACCTTTGGAGACACCTGTAGAGTACCTTTATAATCACCCATTTACGTTGTGACGTTTGGTAGCACACAAAGTGTTCCTCCGGCAAACGGGAGTTGCATAATCTCATAGTCATAGGAACATGTATAAGTCATGAAGAAAGCAATACCAACATACTAAACGATGGGGTGCTAAGCTAATGGAATGGGTCATGTCAATCAAATCATTCAACTAATGATGTGATCCCGTTAATCAAATGACAACTCTTTGTCCATGGTTAGGAAACATAACCATCTTTGATTAACGAGCTAGTCAAGTAGAGGCATACTAGTGACACTCTGTTTGTCTATGTATTCACACATGTATTATGTTTCCGGTTAATACAATTCTAGCATGAATAATAAACTTTTATGATGATATAAGGAAATAAATAATAACTTTATTATTGCCTCTAGGGCATATTTCCTTCATATGCTTCGTCTTGAAGTGTTGCACCGGGTTGAGAGAGATCTTGATGGCACTTTCATTGTCACACCAAAGAGGCACTTTGTCACAAATGACACCATAATCCTTTAAAGTTTGCCTCATCCATAAGAGTTGTGCACAACAACTACCGGCCGCCACATACTCCGCTTCGGTGGACGAGAGAGACACACAACTTTGCTTTTTGGAAGACCAACTTACCAAAGAGCAACCAAGGAATTGGCACCCTCTGGAGGTGGACTTCCTATCCACTTTGTCTCCCGCCCAATCGGAATCCGAATACCCTACAAGCTTGAAGTTTGCTCCTCTCGGATACCATAGGCCAAAGTTTGGGGTATGAGCCAAATATCGAAAGATTCGTTTGACCGCCACATAGTGACTTACCTTAGGTGCGGCTTGAAAACATGCACAAATTCCCACACTCAATATGATATCCGGTCTATATGCACAAAGGTAAAGCAAGGAACCTATCATGGAGCGATATACCTTTTGATCCACCGCTTTACCATTGGGATCTATGTCAAGTTGGCACTTGGTGGGCATGGGAGTGGAAGCTAGCTTGACATCACTTAGCTTGAATCTTTTGAGCATGTCTTGAGTATATTTGGCTTGATTGATGAAGGTTCCTTCTCTTCTTTGCTTCACTTCGAACCCTAGAAAGAACTTCAACTCTCCCATGGAAGACATCTCGAACTTTGAGGTCATGAGAGCGGCAAATTCCTCATTGAAAGCTTTGTTAGGGGAACCAAAGATAATATCATCAACATATAATTGGCACACAAACAACTCCCCTTTGACCTTCTTAGTAAAAAGAGTGGGGTCGATTAGCCCAACTTCAAAACCACGGTCTTGTAACAACTCGGTAAGGTGGTCATACCACGCACGTGGGGCTTGTTTAAAGCCATAGAGTGCCTTGTCGAGTTGATACACATGATCGGGAAAGTAGGGATCCTCGAACCCGGGGGGTTGCTTGACATAAACCAATTCATTAATGGGACCATTAAGAAAAGCACTCTTCACATCCATTTGTTGTAACTTAAAGTTATGATGAGAAGCATAAGCAATCAACATGTGAATAGATTCAAGATGAGCAACGGGAGCAAAGGTTTCACCGTAGTTGATACCCTCGACTTGGGAGTAGCCTTGTGCTACCAAACGAGCCTTGTTGCGAATGATAATCCCATGGGCATCTTTCTGTTGGGGAACGTAGCAGAAATTCAAAATTTTCCTACGTGTCACCAAGATCTATCTATGGAGAAACCAGCTACGAGTAGAAGGAGAGTGCATCTACATACCCTTGTAGATCGCTAAGCGGAAGCGTTCAAGTGAACGGGGTTGATGAAGGCATACTCGTCGTGATTCAAATCACCGATAATCAAGTGCCGAACGCACGGCACCTCCGCGTTCAACACACGTACAGCCCGGTGACGTATCCCACGCCTTGATCCAACAAGGAGAGAGGGAGAGGTTGAGGAAGACTCCATCCAGCAGCAGCACAATGGCGTGGTGGTGGTGGAGGAGCGTGGCAATCCCGCAGGGCTTCGCCAAGCACCACGGGAGAGGAGGACGACTTGGGAGAGGGGGAGGGCTGCGCCAGAACTTCGTCTGAAGCTCCCATGCGTCTCCCCACTATATATAGGGGTGGAGGGGCTGGTTTCTTGCCCTCCAAGTCCATTGGGGCGTTGGCCAAGGTGGGAGGAAAGAAATCCCATCATTTCCTTCCCCACCGATTGTTATCCCCCCCTTTTTAGGGATCTTGATCTTATCCCTTCGGGATATGATCTTATTCCTTCTAAGGGGGGATCTTGGTGCGCCTTGACCAGGGGTGTGGGGCCTTGCCCCCACTACCCACGTTCATGTGGGTCCCACTCCGGAACCTTCTAGAACCTTCCCGGTACAATACCGAAAAATCCTGAACATTTTCCGGTGGCCAAAATAGGACTTCCCATATATAAATCTTTACCTCCGGACCATTCCGGAACTCCTCGTGACGTCCGGGATCTCATCCGGGACTCCGAACAACATTCGGTAACCACATACAAACTTCCTTTATAACCCTAGCGTCATCGAACCTTAAGTGTGTAGACCCTACGGGTTCGGGAGACATGCAGACATGACCGAGACGTTCTCCGGTCAATAACCAACAGCGGGATCTGGATACCCATGATGGCTCCCACATGTTCCACGATGATCTCATCGGATGAACCACGATGTCAAGGACTTAATCAATCCCGTATTCAATTCCCTTTGTCTATCGGTATGTTACTTGCCCGAGATTCGATCGTTGGTATCCAATACCTTGTTCAATCTCGTTACCGGCAAGTCACTTTACTCGTTCCGTAACACATCATCCCGTGATCAACTCCTTGGTCACATTGCGCATATGATGATGTCCTACCGAGTGGGCCCAGAGATACCTCTCCGTTTACACGGAGTGACAAATCCCAGTCTCGATCCGCATAAAACAATAGATACTTTCGGAGATACCTGTAGTGCACCTTTATAGTCACCCAGTTACGTTGTGACGTTTGATACACCCAAAGCACTCCTACGGTATCCAGGAGTTACACGCTCTCATGGTCGAAGGAAGAGATACTTGACATTGGCAAAGCTCTAGCAAACGAACTACATGATCTTTTGTGCTAGGCTTAGGATTGGGTCTTGTCCATCACATCATTCTCCTAATGATGTGATCCCGTTATCAACGACATCCAATGTCCATAGCCAGGAAACCATGACTATCTATTGATCACAACGAGCTAGTCAACTAGAGGCTCACTAGGGACATATTGTGGTCTATGTATTCACACGTGTATTACGATTTCCGGATAATACAGTTATAGCATGAATAAAAGACTATTATCATGAACAAAGAAATATAATAATAACACTTTTATTATTGCCTCTAGGGCATATTTCCAACACTTTCTTGTTCTTAAATATCCACTTGGTTCCGATGACATTGTGGTTCCCTGTCGGTCTTGGCACCAATCTCCACACTTTGTTGCGCTCGAAGTTGTTGAGTTTTTCATGCATGGCATTGAGCCAATCCGGATCTTCTAGCGCCTCATAGACCTTGTGGGGTTCAACACAAGAGACAAACGCGTGATGCTCACAATAATTTTCTAATTGTCTACGAGTGCTTACCCCCTTTCTTAAGCTTCCAAGCACATTCGTCATGAGATGATCCTTGGTGGAGAGCTTGGAAGCAACCTTGGCAGCACGACGCTCTAATTCCTCCTCGGGGGTGAGACGAGGAGTGGTCACTTGATCATATTGTGCATCGTCTTGAGCTTGTTCTTGTTCTTGAACTTGCTCGGAGGAGAGAACTTGACCTTGGGCATCACTTGATGTGTCAACACCGTCTTGAGCGTGATCTTGCCCTTGGTTATGTTCTTGAGGATGAGGGCCTTCATGTTGTTCTTCGGAAGCGTGTGGGCCTTGGGTTGGTGATGGCTCCGCTTGAGTGGAGCTTTGTCCTTCTCCTTCGGCCACAAGGGGTTCCTCAATGGGTAGGATAAAGCCAACACCCATTCTTCTTATGGCTTGGGGAGGAATTTCATCACCTACATCACAAGTGCCACTTTGCTCCACTTGGGAGCCGTTATTCTCGTCAAACTCCACGTTACACGTCTCCTCAATAAGTCCCATGGATTTATTGAGGACACGGTAAGCATGAGAGTTTGTAGCATAACCAACAAATATGCCCTCATAAGCTCTAGCCTCAAATTTAGACAACCGAACACCTTTCTTGAGAATGAAACACTTACACCCGAACACCCGGAAGTACTTGAGGTTGGGCTTGTTACCGGTGAGTATCTCATATGGAGTCTTGTTCAAGCCCTTGCGGAGGTAGAGCCGATTGGATGCATGACACGCGGTGTTGATAGCTTCGGCCCAAAAGTTGTACGGAGACTTGAACTCCGCCATCATGGTCCTTGCCGCATCCATCAACGTCCGGTTCTTCCTCTCCGCAACACCATTTTGTTGAGGGGTGTAAGGTGCGGAGTATTGATGCTTGATCCCCTCATCACTAAGAAACTCATCCAAGGTGTAGTTCTTGAACTCGGTGCCGTTGTCACTTCTTATTGTAAAGATCTTTGCATTGTGTTCATGTTGTGCTTCATTTGCAAAGTCAATGACGGTTTGTTGGGTCTCGCTCTTCCTCTTGAAGAAATACACCCAAGTGTATCTTGAGTAGTCATCCACAATCACCAAGCAATACTTTCTACCCTCAAGACTATCGAAGGATGGAGGCCCAAAGAGATCCATGTGAAGGAGCTCCAAAGGCCTCTTTGAGTAAATGATAGTCGTGGGAGGGTGAGCCTTCTCATGTAGCTTTCCTTCGATACAAGCACTGCAAGCACGGTCTTTAGCAAAACTAACATTCATTAGTCCACGGACATGGCCCCCCTTGAGGAGACTTTGCAAAGATCTCATATTGACATGGGCTAAACGGCGATGCCAAAGCCATCCCACATCAACTTTAGTCATTAGGCATGTCGCGGTCTTAGTGGGTCGCTCCAAAAAGTTAATCACATATAGACCATTCTCGACATGCCCAACAAAGGCTACTTTAAGAGTCTTGCTCCACAAGAGGGCCATGGTATCGATATCAAAGAAAGTGGCAAAGCCCATGATTGCAAGTTGATGAACGGAAAGTAAATTGTATGCAAGGGGCTCAACAAGCATGACCTTCTCGATCGTGAGATCATGAGAGATGACCACCTTGCCAAGTCCCAATACCTTGGAGGATGAGGCGTAACCCCACTCGACATTGGTGGGTATAGATGGAATCTTGTGCACGTCCACCACCAAGTCCTTGCTTCCGGTCATATGATTCGTAGCTCCGCTATCGAGCAACCATGATCCCCCACCGGAAGCAAACACCTACAAGAGATTAATGCTTGGTTTTAGGTACCCATTTTGTAATGGTCCTTTGATGTTAGTAACAAGGGTCTTTGGAACCCAAATAGACCATTCAATATATTCATGAAGAGAACCAACGAATTTGGCATATACATGCCCATCACTAGCACGGCATAACACATAAGAAGGATTAAAGTCGCCGGCTTTGATGCGAGGAGTGACATTGTCCCTTTTGACAACGCCACCCTTCACGTTGTTCTTCTTCTTCTCCTTGGAGGCACTTTCTCCCTCCTGGTTGATCAAAAGATCATTGAGGTTCTTCTTGCCTTGTATGCAAGTCGCAAGACCTCTCTCAAGTTGCCCCTTTAGATTAGCGTTCTCCTCAACGAGATGCACATGCTCACAACACGGGTTAGTAGCATTTGCATTATCAATTAACATCATACGAGGAAAAGTGGCTTTTTCCTTGATTAGCTTTACTTGAAGTTGATCATGAGACTCTTTGAGGCTAGCATGAGCACCCTTCAAGACCTTGTGAGCCTTGTCAAGTAGATCAAACTCCTCTTTGAGTTTAGCAAGATCAACCTCAAGTTCGGCCTTCTCGGAGTTTAGCCCATGAGAAACAATGAGGACATGATCATATTCTTTCTTTAACTTAGCATGATCAATGTTGTGTGACTCCTCAAGAGCCAAACGAAGACCACACTCTTCCTCAAGAGCATTGGAAAGATCCGAAATTTCATCGGCATAGTCACGACTATGCCCTTCCATCTTAGTGATGGTGTCTTCGTGAGCCTCGATCATGTCATTGGCTTCACCAAGTTGTTCCAAGAGAGCAACAAAGTGCTTCTTGGATTTTCCCTTGAGTTTGCCCATAAAGGCCTCAAACTCATTTGCCTCCACATTAGCTCCCTCAAGTTCATTAATGCTATCCATCGGAGAAGGATGATTAATGATGGTAGTTTTGATGTTGGGGGTTACCTTGTTGGTGGCTTTAGCCATGAGGCACTTGGCGGTGATGCTCTCATTGGGTGAGTCGAAGAGAGACACCCGTGGAGTCGTCGCAATGGCAACGGAGGCCATGGCAACCGACTCTTCACTTTCATCATCGTCATCATCCTCATTGTACTCTTATTGTACCACCAATGCCTTGGGAGGAGTCTTCTTGGTGAAGTTGCTCTTGTTGGGGAACGACTTGGCCTTGTCCTTTCGGATGAGGTTGCCACCATTGTCTTCCCTCTTCTCATACGGGCACTCCGCAACAAAATGACTCACGTTGCCACAATTGTAGCAAGTCCTTACACGTTGCTTGCTCTTTGTGCCACTTGAGTTGTTTTTGCTAAAGTTTGGCCTCGAGTTTTTCTTGCTCCAAAATTGCCTTGAAGCAAGTGCCATGTGTTCATGATACGCATACTTCGTATCTTCGGGGTTGCTCTCCTCTTCTTCCTCCTCTTCTTCTTCAACGATGAGCTTGGCCTTCAATGCAAGGTTAGGCTTCTTTGCCCTTTGAGAACGAAGCACCGCATTGTCGGCGGTCTTGTCCAAAATGTTCATGGCCACAAACTCATCCAACACTTCGCTTGAGGTCAAAGTGTGGAAGTCCGGTCTTTGACGAATGACGGAGGACATGGCCTTGTGGTAGGGCATCATTGCCTTGAGGAATTTGCGCTTGATCCAATTGTCATCCATGTCCTTGCTCCCGTGATCTCGTAGTGAGACCACGAGTTTGGTTAATCTCCGATAAAGCTCACGAGGTTCTTCATCTTCTTTCATTGCAAACTCATCGGCCTCATCTTGCACCACTTCATAGTTGGAGCATTGAATGCTTGCGCTTCCCCGGTAGAGAGAGATAACACAATGCCATGCATCTTTGGCCAAGGCGAAGGGACGAAGATGAGGTAGGTCTTCGGGTGGAATTGCATCTTGAATGATGAAGAGAGCATTCTCATTGAATTGATTATCCGCGGCTTCTCGAGGAGTGAATTTGCTTGGATCATGCGGATAGAAACCTTCTTCAATGATTCTCCAAAGGTTAGTGTTCACATGATTTAAATGACGTTTAAAGCGGTAAACCCAAGAATCAAAGTCCTCATTTTTCACAATCTTAGGGAGGACCGGCATGATTCAAATGAGTGGAAGCAACCGGTCCACCATAAAAAAGTGGTGGTTCCACATGAGCAAAGATGCCGGTGTCATTTTTACCACTAGAAGAAGGAGCCTTTTCACTACTAGCTTCCCCCTTATCGGAGATAGCATCCGTCACCTTGTCGGTGGGATCACCCACTTTCAACGGCGCGGTGGATAGTTTAAGCCCCTCAAGGAATTTAGTAAACATGCTTTCAACCTCGGTTGTCATGGAGGTTTTCAATGTCTCCAAGGCCACATTGAACTCCTCACGAGAGACCGAGGTTCCCCCATCACCCGTAGACGAGGTCGGATTCGCACCGGAGTGTTCCTCCACACCGTCTACGGTATCAACCATACTCTTCAGACGGTAAAGTCCTTAATAAATAGACGAGGCTCTGATACCAATTGAAAGGATCGATATGGTTGACTAGAGGGGGGGTGAATAGGCAACTAACACTTTTTAGCTTTTCTTTAACAATTTAAACTTTGCATCAAAGTAGGTTATCTAGATATGCAACTAGGTGAGAAACCTATATGATGCAACAAGGATAGGAACACAAGCAAGCAAGATATATGAAACAAATAAGCTTGCACAAGTAAAGGACGAGATAACCAAGAGTGGAGATGGTGGAGACGAGGATGTGTTGCCGAAGTTCCTTCCCTTTGAGAGGAAGTACGTCTCCGTTGGAGCGGTGTGGAGGCACAATGCTCCCCAAGAAGCCACTAGGGCCACCGTATTCTCCTCACGCCCTCACACAATGCGAGATGCCGTGATTCCACTATTGGTGCCGTTGGAGGTGGCGACCGAACCTTTACAAACTAGGTTGGGGCAATCTCCACAACTCAATTGGAGGCTCCCAACGACACCACGAAGCTTCACCACAATGGACTATGGCTTCACGGTGACCTCAACCGTCTAGGACGCTCAAACACCCAAGAGTAATAAGATCCGCAAGGGATTAGTGGGGGGAATCAAATATCTCTTGGTGGAAGTGTAGATCGAGGCCTTCTCAACCACTCCCGAGCAAATCAACAAGTTTGGTCGGCTAGGGAGTGAGATCGGGCGAAAATGGAGCTTAGAGCAATAATGGAGCTTGGGGATGGAAGAGGTTGGTCAACGGGGAAGAAGGGGACCCCTTAAATAGTGTGGGATAAAGATCCAACCGTTACCCACCAACCAGCCCGCGACCAGCGGTACTACCGCGCCTGGCCAGCGGTACTACCGCAAGGCCGCGCGGTACTACTGCATGGCTGTGCGGTACTACCGTATCATCCCACGGTACTACCACAACCCCAGCGACAGAAAAGAAAAACAGACGCGCAGGAACTGGGGGCCGTACTTCCGCAAGCGCGGTACTACCGCGCCCCCCATGTTGTACTACCGCGAGGCAAAAAACCCCAGCCAGGGGGAAGGAAACTTCCATGCCTACTTCCGCAAAGAAACGGAAGTAGCAAAAACCCGACACAGTAGTATCACCGAGGGGCGGTACTACTGCCTGACTGCATAGCGCGGCACTACCGCGCGGCGAAAACGGTACTACCACGGTAGGTGCGGATGTAAAAAGTTACATCCGCCCCTACTACCGCGAAGGGGCGGCACTAGCCTGGTGGGCAGCGGTAGTGCGGCTCCAGGGGAGCGGTACTACCGTGGGCACCTGCGGTACTATCGTGCCACCATGCGGTACTACCGCGGATGCCTACGGTACTACTGTTGGGGATCGTAGCAGAAATTTAAAATTTTCTATGCATCACCAAGATCAATCTATGGAGTAATCTAGCAACGAGGGGAAGGAGAGTGCATATACACACCCTTTTAGATCGCTAAGCGGAAGCGTTGCAAGAACGCGGATGAAGGAGTCGTACTCGTAGCGATTCAGATCGCGGTTGATTCCGATCTAAGCGTCGAACAACGGCGCCTCCGCGCTCAACACACGTGCAGCCCGGTGACGTCTCCTACGCCTTGATCCAGCAAGGGAAGAAGGAGAGGTTGGGGAAGACTCCATCCAGCAGCAGCACGACGGCGTGGTGGTGGTGGAGGAGCGCGGGACTCCAGCAGGGCTTCGCCAAGCACTACGAGAGACGAGGAGGGGGAGGGGTAGGGCCGCGCCAACAGGGGAGGAACTTTGTATGTTGGGCTGCCCCTTCGCCTCCACTATATATAAGGGGAGAGGGAGGGTTGTGCCCCCACCTAGGGTTCCCACCCCAAGGGGTGCGGCAGCCCTATATCCCATCTAGGGTGGCGGCCACAAGGGGGAGAGGGGGAGGCGCACCTGGGGTGGGCCTTAGGGCCCATCTGCCCTAGGGTTTGCCCCCTCCCCTCTAGGAGGCGCCTTGGGCCTTGGTGGGAGGCGCCCCAGCCCACCTAGGGGCTGGTTCCTTCCCACTATTGGCCCATGTAGGCCTCCAGGGCCCGTGGCCCCTCTCGGTGGACCCCCGGACCCCTCCGATGGTCCCGGTACACTACCGGTGATGCCCGGAACACTTCCGGTGGCCAAAACCATACTTCCTATATATCAATCTTTACCTCCGGACCATTCCAGAACTCCTCGTGACGTCCGGGATCTCATCTGGGACTCCGAATAACATTCGGTAACCGCGTACATACTTTCCCTATAACCCTAGCGTCATCAAACCTTAAGTGTGTAGACCCTACGGGTTCGGGAGTCATGCAGACATGGCCGAGACAACTCTCTGGTCAATAACCAACAGCGGGATCTGGATACCCATGTTGTCTCCCACATGCTTCACGATGATCTCATCAGATGAACCACAATGTCAAGGATTCAATCAATCCCGTATACAATTCCCTTTGTCTATCGGTACAATACTTGCCCGAGATTTGATCGTCGGTATCCCGATACCTTGTTCAATCTCGTTACCGGCAAGTCTCTTTACTCGTTCCGCAACACATCATCCCGTGATCAACTCCTTGGTCACATTGTGCACATTATGATGATGTCCTACCGAGTGGGCCCAGAGATACCTCTCCGTTTACACGGAGTGACAAATCCCAGTCTCGATTCGTGCCAACCCAACAGACACTTTCGGAGATACCCGTAGTGCACCTTTATATCCACCCAATTACGTTGTGACGTTTCGGACACCCAAAGCACTCCTACGGTATCCGGGAGTTGCACAATCTCATGGTCTAAGGAAATGATACTTGACATTAGAAAAGCTTTAGCATACGAACTACACGATCTTTGTGCTAGGCTTAGGATTGGGTCTTGTCCATCACATCATTCTCCTAATGATGTGATCCCATTATCAACGACATCCAATGTCCATGATCAGGAAACCGTAAACATCTATTGATCAACGAGCTAGTCAACTAGAGGCTTACCAGGGACATGCTGTTGTCTATGTATCCACACATGTATCTGAGTTTCCTATCAATACAATTCTAGCATGGATAATAAACGATTATCATGAACAATGAAATATAATATAATAATAACTAATTTATTATTGCCTTTAGGGCATATTTCCAACAGTCTCCCACTTGCACTAGAGTCAATAATCTAGTTCACATTGCCATGTGATTAACACTCATAGGTCACATCGCCATGTGACCAACATCCAAAGAGTTTACTAGAGTCACTAATCTAGTTCACATCACTATGTGATTAACACTCAGTGAGTTCTGGGTTTGATCATGTTATGCTTGTGAGAGAGGTTGTAGTCAACGGGTCTGCCATATTCAGATCCCTATGTATTTCGCAAAACTTTATGTCATATCGTAGATGCTTCTACCACATTCCACTTGGAGCTATTCCAAATTGTTGCTCCATTATACGTATCTGGTATCTCTACTCAGAGCTATCCGGATAGGTGTTAAGCTTGCATCGACGTAACTCTTTATGTCGAACTCTTCATCACCTCCATATCCGAGAAACATTTCCTTATTCCTCTAAGGATAATTTTGACCGCTATCTGGTGATCTACTCCTAGATCACCTTTGTACCCTCTTGCCAGACATGTGGCAAGGCACACATCTGGTGCGGTACTCAGCATGGCATACCGTATAGAGCCTATGACAAAAGCATAGGGGACGACCTTCGTCCTTCCTCTTTCTTCTGCCGTGGTCAATCTTTGAGTCTTACTCAACTTCACACCTTACAACTCAGGTAAGAACCCCTTCTTTGACTGATCTATTTTGAACTAGAAAAACATGTCAAGGTGTGCGTTCTTTGAAAGTATCATCAGGCGTCTTGATCTATTTCTATAGATCTTGATGCCCAATACGTAAGCAGCTTTATCCAGGTCTTCCTTTGAAAATCACTCTTCAAACAACCGTTTATGCTTTCCAGAAATTCTACATTATTTCGAATCAACAATATGTCATCCACATATACTTATTAGAAATGTTGTAGTGCCCCCACTCACTTTCTTGTAAATACAAGTTTCTAGCAAACATTGTATAAACCTAAAAGCTTTGATCACTCCATCAAAGCATATATTCCGACTCCGAGATGCTTGCTCTAGTCCATAGAAGGATCGCTGGAGCCAGCATACCTTTTAGCATCCTCAGGATCGACAAAACTTTGATTGTATCACATACAACTCTTTCTTATGAAAATTGGTAAGAAAACTTGTTTTTGACATCCATCTGTCAGATTTCATAATCGAAAAATACAGCTAATGCTAACATGATTCCGACGGACTTAAGCATCGCTACGGGTGAGAAATTCTCATCGTAGTCAACTCCTTGAACTTGTGAAAAGACTCTTTGCCACAAGTCGAGCTTCATAAACGGTAACATTACCGCCACGTCCGTCTTCTTCTTAAAGATCCATTTATCTCAATGGCTTGCCGATCAATAGGAAAGTCCACCAAAGTCCATGCTTTGTTCTGATACATGGATCCTGTCTCGGATTTCATGGATTCTAACCATTTGTCGAAATACGGGCCCACCATCGCTTCTCCATAGTTCGTAGGTTCATTGTTGTCCAACAACATGATATTTAAGACAGGATTACCGTACCACTCAGGAGTAGTACATATCCTTGTCGACCTACAAGGTTCGATATCAACTTGATCCGAAGCTTCATGATCACTATCATTAACTTCCTATTCAACAGACGTAGGCGCCACAGAAAACATCTTTCTGTGTTGCATCACTTTTTGGTTGAAGTAAAGGTTCGACAACCTCATCAAGTTCTATCTTCCTCCCACTCAATTATTTCGAGAGAAACTCCTCGAGAAAGGACCCGTTCTTAGCGACAAACAATTTTCCCTCGGATCTGAGATAGAAGGTATACCCAACTGTCACCTTTGGGCATCCTATGAAGATGTGTTTGTCCGCTTTTGGGTTCGAGCTTCTCCGGCTGAAGCCTTAAGCATCGCAGCCCCAAACATTAAGAAATGAAAATTTTGGTTTCTTGCCAAACCAATGTTCACACGACGTCGTTTCAACGGACTTAAATGGTGTCCTATCTAAAGTGAATTCAGTGTCTCTAACGCATATCCTCAAAATGAAAATGGTAGATCGGTAAGAGACATCATAGATCGCACCATATCTCATAAGGTTCGATTACGACGTCCGGACACACCATTACCCTCTGGTGTTCCAGGTGGCTTCAACTGTGAAACAATTCCACAATGTCTTAAGTGATTGCCAAACTCATAACTCAGAAATTCTCATCGATCAGATCGTAGGAATTTGATCTTCTTGTTATGATGGTTCTTAACTTCACTGTGAAATCGCTTGAACTTTTCAAACGTTTCAGACTTGTGCTTCATTAAGTAAATATACCTATATCTACTCAAATCGTCAATGAAGATGAGAAAATAGCTATATCCACCGCACACTTCAATTTTCATTGGATCACACGCATCAGAATGTATGATTTCCAACAAGTCACTTGCCCGTTTCATTGTACCTGAAAACGGGGTCTTAGTCATCCTGCCCATGAGGCATGGCTCGCATGTGTCAAGCGATTCAAAATCAAGTGACTCCAAACATCCATCGACATGGAGTTTCTTCATGCATCTTACGCCAATATGACCTAAGCGGCAGTGCCACAAGAAAGCGGTACTATCATTATTAACTCTACATCTTTTGGCGTGAACATGCGTATTACCACGACCGAGATTCAATGAACCATTCACATAGGGTGCATGACCATGAAAGGTATTATTCATGTAAACAGAATAACCATTATTCTCTAACTTAAATGAATAACCGTATTGCAATGAACATGATCTAATCATATTCATGCTCAACGTAGACACCTGATAACATTTATCTAGGTTCAATACTAATCCCGAGGGCAGATGGAGCATGCGATGGTGATCTCATCAACTTTGGAAACACTTCCAACACACATCGTCACCTCGCCCTTAGCCAGTCTCCGTAGATTTTTTCTTCAAGTCACCAATAATAGCAACTGAACCGGTATCCAATACCCAGGTGCTGCCAGGAGTACTAGTAAGGTACACATTAATAACACGTATATACTTTGTTGAAGTTGCCAGCCTTCTTATCTACCATGCATTTGGGGTAGTTCCGCTACCAGTGACCGTTCCCCTTGCAATAGAAGCACTTAGTCTCGGGTTTTGGGTTCAACCTTGGGTTCCTTCACTGGAGCGGCAACTGGTTTGCCATCCATGAAATTTCCCTTCTAGCCCTTGCCCTTCTTGAAACTAGTGGTCTTGTTAAACCATCAACACTTGATGCTCCTTCTTGATTTCTACCTTTTGCGGTCTTAAGCACCGCAAACAGCTCCGGGATCAACTCCATCCCTTGCATGTCATAGTTCATCACGAAGATCTAGTAGCTTAGTGATAGTGGCTAGAGAACTCTATCAATCACTATATTATCTGGAAGTTTTAACTCCCACTTGATTTAAGTGATTGTAGCACCCAGACATTCTGAGCACATGTTCACTAGTTGAGCTATTCTCCTCCATCTTGTTGGCAAAAGAACTTGTCAGAGGTCTCATACCTCTCAATACAGGCATGAGCCTGAAATCCCAATTTCAGCTCTTGGAACATCTCATATGTCTTATGGCGTTCAAAACGTCATTGGAGTCCTGATTCTAAGCCGTAAAGTATGGTGCAATAAACTATCAAGTAGTCATCAGGATGTGTCTGTCAGGTGTTCACAACATCCACAGACGACGTTGTAGGGGTTTGCACATCGAGCGGTGCATCAAAGACGTAAGCCTTCTGTGTAGCAGTGAGGACACTCCTCGGACTACGGACCCAGTCCGCATCATTGCTTACAATATCTTTCAACTTGGTCTTTCTCTAGGAACATATTGAAACAGGGAGCTGCAACGTGAGCTATTTATCTACAACATATTTGCAAAGACAATTTAGACTATGTTCATGATAATTAAGTTCATCTAATCAAATTATTTAATGAACTCCTACTCAAATAGACATCCCTCTAGTCATCTAAGTGAAACATGATCCGAGTCAACTAGGCCGTGTCCGATCATCACGTGAGACGGACTAGTCAACATCGGTGAACATCTTCATGTTGATCGTATCTTCTATACGACTCATGCTCGACCTTTCGGTCTTCCGTGTTCCGAGGCCATGTCTGTACATGCTAGGCTCATAAAGTCAACCTAAGTGTATTGCGTGTGTAAATCTGGCTTACACCCGTTGTATTCGAACGTTAGAGTCTATCACACCTAATCATCACGTGGTGCTTCGAAACAACGAACCTTCACAACGGTGCACAGTTAGGGGGAACACTTTCTTGAAATTATTGCGAGGGATCATCTTACTTAA
Organism: Triticum dicoccoides; assembly: GCF_002162155.2. Lineage (NCBI taxonomy): Eukaryota > Viridiplantae > Streptophyta > Magnoliopsida > Poales > Poaceae > Triticum > Triticum dicoccoides. The sequence continues at coordinate 476,119,171 of NC_041382.1, read as the reverse complement.
GCTACCGTCGTTCTAAGCAAATAAGATGTAAAACATGATAAACATCACATGCAATCAAATAGTGACATGATATGGCCAATATCATTTGCTCCTTTTGATCTCCATCTTCGGGGCTCCATGATCATCGTTGTCACCGGCATGACACCATGATCTCCATCATCATGATCTCCATCATCGTGTCTTCTTGAAGTTGTCTCGTCATCTATTACTTCTACTACTATGGCTAACGCTTTAGCAATAAAGTAAAGTAATTACATGACGTTTATGTTGACACGCAGGTCATAAATAAATTAAGACAACTCCTATGGCTCCTGCTGGTTGTCATACTCATCGACATGCAAGTCGTGATTCCTATTACAAGAATATGATCAATCTCATACATCACATATATCATTCATCACATCCTTTTGGCCATATCACATCACAAGGCATATGCTGCAAAAACAAGTTAGACGTCCTCTAATTGTTGTTGCAAATTTTTAGGTGGCTGCTATAGGTTTCTAGCAAGAACGTTTCTTACCTACGCCAAAACCACAATGTGATATGCCAATTTCTATTTACCCTTCATAAGGACCCTTTTCATCGAATCCGATCCGACTAAAGTGGGAGAGACAGACACCCGCTAGCCACCTTATGCAACTAGTGCATGTCAGTCGGTGGAACCAGTCTCATGTAAGCGTACGTGTAAGGTCGGTCCGGGCCGCTTCATCCCTCGATGCCGCTGAATCAAGATAAGACTAGTAACGGCAAGTAAATTGACAATACCGACGCCCACAACTGCTTTGTGTTCTACTCATGCATAGAAACTACGCATAGACCTAGCTCATGATGCCACTGTTGGGGATCGTAGCAGAAATTTAAAATTTTCTACGCATCACCAAGATCAATCTATGGAGTAATCTAGCAACGAGGGGAAGGAGAGTGCATCTACATACCCTTGTAGATCGCTAAGCGGAAGCGTTGCAAGAACGCGGATGAAGGAGTCATACTCGTAGCGATTCAGATCGCGGTTAATTCCGATCTAAGCGCCGAACAACGGCGCCTCCGCGTTCAACACAAGTGCAGCCCGGTGACGTCTCCTACGCCTTGATCCAGCAAGGGGAGAAGGAGAGGTTGGGGAAGACTCCATCCAGCAGCAGCACGATGGCGTGGTGGTGGTGGAGGAGCGCGGGACTCCAGCAGGGCTTCGCCAAGCACTACGAGAGACGAGGAGGAAGAGGGGTAGGGCCGCGCCAAAAAGGGAGGAACTTCGTATGTTGGGATGCCCCTTTGCCTCCACTATATATAGGGGGAGAGGGAGGGCTGCGCCCCCACCTAGGGTTCCCACCCTAAGGGGTGCGGCAGCCCTAGATCCCATCTAGGGTGGCGGCCACAAGGGGAGAGGGGGAGGCGCACCTGGGGTGGGCCTTAGGGCCCATCTGCCCTAGGGTTTGCCCCCTCCCCTCTAGGAGGCGCCTTGGGCCTTGGTGGGAGGCGCCCCAGCCCACCTAGGGGCTTGTCCCTTCCCACTATTGGCCCATGTAGGCCTCCGGGGCCCGTGGCCCCTCCCGGTGGACCCCCGGACCCCTTCGATGGTCCCGGTACACTACCGGTGATGCCCGGAACACTTCCGGTGGCCAAAACCATACTTACTATATATCAATCTTTACCTACGGACCATTCCAGAACTCCTCGTGACATCCGGGATCTCATCCGGGACTCCGAACAACATTCGGTAACCGCATACATACTTTCCCTATAACCCTAGCGTCATTGAACCTTAAGTGTGTAGACCCTACGGGTTCGGGAGTCATGCAGACATGGCCGAGACAACTCTCTAGTCAATAACCAACAGCGGGATCTGGATACCCATGTTGGCTCCCACATGCTCCACGATGATATCATCGGATGAACCACGATGTCAAGGATTCAATCAATCCCGTATACAATTCCCTTTGTCTATCGGTACGATACTTGCCCGAGATTCGATCGTCGGTATCCCGATACGTTGTTCAATCTCGTTACCGGCAAGTCTCTTTACTCATTCCGTAACACATCATCCCGTGATCAACTCCTTGGTCACATGGTGCACATTATGATGATGTCCTACCGAGTGGGCCCAGAGATACCTCTCCGTTTACACGGAGTGACAAATCCCAGTCTCGATTCGTGCCAACCCAACAAACACTTTCGGAGATACCCGTAGTGCACCTTTAGAGCCACCAATTACGTTGTGACATTTGGCACACCCAAAGCACTCCTACGGTATCTGGGAGTTGCACAATCTCATGGTCTAAGGAAATGATACTTGACATTAGAAAAGCTTTAGCATATGAACTACACGATCTTTGTGCTAGGCTTAGGATTGGGTCTTGTCCATCACATCATTCTCCTAATGATGTGATCCCGTTATAAACGACATCCAATGTCCATGGTCAGGAAACCGTAACCATCTATTGATCAATGAGCTAGTCAACTAGAGGCTTACCAGGGACATGGTGTTGTCTATGTATCCACACATGTATCTGAGTTTCCTATCAATACAAATCTAGCATGGATAATAAACGATTATCATGAACAATGAAATATAATATAATAATAGCTAATTTATTATTGCCTCTAGGGCATATTTCCAACAACTACTGTTTTCCTGGGAGCAGTACTACTGCGACCAACCACATCAGCCAGACAAGGGAGGCAGGAAACCGGAGAAAGCTCCAAGGAAAAAAGGAGGGGACAAGAAGGAGACGTGTACGTGATGATTCCACCCAAACCTTTCCAACGCGGACCCCCTCTTAATAGTACGGCTTTCCTACGACTCAAATCCACCAAAAAGAAATGTAGAAAAGACGCCGTCTCCATCAGTCTTCAAGGGGCACCCAACCGTCTTGTGCCTAGCAATGAAGTGTCTGGAATACTCAAGGCATACGATTAGTCCGCAAATGCGTTGTCATCAATCACCAAAACACTTAGGAATAAATATGCCCTTACAGGCTCTTTTCTAGCTTTTTTTGGGTTGCCAAGCAATCTAATTTTCAGTACATAACAAGAATTTGGATCCATCCTGCACATAAAAGAGAAACTTATGCATGAGCATTGCTACAGGATATGGGTCAACCTGCTCCTCCTTCTAATCCTGCATTTGAAGAGAAATTGTGGAAGGAACTCACCCTTCTAAGTCTGCAGTTGCACCGTGGCCCAAGCCTGCATCCACGCCCAACCTTGCAGCATCGCCATGGCCTGCACCGCCCGCAACATCGCCATGTCCTGCGCCCGCAGCTGAGCTCATCGGCAAGTGCTGCATAGCCGCGCCATGGCCGCCAGCAGCGGACCTCACCGATGAGCCATCCCCAGCCCCGCCTTGGCCGCCGTCCGCCGTGCCTGGGTCGCCGTCCGCCGTGGTGCTTGCTCCGGCACCCGCAGCCGTGCTTGATCCTCCGCCCGCAGCCACCCCTTGAGCCATGGCCCCTCAACTCACGCCGCCGCCGCCGTACGAGCCTGCAACCCGCCGCCGCCGCCGCTAGGGTTGGGGGTGGGGAATCGAAGAAACAGAGAGATGAGAGGATGGCCAGATCGAGATCGGGCTTGTGGGCTAGCGACTCTGGTCAAAACTCCTTGTGGGCTAGCTACTAACACTGGGGTATTTTGGTCCATCCAAAAACAATTTAATGGAATGGTGTAACAAAACGGACGGCGATGTCACGTAAGGAAGAAAATTTAGACTACATGTCAAATAGGGAAAAAAAGTTCTTCAGGGTCAAATCAGGAACCACATTTTAAGGTAGTGTCAAATAAGGAATTCTCTCTTCATAGTTTGCATCTCACGTAAACTAACAGATCTGGAGAGAGAAATCCTCAGGAAGACCTTTCGATGGCCACAACAACCCACATCGAGGCCGCCTTTGCAGACCCAAGTGGTCACCAAAGAACAACATTGACGGCGGATCACACCACCTCGTCGAGAGAGCCTTGCCCAGGACCGTGAGCCCAGGGGCTAACATGGACTGAAACTAGAGCACGAGAGACATATCAGCATCACCAACAGGCGCCCGTGCGGAGCGCAGCCAGTCCTAGGTCAGGAGCGCGCAGCCGCTTGATCGACACCGAGCCTCCCGACCGGTGGCATGCACTCTGCACCACTCCTGTCGATCACGACTCATAGTCATGGCTCTTGGACCTCATATCAGCGCCACCACATGGCTAGATGCCCGATCTTGGAAGTCCTGGCCAACCCCTCCTGGGCTAGTATGGGAAGCCCATAGCCCACCGTCTTGAGCAACGTGAGCAAGGGCAACACCCAAAGAAAGGCGCAAGGGGACCAACCCATTGATCGGCAGTGCACGCGCACGGAAGTTAGGTTTCCCTTGATATAAAGCTCTGATGATGCATAAGGCTTTTCACTCATCGCTCTAAGGCTGAAAGCAAACTCCTCTTGTCAATAAAATGTCAATAATATGTAGGAAACTAATTAAAATCGGCTAACTAGCCGAGCGTGAGATTGGTCACGCTACAGGGGGAGTGGTGCGAACGCCTTATAGCTTTCCTCACTTAATTCGCCCACACTCTCTGGCATCCCAACGCATATCCGTCGTACCACATGATGCTGATGAGATCCACCCACCCGCACCACCTCCTACTGGGGCCCTTCTCTTCTTCTCCCCCACACCACTCCTCCTCACCATGAGCATCGTCGCCGCTGCTTGGACGGGGCACGTGCTCCTGCTTGATGCGCGGGCGAGGTCGCGGAGTCGGGTTGGGAAGAGAAGGGACCATGAATCAAGGGATATGAGATAGGATGTAGTGAATCGACCGGCAAGCAAAGTGCCGACTCGTCACGTGGACGTCATGGTCGTGTGCCACCTACTCCCCCGTCCTCCTCCGTCATCATCATGGTGCACCCCTTGCTCCTCAGCTGACCGGGGGGCATGCTATAACCGGTGACTAGCCGGTTGCAAAGTCATGGGTCATGTTGCAACCGGAAATTGACCGCGTTACAACCATTGATTGGTAGACTACAAGCCATGGGTTGCAAGAAAAGGTGACTTGTCGTGCCACAAGCCGTTAGGCGGAGTTCTTCCCATCGGAGAGGGTGTGCTGCAACTGTCCACGGAGAATCTGGGACCATCGATGCAGCATGCTGCAACCGGCAACGAGGGAGCTACGGCGGATGTGCGAGGACTGAGGGAGTCCTGGATTAGGGGGTGTTCGGATAGCCGAACTATACCTTCAGCCGGACTCCTGAACTATGAAGATACAAGATTGAAGACTCCGTCCCGTGTCCGGAAGGGACTTTCCTTAGCGTGGAAGGCAAGCTTGGCGATACGGATGTTCAGATCTCCTACCATTGTAACCGACTCTATGTAACCCTAACCCTATCCGGTGTTTATATAAACCGGGGGGTTTTAGTCCGTAGGATAACATACACATAACCAATCATACCATAGGCTAGCTTCTAGGGTTTAGCCTCTCTAATCTCGTGGTAGATCTACTCTTGTACTACCCATATCATCAATATTAATCAAGTAGGACGTAGGGTTTTACCTCCATCGAGAGGGCCCGAACCTGGGTAAAACTTCGTGTCCCTTGCCTCCTGTTACCATCCGGCCTAGACGCACAGTTCGGGACCCCCTACCCGAGATCCGCCAGTTTTGACACCGACATTGGTGCTTTCATTGAGAGTTCCTCTGTGCCGTCGCCGTCAGGCCCGATGGCTCCTACGATCATCAATGGCGATACAGTCCAGGGTGAGACCTTCCTCCCCGGACATATCTTCGTCTTTGGCGGCTTCGCACTGCGGGCCAATTCACTTGGACATCTAGAGCAGATCGAAAGCTACGCCCCTGGCCGTCAGGTCAGATTTGGAAGTTTAAACTACACGGCTGACATCCGCGGAGACTTGATCTTCGATGGATTCGAACCACTGCCGAGCGCGCTGCACTGTCACGACGGGCATGATCCAGCTCTGCCACCGAACAGTCCCCTGGAGGCCGCACCCGCATCGGCTCCGACCCTTAGTTCGGAGCCGACCGCGCCGATCGAGGATGGACGGTTGGACGCCACCTCGGGGGCTGCGATCCAAACGGCGATTGAGCCAAACACCGGCCCCGTCCTCTACGAGGCTCGTGACTCCAAGGAGCCGGACTCCTCTTCGGACTCCGAACCCTCCGCGCCCCTGCCAGTCGAATCCGATTGGGCGCCGATCATGGAGTTCACTGCCGCAGACATATTTCAGCACTCGCCTTTCGGCGATATCCTGAAGTCACTGAAGTCTCTCTCTTTATCAGGAGAGCCCTGGCCGGACTACGGTCAGCAAGGTTGGGGTACGGACGATGAGGAAATTCAAAACCCACCCACCACCCACTTCGTAGCCACTTTCGATGACTTAACCGACATGCTCGACTTCGACTCCGACGACATTGACGGTATGGACGGCGATGAAGGAGACGATGAAGAACCAGCGCCTATTGAGCCCTGGAATGCCACCTCGTCATATGACGTATACATGGTGGACGCACCAAAGGATGACGACGAAGAGCGGAAGGACGCACCAAAGGATTGTTCCCTCGAAAAGCAGTCAAAGCGGCGATGCAAGTGCCGCCCCAAATCCTTCCTCGACAGAAATAGCGATCACGCAGACCCAGCGCTGGATCAGGGCGAACCGCTGCTGGACAACGGCAATCCGGATAATCAAATCGAACAAATAAACCCTATCAAGGATAATGGTTCGGATGACATAACGCCGGACAGGCACCCAGAGCAGTAGAACGCCCGTAAAAGGCTTGTTGCCACCGCGAGGAGCCTCGAAAAGCAGAAGCGAAGGCTCAAGGCCGCACAAGACACACTCCAATTCAGATGGAGCAAAATACACAACATTGCAGCAAGGTACGGCGACAATCGCCCCTCCAAGAGCTACCCAAAGCGGAAGCTGCTACCCGAATTCGATGAGGAGGCCGCAGACCTCCCACAACCAAATATCAAAGCAGCCACCTGGTCGGATAGACGACCCCTCTAGCAACACAGAGCGGCATACAACACCGCTCACAATACAACACATGACCCAGGCGAAGGTTCGCACCCAAAGGACGGTGCAACAAGATCCATCTATGGACCACACAAGCGCCCCCCAGCATACAATGCAACACAACAAATATTCGAACAACGCGGTACACCCAGCTACAGGGGTGCCGCACACCCTCTATGTTTCACCGACGAGGTGCTGGACCATGAATTTCCAGAGGGATTCAAACCTGTAAACATAGAGGCATACGACGGAACAACAGACCCCGGGGTTTGGATTGAGGACTATATCCTTCATATCCATATGGCTCGAGGAGATGATCTCCATGCCATCAAATATTTACCCCTCAAGCTCAAAGGGCCAGCTCGTCACTGGCTCAAAGGCCTCCCCGAAAGCTCCATTGGAAGTTGGGAAGAGCTCGAAGACGCCTTTCGGGCAAATTTTCAAGGGACTTATGTCCGACCTTCGGATGCGGATGATCTGAGTCACATAACTCAGCAGCTCGGAGAGTCAGCCCGAAAGCTTTGGAACAGGTTTCTTACTAAAAAGAACCAGATTGTCGACTGTCCGGACGCCGAAGCCTTAGCGGCTTTCAAGCATAGCGTCTGTGACGAATGGCTCGCCAGACACCTCGGTCAAAATAAGCCGAGAACGATGGCCGCATTAACAAACCTCATGACCCGCTTTTGCGCGGGTGAGGACAGCTGGCTAGCCAGATGCAGAACCAGCGACCCCAGTACATCGGAAGTTAGAGATGGAAATGAGAAATCACGGCGCAACATCAATAACAAACGCCGGAATAAAGAAGACAGCACGAAGGGCACGACAGTAAATGCCGGATTCAAAAGCTCTCGACCAGGTCAAAAGCCGCCCACTAAAGGCACCAGGGACGAACTGTCCAGCCTCAACAAAATTTTGGACCAAGTATGTCAGATCCACAGTACCCCGGGTAAACCTGCTAATCATACCAACAGAGAATGTTGGGTCTTCAAGCAGTCCGGCAAGCTCAACGCCGTACACAAGAGGGAAGACACACCAAGTGAAGACGAGGACGAGCCCCCCAAGCAAGACATGGGGGAACAAAAGAAATTCCCACCATAAGTCAAAACAGTAAACATACTACACATGATCAAGGGAAAAAACAATACGGCACCCCCAGGAAAATATACCCAAGTGCCTGTCACCTCGAAGTCCTGCCAATGGTCGTCTCAACCGATCACTTTCGACCATCATGATTACTCAGCAAGTATCCGACACGCAGGATGGGCTGCCTTGGTATTAGACCCAGTAATCGACGGATATCACTTCACACGAGTCTTGATGGACGGCGGCATCAGCCTAAACCTAATATACCAGGATACAATCCGCGGGATGGGGTTAGACCCAACACAAATTCGCCATAGCAATACTACCTTTAAAGGAGTAACGCTAGGCCGAGGGGCTCGTTGTACGGGCTCCCTCCTACTACAAGTTATATTCGGCTCCCCCGATAACTTCCGTCGCGAGCATTTAACTTTCCACATCGCTCCGTTTCAAAGTGGCTATCAAGCACTGCTAGGACGTGAAGCTTTCGCTCGCTTTAATACAATACCACACTACGCCTCCCTCACACTCAAGATGCCCGGTCCACGTGGCATCATTACAGTGCACGGAGACGTCAAGCGCTCTCTGCGCGCCGAAGAGAGTGAGGCTGCCTTGGCAGCCGAACATTAAAGATGTCCGGACCAACGATCGAGTCCGGCGCCGCTTTTTACACCGAATAAGTAATCACACCCCTATTCGTCAATACAAGGGGCTCAACGCGCGCAGACAAGTGGCAATTTCTTATCATCTTCAATTATACATGGTTTCTTTAAAAACTATCTTTTTGCACGACAACTCTTTCACTTAACTTCCACTCTTTTACAGACGATCATCGTGCTACACCCGTCCAGGATACGGCACAACGGAGACACAGGCGCGGACGTGCAGCAGGGACCCGCTCAAAGGATTCTTTTTAGATTAAGACCCTGCATAAACCTTTTTTTACTGTCTCTTGTTGATACATATCCATCGTTGTGAAGGATGCTGACGTCTTGGCATGTGGCCACGCCAGAACAATGCACGTACCTGGACACAAGGGGCTTCTTACAAAGGCCACTATTCAGGCCCGGTTTATACCACAAAGACCGAATACCTTAGGGAGTGTTCGGCGTCACGAGTTTGGCCCTATATGCATCAGCTCCGAATCATTGTCTTTGGTCAAATGTTGGGTTTGCCCGGCTCCTGTGTTTTGGTGCCTTATGTTCTGCTTTACCGGCTAAGGTAGCACCAGGAGAACTACTGCGATTGTGCCCTGGTTCATCCGGACGAGCACCTCAGTAGTGAAAGCCGAAAACTGACTGTCATGATATAGCGTGAGACTGGTCAACCACTCGATGACCTGTGGGAATGTTAGAATTCCTCCGCCTTAACGAAGGGCCGTTTTCCGGCCAGGCATATATGCACCCCGAGATCGGGAGAGTGCGGAGCCACCAAGGGGCTATCTAGTAGCCCCGCTATCAAACTCCTATGGCTAAGTGAAACTGTTAAAGCATTATAGTCCGGTTGCCTCGCTCGCTCCGCTATCACCTCCTTAATAGGACCAAGACGTTGGGTTAAGTGTGAACGCGTGTTTTTGCTAGCACCTCCGCATTATATGCGTGGGGGTTGAAGCCGATGACTGCAATCTTTCAGGTTATACACACGTATACAAAAACGGCCGCCCAGGAGGCATCATATTACTTTCAGGCAAAAGTATAAAAATAGCCTTATAAAACTCTATAAAAGCATTTCGCTTACAATGAGATTACATATCACTCAAACATAATATTTTTTGAGCATTGGGTCTCTACCAAACGGGCACCCTCAAGAACTTCTTCAAAGTAGTGCTTAGCAGCCTTTCGACCTATGGCTGAATCCCACGCTGCAACATTGGTAGCATCCATCTCCGCCCAGTATGCCTTGACACGGGCAAAGGCCATCCGTGCGCCCTCTATGCACGCCGACCTCTTCATCGCATCAATGCGCGGCATCACATTGAGTAACTTCTGCAACAAGCTGAAATAGCTGTTCGGTTTTGACCCTTCTGGCCATAACAGATCCACAACAGACCTCATGGAGAGTCCGGACAACCTATTTAGTTCGGCCCATTCGGCTAATTGGTCAGTCAATGAAAGTGGACGCTCGGGAGTATGGAATTGTCTCCAAAACAGCTGGTCCACTCCACGGTCCGTCTAACCCTGGAAGTACTTGGCCGCATCGGCAGCGCTCGCCACCAAATCCATATACACATCCTCCGAGCTCCACAGCCGATCCAGGGGGGCATACCGTGGATCTCCGAACTTCCTTCGTAACATAAAGGATTTCCCAGCTACAATATCCTCGGCTTCCCGCAGCTCTTCCTTCTTGGCCCTCATAGCAGAGTGGAGGTCCTTTCTTGTCGCAGCAGCCTTTTCAAGGTCTGATGCCTTCGCCTGGTTTTCCTTTTCAAGAACCCGGCAACGGTCGGCGGCGGCTTTTAATACTATGGCCATCTTGGACATCTTGTCTCGGCTCTCGCCATGTGCGGCCTTCTCAACTTGCAACTCTTCGGCCACCTTTAAAGTAGCCGCATTACCCAACCTCGCTTGTTCCTTGGCTCGGGCAAGTTCTGCCCGCAAGGCTTCAACATTGGCAGCCCCATCTGCAGTCACAACATATTAAAGATACTAGCATCATGCTACTCTTCCTATGTGACGTTCACCAGATAATGACACTTACCCTGTGCCTTGTCAAGCCTTTTGTTAACAAGCTCGATGTCGGCGTCTGCCGCATCCAACTGACGTTCTAAATGGGCAAAGTCGCTAGTCCGGCTAGCCACCGGAGCTTCCATCACCTGCACATCGAGGCAGTATGGTTATTACCTGGGAACATGATCCTCTGTTTGTCGTCGTTTCCGACGACAACCAGAGTCTCAGGGGCTACTATCTACACAGGGCACACCTAGTATGTGCAGGACTATCATACATTATTTTACGTACCTCAAACTCTGTCAGTAGACTCATAAAAGCTTTATGCAATCTGCTTTCGGCGGACGAGATTCTCTCCATCACCATATTCATCAACACACGGTGTTCATCTGAGATGGCCGCTCGCCCCACCAACTCCCTCAGAACATCTGACCGCACACTAGACGGTGCCGGACTCGTTTGTCTGCTCTCTTCGGGAGCCGGACACTGGGAACTTCGGGGGTCGACAGGATTATCTTCTGGCCTCGCCGGACTCGGAGAGGCCCTCCACGACGACACTTCAGGGTCGCCCGCTTTCGGAGCGGAGGAGTTCGGAGGGGGCGTTTCGCTCTCCATCTTTTATGGAAGAAGATCCCCCAAAGACGAGCTCATTTGAGAGGGGCTAAGGCCCGAACTGCAAAGATACATGCAGCGGTTATCTTCTCAGAAGAAAAGACGACATATCTGTACTATTAAGGTATTTTGGGTCACTTACGACTTGTGGGAGAATTGATCACCTTGCGGACTTTGTGCGGCAACGGCGCCCCCCGAGGTAGGACCCTCTGTGGGAGACTTCTTCCCTCGTTTGGAAGTTTCGGCTTCCGAATCCCCGGGCGCAGTTCTTTTCCTCTTCTGGTCGTCTTCCTTCATGGAGACGCTCGCTCCCTCGGCTAGAATGGGCAGCGTTGAGGGCCCGCATCCGCCCGTGAAAGTGCGTTATATCAACTAGAGGGGGGGTGAATAGGCGATTTTTATGAAAGTCTTCAAAACGTGGAAGTTTCGAAGACAAACGATAGAAATAAACCTATTACCATGCAGCGGAAGGTAGACTACACTAGGCAAACCATAGTCAAGTATTCAATGGAGTGAGAGCACAATGACTAATAGCAGCAATGTAGTAAGGATCAGGTAGGAAGATGTTATGAAGCCAAACAGAACACGCAGTCACTCAGTGAAGACAAAAGATAGTGCAAACATACAATGACTTCACAAGGAGTAACAGTAAGTAAAGGGAAGGGAAGGATGAAACCAGTGACTTGTTGAAGACAATGATTTGTTGGACCAGTTCCAGTTGCTGTGACAACTGTACGTCTGGTTAGGGCAGCTAGGTATTTAAACCTGAGGACACACAGTCCCGGACACCCAGTCCTGAACACGCAGCTCAGGACACCCAGTCCTCACCGTATTCCCCTTGAGCTAAGGTCACACAGACCTCGCTCAATCACTCTGGTAAGTCTTCAAGGTAGACTCCCAAACCTTCACAGACTTCGTTCACCGGCGATCCACAATGTCTCTTGGATGCTCAGAACGCGACGCCTAACTGGCTGGAGGATTTACAGTCCTCAAGTGTAATAAGTCTTCAGATCACACATACAAGAAGACTAAAGTGATGCCTAATTCTCTTTGGCTGTGGGTGGTTAGGGCTTTATCCTCGCAAGGAATTCTCTCTCAAAGGCTTCGAGGTGGGTTGCTCTCAAACGACAAAAGCCGTACTCTAATTCTGAGCAGCCAACCGTTTATGGTTGTAGGGGGTGGGCTATTTATAGCCACTAGGCAACCCGACCTGATTTGTCCGAAATGACCCTGGGTCACTAAGGAACTGACACGTGTTCCAACGGTCAGATTTCAAACTCACACGGCAACTTTACTTGGGCTACAAGCAAAGCTGACTTGTCCGACTCTGGACAAGATTCGCTCTCATAGTCTTCACTCGAAGACATAGGTTTTGGTTAAGCATCACTTCAGTCATTCTGACTGGTTCTCTTGGACCCCACTTAACAGTACGGTGGTTCCTATGACTCAACAAAGAAGAAAAAGAACTACGAAAGATCTAAGTCTTCGAGCTCCATAGGCTTCATGCGATGTCTTCTCTTTTCATAGTCTTCAATGTGAATATCTTCATATACCACCTTTGACATCAATGTCTTCATACATTTCTAGGGGTCATCTCTGGTAGGAAAACCGAATCAATGAGGGACTTCTACCTGTGTTATCCTGCAATTCTCACAAACACATTAGTCCCTCAACTAGGCTTGTCGTCAATACTCCAAAACCAACTAGGGGTGGCACTAGATGCACTTACAGCCCGCATTACCATCCATAGTATTTTCCTTTAAAGGCTCCGGGCAGGGTGCGGTCTGGAGCATCTTCTCCAATACCGGATTTTCCAAACCCTCAGGGAGTGTGGCTGAACACCGAATCAACTTCGCCTTTGTTAGCTAGTCCTGGTCAAAAAAGCGAACTCTCAGAAATAGCTTCGTAACAAAGGAGAGGTAGTACGTTCAGCCAGAAGATGACTTACCTGTTCGGCGGCGCGGTTGCTACTCAGGCCCGCGTCCTCGGTGATTTCCGGACACTCCACTTGAGGTCCGAAGAACGACTTGTACATCTCCTCGAGCGTCTGGCCGGGGAAATTTTGAATGGCGTGCGGTCCCTCGGGATTAAACTCCCACAAGCGAAGAGGCCGGCGTTTGCAAGGCTGGACTTGGCGAACCAGCATAACTTGTGCTACCGTAACCAAACTGAAATCTCCATTAAAGAGATCTTGAATGCGGCTCTGCAGTATAGGCACGTCCTTGGCCGGACCCCAGCTCAATCCTCTGCTAATCCATGACATCAGTTGTGGTGGAGGGCCCGGGCGGAAGACAGGGGTGGCCGCCCACTTGGCACTTCTAGGAGCCGTGATGTAGAACCACTCCTGTTGCCACAATTCAGACACCTCTGGAATGGAACCTTTGGGCCATGTAGCTCCTGTCATCTTGCGTATTGAGGCACCTCCACACTCCGCATGTTGCCCCTCGATCATCTTCGGTTTTACTTCAAAAGTCTTGAGCCATAGGCCAAAGTGAGGGGTAACCCGGAGGAAGGCCTCGCACACAACAATAAATGTCGTGATATGAAGGAAGGAGTCCGGAGCTAGATCATGGAAATCTAGCCCGTAGTAAAACATCAAGCCCCTGACAAAAGGATCCAATGCAAGGCCTAGACCTCGGAGGAAGTGGGAGATGAACACGACGCTCTCGTTGGGTTCGGGGGGAAGGGACGGCCTGCCCCCGGGGAGGCAGCCGATGCAGAATCTCGGTGGTCAGATATCTGGCCTCTCTCAACTTTTTGACGTCTTCTTCCGTGACGGAAGAAGGCACCAATCGGCCTTGAAGGCTAGATCCGGACATGACTGAAGGTTCGGAGCACCTGACCTGAACTTTGGGCGTTTGAGCTTGAGGTGGGGGAAGGATTCGATTGAGCACGGGAGGGAAAAATAAAAGACCTCGTCCCTTTATAAAGAGGGTGGATATCGAGCGTCCTCCCCGTGTCTGTTTGGACTTGCCTATGATCTAGGAGTCCTAGAAGCGGTTGGGTTACCCACGCCCGTATTGATGAGAATCCCGGAATAAGGGGACACGATCTCTGCTTTAACAAGACATGCCAAGGAAACCGCCTCGCATAACGCGCTAAGATGGGATAGTAAAACGGTTCGAATAAAAGCTTGGTCGTGGTGTGATGTCGCACTATGGAATACGTCAGCAGATTAGATTTGTGTAAATATTATTCTCTCTATGGCAAAATGTGGAAACTTATTTTATAGAGCCGGACACTATCTTTGTGTTCAAAATCTTCTATGAAGTACTTGGAGGAGGAACCCGCCTTGCAATGCCGAAGACAATCTACGCGCCGGGCTCGTCGTCATTGAAGCCTGGTTCAGGGGCTAGTGAGGGAGTCCTGGATTAGGGGGTGTTCGGATAGCCGAACTATACCTTCAGCCGGACTCCTGGACTATGAAGATACAAGATTGAAGTCCTGTGTCCGGAAGGGACTTTCCTTGGCGTGGAAGGAAAGCTTGGCGATACGGATGTTCAGATCTCCTACCATTGTAACCGACTCTATGTAACCCTAACCCTATCCGGTGTCTATATAAACCGGGGGGTTTTAGTCCGTAGGACAACATACACATCAACAATCATACCATAGGCTAGCTTCTAGGGTTTAGCCTCTCTGATCTCGTGGTAGATCTACTCTTGTACTACCCATATCATCAATATTAATCAAGCAGGACGTAGGGTTTTACCTCCATGGAGAGGGCCCGAACCTGGGTAAAACTTCGTGTCCCTTGCCTCTTATTACCATCCGGCCTAGACGCATAGTTCGGGACCCCCTACCCGAGATCCACCGGTTTTGACACCGACAAGGACACTTCAAGGATGTTGCAACCGGCGAGTTATTTTTTGGGGACCAACATGCCATTTTTTGCTAGGTATAACCAACTCGAGTCATATCTAGGCTTTTCACATCAGAGCTCGAGACTAGGTTCTCGAGTAGTACCGCCACCGAAGTCACTTATGCGACACCACTTTCCCCCGATCCAACAACTACATGTGATGTTCGGCCGTCGGCATTGCACAACTATCCCTATGCACGCCATTCATAGTTTGCATCTCACGTAAACTAACAGATCTGGAGAGAGAAATCAACAGGAAGACCTTTCGATGGCCACAACAACCCACGTCGAGGCCGCCGTCGCAGACCGGAGTGGTCACCAAAGACCAACATTGACGGCGGATCACACCACCTCGTCGGAGAGAGCCTTGCCCAGGACCGTGAGCCCAGGGGCTAACATGGACTGAACTGGAGCACGAGAGACAGATCAGCATCACCAACAGGCGCCCATGCGGAGCGCAGCCACTCCTAGGTCAGGAGCGCACAACCGCTTGATTGGCACCGAGCCTCCCGACCGGTGGCATGCACTCTGCACCACTCCTGTCGACCACGACTCATAGTCATGGCTCTTGGACCTCATATCAGCGCCACCACAGGGCTAGATGCCACATCTTGGAAGTCCCGGCCAACCCCTCCTGGGCTAGTATGGGAAGGCCATAGCCCACCGTCTTGAGCAACGCGAGCAAGGGCAACACCCAAAGCAAGGCACAAGGGGACCAACCCATTGACCGGCAGTGCGCGCGCACGGAAGTTAGGTTTCCCTTGATATAAAGCTCTGATGATGCATAAGGCTTTTCACTCATCGCTCCAAGGCTGAAAGCAAACTCCTCTTGTCAATAAAATGTCAATAATATGTAGGAAACTAATTAGAATCGGCTGACTAGCCGAGCGTGAGATTGGTCATGCTACAGGGGAGTGGTGCGAATGCCTTATAGCTTTCCTCACTTAATTCGCCCGCACTCTCTCGCATCCCATCGCATATCCGTCGTACCACATGATGCCGATGAGATCCACCCACCCGCACCACCTCCTACTGGGGCCCTTCCCTTCTTCTCCCCCACACCACTCCTCCTCACCATGAGCGTCGTCGCCGCTGCTCGGACGGGGCACGCGCCCCTGCTTGATGCACGGACGAGGTCACGGAGTCGGGTTGGGAAGAGAAGGGACCATGAATCAAGGGATAGGAGATAGGATGTCGTGAATCGACCGGCAAGCAAAGTGCTGACTCGTCACGTGGATGTCGTGGTCGTGTGCCACCTACTCCCCCATCCTCCTCCATCATCATCATGGCGCACCCCTTGCTCCTCAGCTGACCGGGGGGGGTGCTACAACCAGTGACTGGCCGATTGCAAAGTCATGGGTCATGTTGCAACCGGAAATTGATCGCGTTACAACCATTGATTGGTAGACTACAAGCCATGGGTTGCAAGAAAAGGTGACTTGTCGTGCCACAAGCCGTTAGGCGGAGTTGTTCCGGTTGGAGAGGGTGTGCTGCAACTGTCCACGGAGAATCTAGGACCATCGATGCAACATGCTGCAACCGGCAACGAGGGAGCTACGACGGGTGTGCGAGGACACTTCAAGGATGTTGCAACCGGCGAGTTATTTTTTGGGGACCAACGTGCCATTTTTTGCTAGGACCGGTGAGCAGTGTGCAACAACCGTGTGAGCAATTTCGCTAGGACCGATGATCTTTTTGGCTTGGACCAGCCACTTCTGGAGTTGCAATGGCGAGCCAATTTTGGGACGAGTGAGCATTTTAGTTGGGACCAACGAGACATATTTCTGTAAGTGATCACTACTAATTGAAGTTGCGACATGTGAATCATGGTGCTACGATTGGCAATTGTGGCAACGTGTCCTACAAGATCATCGACGGGTGCCGTGACCAGCGATAGAGGCGACGCGTGTTGCTGATGAGTGGATCTCGTGTCACTTTTATGGCCTATTTATTGCATATTTTCTTGTCAAAATCCCTCATAGCATATCCACCTATTCATTTTGATGCTTGTTTTGCATAGTTTATATTTTCCATGCATTTATTTAAGAAAAATTATTGCCTTTAGTTTTATTAGCTTTTCTTGGTTTTGATGTTTTTGTGGGTGTATTGGTGCTCCCATGTACTTAACACATTGTAAATGACAAAGTTGGGGCCAAACTGGAGAAGTTGCATGCACCAGATTCAAGTCATTTGGAAAGTTTGATAAAAAAGCCCTTTTTACAAAGATCCGAAATTGAATATCCAATACCTAGAATTTATTGGGTTCATTCATACAATTCCAATAAGCCCAATAACACAAAAATCGTAGTTAGTATGAGGAATGGTTACCAAATTATTAAACACCTTGTGCAGACTCCAAAAGAGTAGGCGGTGTGCGGTACGACCATGGACGGTCATACCGATGGTCTTACTACCCGATCCTAGCTGCAGGATTGGGCATAACTTTCGTGGCTCTTCACCGATTTCATCCCTGTTTTATCCTATGATATCCTTGGCCATCAAAGGAAGGTATTGGAGGAAGCTTTGACTCCTCTAGAGCCCTTGTATCAAAGGGAGAATACACATTCACGTAGGAGACCTATGGAAGCTGGCTATATATGTACCTCCAACCCTTGGCCATAATGTCCCGGTTGCTGCCACACATCCATATCCACCATCACACCTTCATTGTGGCGGCAAGACCATGTCTACCATAGAGGAAGGTCCAAGACAATGAAGAAGGAAGGAGTTGTTGGGGAACGCAGTAATTTCAAAAAAAATCCTACGCACACGCAAGATCATGGTGATGCATAGCAACGAGAGGGGAGAGTGTTTTCCACGTACCCTCGTAGATCGTAAGCGGAAGCGTCATGACAACGCGATTGATGTAGTCGTAGGTCTTCACGATCGACCGATCCTAGTACCGAACGTACGACACCTCCGTGATCTGCACACGTTCAGCTCGGTGACGTCCCACGAACTCACGATCCAGTAGAGCTTCAAGGGAGAGTTCTGTCAGCACGACAACGTGATGACGGTGTTGATGAAGCTACCGACGCAGGGCTTCGCCTAAGCACTGCTACGATATGACCGAGGTGGATTATGGTAGAGGGGGGCACCACACATGGCTAAAAGATCAATGATCAACTTGTGTGTCTATGGGGTGCCCCTGGCCACGTATATAAAGGAGTGTAGGAGGGGGAAGGGCCGGCCCTCCTATGGCGCGCCCTGGGGAGTCCTACTCCCACCGGAGAGAAGGAAAGGGAAAAGAGAAGAGAAGGACGGAGGAGGCGCCGCCCCTCCCTTTAGTCAAATTCGGACTAGGCCTTGAGGGGGCGCGGAGCCTCCTCTCTCTCTTTCCCCTTGAGGGAGTCCAGGATTAGGGGGTGTTCGGATAGCCGAACTATACCTTCAAGCCGGACTCCTGGACTATGAAGATACAAGATTGAAGACTCCGTCCCGTGTCCGGAAGGGACTTTCCTTGGCGTGGAAGGCAAGCTTGGCGATATGGATGTTCAGATCTCCTACCATTGTAACCGACTCTATGTAACCCTAACCCTATCCGGTGTCTATATAAACCGGAGGGTTTTAGTCCGTAGGACAACATAAACAACAACAATCATACCATAGGCTAGCTTCTAGGGTTTAGCCTCTATGATCTCGTGGTAGATCAACTCTCGTAATACTCATATCATCAATATCAAGCAAGCAGGACGTAGGGTTTTACCTCCATCAAGAGGGCCCGAACCTGGGTAAAACTTCGTGTCCCCTGCCTCTTGTTACCATCCGGCCTAGACGCATAGTTCAGGACCCCATACCCGAGATCCGCCGGTTTTGACACCGACACCCCTAAAGCCCAATAAGGCCTATATACTCCCCGGCGAATTCCCGTAACTCTCCGGTACTCCGAAAAGTACCCGAATCACTCGGAACCTTTCCGATGTCCGAATATAGTCGTCCAATATATCGATCTTTACGTCTCGACCATTTTGAGACTCCTAGTCATGTCCCCGATCTCATCTGGGACTCCGAACTATCTTCGGTACATCAAATCACATAAACTCATAATACCGATCATCACCGAACGTTAAGCGTGCGGACCCTACGGGTTCGAGAACTATGTAGACATGACCGAGACACGTCTCCGGTCAATAACTAATAGCGGAACCTGGATGTTCATATTGGCTCCTACATATTCCACGAAGATCTTTATCAGTCAAACCGCATAACAACATATATTGTTCCCTTTGTCATCGGTATGTTACTTGCCCGAGATTCGATCGTCGGTATCTCAATACCTAGTTCAATCTCGTTACCGGCAAGTCTCTTTACTCGTTTCCATGATACATCATCCCGCAACTAACTCATTAGTTGCATTCCTTGCAAGGCTTATAGTGATGTGCATTACCGAGAGGGCCAAGAGATACCTCTCCGACAATCGGAGTGGCGAATCCTAATCTCGATCTATGCCAACTCAACAAGTACCATCGGAGAAACCTGTAGAGCACCTTTATAATCACCCAGTTACGTTGTGACGTTTGGTAGCACACAAAGTGTTCCACTGGTAATCGGGAGTTGCATAATCTCATAGTCATAGGAACATGTATAAGTCATGACGAAAGCAATAGCAACAAACTAAACAATCATCGTGCTAAGCTAATGGATTGGGTCAAGTCAATCACATCATTCTCTAATGATGTGATCCCGTTAATTAAATGACAACTCATGTCTATGGCTAGGAAACTTAACCATCTTTGATTCAACGAGCTAGTCAAGTAGAGGCATACTAGTGACACTTTGTTTGTCTATTTATTCACACATGTACTAAGTTTCCGGTTAATACAATTCTAGCATGAATAATAAACATTTATCATGATATACGGAAATAAATAATAACTTTATTATTGCCTCTAGGGCATATTTCCTTCAAGAGTCACCACCAACGCCCTCACCGGACGAAGGGCCAGCACCACCTCCATCGGTGCAGCCATGCCTCTCTGCTTCCCCAACATGATGTTGGCTTGTAACTTGTCTCCAATATCTATGTCCAAGAAATTTATGTTTCAGTAATCGCATTAGTTCTCGGGGATATATGGATGAATTCAAGTATATATTTGGTTTATTTTATGCCAACAATATACATGATTCTCTTTATATGTTGCGTTAAGTAGATGACCCGTTGCGCCCATGGCTGGCGATGTGAATTCCGACAGACCCCTCGGCAGGGTGCCACAACTATCCAATAAGCCTAGAGGAGAAACAAGAGACAGGTTTACCCAGATTTAGGCCCTCGCTCTGGAGGTGTAAAACCCTACTGAGGGGTCTGCCGTAATTCACACTGACAATGTTATGCCAGGCATGAGTCATGGTTGCCAAAACCGAGATCTAGGTGGGATGTATCATCGGTCGTGTCACCTTCGCTCCCGGGCAGATGTTTGCTTTTGGTGTGATAAACTTCATCACCAACTTGCCGAGCCAATCGAGCCCATCAACACCTATAGCCAAGCCATGTTCTTTTCTTCAAAAAATTGTAATTCATCGCCAATTCGCACGGCAAGCTATGCCTCTGTAGCTCGACATCTTGTCGGGCATAGGAGTTGTAGACAATATTTTATCAACCCAACCACCTCCCACTTTTCTGCCAACGCGGAGTCACTCCATGACGTCCCCAAGGAGCATGGGGTGGAGGAGAGTGATGGTAGCTGCCCGAAGGCGAACATGGTTCTTCCCTGACATTGGCATGCAATATCTTGTTATATGGCCGACAAAAACAAGGACAACTCCAACACCGAAGACACTATCGACGCCCTCGGTGAAGACAATCTCAGGATCCTCACCATGCCCGTGACGGACGAAGATGACCACCAAGAAGGAGGTGGCTGCCCGGAAAAGATGCAATGTTTGCACTTGTGCCAGCGGCGGGAGCGCGAGGCCTTCTACAACACCAGGACCGGGTCTGGCCTCTATTGAGTCATAGCATCCATGGACCCGGTAGAGCTCATAGCTTCTGGCCGGAATGCACATGCAGGCATCGAGAGCACTGAGGGAGTCCTAGATTAGGGGGTGTTCGGATAGCCGAACTATACCTTCAAGCCGGACTCCTGGACTATGAAGATACAAGATTGAAGACTCCGTCCCGTGTCCGGAAGGGATTTTCCTTGGCGTGGAAGGCAATCTTGGCGATATGGATGTTCAGATCTCCTACCATTGTAACCGACTCTATGTAACCCTAACCCTATCTGTGTCTATATAAACTGGAGGGTTTTAGTCCGTAGGACAACATACACATCAACAATCATACCATAGGCTAGCTTCTAGGGTTCAGCCTCTCTGATCTCGTGGTAGATCAACTCTTGTACTTCCCATATCATCAATATTAATCAAGTAGGACGTAGGGTTTTACCTCCATCGAGAGGGCCCGAACCTGGGTAAAACTTCGTGTCCCCTGCCTCCTGTTACCATCCGGCCTAGACGCACAGTACGGGACCCCCTACCCGAGATCCGCCGGTTTTGACACCGACATCGGTGCTTTCATTGAGAGTTCCTTTGTGTCGTCGCCGTCAGGCCCGATGGCTCCTACGATCTTCAATGGCGATGCAGTCCAGGGTGAGACCTTCCTCCCGGACAGATCTTCGTCTTTGGCGGCTTTGCACTGCGGGCCGATTCACTTGGCCATCTAGAGCAGATCGAAAGCTACGCCCGTGGCCGTCAGGTCAGATTCGGAAGTTTAAACTACACGGCCGACATCCGCGGGGACTTGATCTTCGACGGATTCGAACCACTGCCGAGCGCGCCGCACTGTCACGATGAGCATGATCTAGCTCTGCCGCCGAACAGTGCCCTGGAGGCCGCACCCGCATCGGCTCCGACCCCCAGTTCGAAGCCGACCGCGCCGATCGAGGATGGGCGGTTGGACGCCGCCTCGGAGGCTGCGATCCCAACGGCGGTTGAGCCGAACACCACCCCCGTACTCTGCAAGACTCGTCACTCCATGGAGCCGGATTCTTCGCCGGACTCCAAACTCTCCGTGCCCCAGCCGAGCGAATCCGATTGGGCGCCGATCATGGAGTTCACGGCCGCGGACGTCTTTTAGCACTCGCCTTTCGGCGATATCCTGAAGTCACTGAAGTCTCTCTCTTTATCAGGAGAACCCTGGTCGGACTATGGTCAGCAAGGTTGGGATTCGAACGATGAAGAAATTCAAAGCCCACCCACCACCCACTTGGTAGCCACTGTCGATGATTTAACCGACATGCTCGACTTCAACTCCGATGACATGGACGGTATGGACACCGATGAAGGAGACGATGAAGAATCAGCGCCTATCGAGCCCTGGGACGCCACCTCGTCATATGACGTATACATGGTGGACGCACCCAAAGATGACGGCGAGGAGCGGAAGGACGCACCGAAGGATTGTTCCCTCGAAAAGCAATCAAAGCAGCGACGCAAGCGCCGCCCCAAATCTCGCCTCGACAGAAATAGCGATCACACGGATCCAGTGCTGGAGCAGGGCGAACTGCTGCCAGACAACGGCAATCCGGATAATCAAACCGAACAAACAAATCCTATCAATGATAATGGTCCGGACGACATAACGCCAGACGGGCACTCGGAGCAGCTGAATGCCCGTAAAAGGCTCGTTGCCACCGCAAGGAGCCTCAAAAAGCAGAAGCAGAGGCTCAAGGCCACGCAAAACACCCTCCAATTCAGATGGAGCAAAATACTCAACATTGTAGCAAGGTACGGCGACAATCGCCCCTCCAAGAGCTACCCAAAGCGGAAGCTGCTACCCGAATTCGATGAGGAGGCCTCAGACCCCCCACAACCAAATATCAAAGCAGCCACCCGATCGGATAGACGACCCCTCTACCACCACAGAACGGCATTCAACGCCGCTCACAATACAACACGCGACCCATGCGAGGGCTCGCACCCAAAGGACGGTGCAACAAGATCCATCTATGGACCACGCAAGCGCGCCCCAGCATACAATGCAACACAACAAACATCCGAACAACGCGGCACACCCAGCTACAGGGGTGCCACACACCCCCTATGTTTCACTGATGAGGTGCTGGACCATGAATTTCTAGAGGGATTCAAGCCCATAAACATAGAGGCATACGACGGAAAAACATACCCTGGGGTCTGGATTGAGGACTATATCCTTCATATACATATGGCTCGAGGGGATGATCTCCATGCCATCAAGTACTTACCTCTCAAACTCAAAGGGCCAGCTCGTCACTGGCTCAAAGGCCTCCCCGAAAGCTCCATTGGAAGTTGGGAAGAGCTCGAAGACGCCTTTCGGGCAAACTTTCAAGGGACTTATGTCCGACCTCCGGATGCGGATGACCTGAGCAACATAACTCAACAGCCCGGAGAGTCAGCCCGAAAGCTTTGGAATAGGTTTCTTACTAAAAAGAACCAGATTGTCGACTGTCTGGACGCCGAAGCCTTAGTGGCTTTCAAGCACAGCGTCCGCGATGAATGGCTCGCCAGACACTTCGGCCAAAACAAGCCGAGAACGATGGCCGCATTAACAAACCTCATGACCCGCTTTTGCGCGGGTGAGGACAGCTGGCTAGCCAGATGCAGCACCAGCGACCCCAGTACATCTGAAGTTAGAGATGGAAATGGGAAATCACGGCGCAACAGCAATAACAAACGCCGGAATAAAGAAGACAGCAAGAAGGGCACGACAGTAAATACCGGGTTCAAAGTCCCTAGGCCAAACCAAAAGCCGCCCTCCAAAGGCACCAGGGATGAACTGTCCAGCCTCAACAAAATTCTGGACCAAGTATGTCAGATCCATAGTACCCCTAGCAAACCTGCTAATCATACCCACAGAGAATGTTGGGTCTTCAAGCAGTCCGGCAAGCTTAACGCCATACACAAGTATCCGGCACGCAGGATGGGCTGCACTGGTATTAGACCCAGTAATTGGCGGATACCACTTCACACAAGTCTTGATGGATGGCGGCAGTAGCCTAAACCTAATATAACAGGATACAAACCGCGGGATGGGGTTAGACCCAACACAAATTTGCCATAGCAATACTACCTTTAAAGGAGTAACGCCGGGCCCAGGGGCTCGTTGTACGGGCTCACTCCTACTACAAGTTATATTCGGCTCCCCCAATAACTTCCGTCGCGAGCATTTAACTTTCCACATCGCTCCGTTTAAAAGTGGCTATCAAGCACTACTTGGACGCGAATCTTTCGCTCGCTTTAATGCAATACCACACTACGCCTCCCTAACACTCAAGATGCCCGGTCCACGTGGCATCATTTCAGTGCACGGAAGTATCAAGCGATCTCTGCGCGCCGAAGAGAGTGAGGCTGCCTTGGCAGCCGCACACTAAAGGCGCCCGGGCCAGCAAAAGCATCCAATAGGTCGTCAAGACCTCAGACACAACTAATCAAGTCCGGCGCCGCTACTCATATCAAATAAATGGTCACACCCCTATCTTTCAAAAGTACAAGGGGCTCAACGCACGCAGATGAGTGGCGATTTCTTCTTATCTTGAATTATACATGGTTTCTTTAGAAAACTATCCTTTTGCACGACAACCTTTTTACCTAAATTCCTCTCTTTTACAGATTATCATCGTGCTACACCCGTCCAGGATACGGCACAACGGAGACACAGGCGCAGACGTGCAGCAGGGACCAGACCCAAGGATTCTTTTTAGATTAAGACCCTGCGTAAACCTTTTTTACTGTCTCTTGTTGATACATATCCACCGTTGAGAAGGATGCTGACGTCTTGGCATGTGGCCATGCCAGAAAATGCACGTACCTGGACACAAGGGGCTTCTTACAAAGGCCATTCTTCAGGCCCGGCTTATACCATAAAGACCGAATACCCTAGGGAGTGTTCGGCGTCGCGAGTTTGGCCCTATATGCATCAGCTCCGAATCATTGTCTTTGGTCAAATGTTGGGTTTGCCCGGCTCCTTGTTTTGGTGCCTTACGTTCCGCTTTACCGGCTAAGGTAGCACCAGGAGAACTACTGCGATTGTGCCCTGGTTCATCCGGACGAGCGCCTCAGTAGAGAAAGCCGAAAACTGACTGTCATGATCTAGCGTGAGACTGGTCAACCACTCTATGACCCATGGGAATGTTAGAATTCCTCCGCCTTAACGAAGGGCCGCTTTCTGGCCAGGCATATACGCACCCCGGGGTCGGGAGAGTGCGGAGCCACCAGGGGCTATCTAGTAGCCCCACTGTCAAACTCCTATGGCTAAGTGAAAGTGTTAAAGCATTATAGTCCGGTTGCCTCGCTCGCTCCGCTATCACCTCCTTAATAGGACCAAGATGTTGGGTTAAGTGTGACCTCATGTTCCTGCGAACACCTCTGCATTATATGCGTGGGGGTTGAAGCCGATGATTGCAATCTTTTAGGTTATACACATGTATACATAAACGGCCGCCCAGGAGGCATCACATTACTTTCAGGCAAAAGTATAAAAGTAGCCTCATAAAAATTTAAAA
Organism: Triticum dicoccoides; assembly: GCF_002162155.2. Taxonomy (NCBI): domain Eukaryota; kingdom Viridiplantae; phylum Streptophyta; class Magnoliopsida; order Poales; family Poaceae; genus Triticum; species Triticum dicoccoides. The sequence continues at coordinate 476,093,473 of NC_041382.1, read as the reverse complement.
AGCATTTCGCTTACAATGAGATTACATGTCATTCAAACATAATATTTTTTGAGCACTGGGTCTCTATCAAACGAGCACCCTCAAGAACTTCCTCAAAGTAGTGCTCAGCAGCCCTTCGACCTATGGCCGAATCCTGCGCTGCAACAGTGGTAGCATCCATCTCTGCCCAGTATGCTTTAGTATGGGCAAAGGCCATCCGTGCGCCTTCTATGCACGCCGACCTCTTCATCGCATTTATGCGCGGCACCACATTGAGGACCTGCTACACCAAGCTGAAATAGCTGCTCGGTTTTGACCTTCCGGGCCATAGTTGATCCACAACAGACCTCATGGAGAGTCCGGACAACCTATTTAGTTCGGCCCATTCGGCTAATTGGTCCGTCAACAAAAGAGGACGTTCGGGAGAAAGGAATTGCTTCCAAAACAGCTGGTCTACTTCACGGTCCGTCTGACTCTGGAAGTACTTGGCCACATCGGCAGCGCTCGCCGCCAAATCCATATACGCATCCTCCGAACTCCACAGCCGATCCAGAGGGGGATACCGTGGATCTCTGTACTTCCTCTGCAGCATAAAGGACTTCTCGGCTACAATATCCCCGGCTTCCCGCAGTTCCTCCTTCTTTGCCCTTATAGCAGAGCGGAGGTCTTTTCCCGTTACAGCAGCCTTCTCAAGGTCCGATGCCTTTGCCTGGTTTTCCTTTTCAAGAGCCCGGCAACGGTCTACGGCGGCTTTTAATTCTACGGCCATATTGGCCATCTTCTTCCGGCTCTCGCCATGTGCGGCCTTCTCGGCCCGCAACTCTTCGGCCGCCTTCAAAGCAGCCGCATTACACAATCTTGCTTGTTCCTTGGCTCGGGCAAGTTCCGCCCGCAAGGCTTCAACAGTGGCAGCTCCATCTGCAGTCATAACATGTTAAAAACACTGGCATCATACTCTTCCTATGTGGCATTTACCAGACAAGGATACTTACCCTGCGCCTCATCAAGCCTTTTGTTAACAAGCTCGATGTCGGCATCTACCGCATCCAACTGCCGTTCTAAACGGGCAAACTGGCTAGTCCGGCTGGCCACCGGAGCTTCCATCTCCTGCACATAAAGGCAGTATGGTTATTACCTGGGTGTATGATCCTCCGCTCGTCATCGTTTCCGATGACAACCAGAGTCTCAGGGGCTACTGTCTACACAGGGCACACCTAACATGTGTAGGACTATTACACATTCCTTTTTACGTACCTCAAAGCCTGTCAGTAGACTCATAAAAGCTTCATGCAATCCGCTTTCGGCGGACGATATCCTCTCCATCACCATATTCATCAGCACACGGTGATCATCTGAGATGGCCGCTCGCCCCACCAACTCCCTCAGAACGTCCGATCGCACACTAGACAACGCCGGACTCTTTTGTCTACCCTCTTCGGGAGCCGGACACTGGGAGCCTCGGGGATCAATTGGATCACCTTCTGGCCTCTCCGCACTCGGAGAGGCCCTCCGCAACGACACTTCAGGGTCGCCCGCTTCCGGAGCGGAGGAGTCCGGAGGAGGCGTCTCGCTCTCCATCATCTTTGGAAGAAGATCCCCCGAGGACGAGCTCATTTGAGAGGGGCTAAGGCCCGAACTGCACAAATATATGCGGTGGTTATTTTCTCAGAAGAAAAAGATGGCATATCTGTACTATTAAAGTTTTCGGGTCACTTACGACTCCCGGGAGAATTGATCCCCCCGCGGACTTTGTGCGGCAGCACCGCCCCCCAAGGTAGGGCCCCCAGTGGAAGATTTCTTCTCCCGTTTGGAAGCTTCAGCTTCCGAATTCCCGGGCGCAGTCCTTTTCCTCTTCCGGTCGTCTTCCTTCGCGGAGACGCTCGCTCCGTCCGCCCGCATTACCCTCCACAGTATCTTCCTTCAAGGGATCCGGGCAAGGTGCGGTCTGGAGCATCTTTTCCAATACCGGATTCTCCAAACCCTCAGGGAGGGGGGCCGAACACCGAATCAACTTCGCCTTTGTTAGCCAGTCCTGGTCGAAAAAGAAAACTCTCAGAAATAACTTCGTAACGAAGGAAAGATAATATGTTCGGCCGAAGGATTCTTTACAGAAATAACTTCGTAACGAAGGAAAGATAATATGTTCGGCCGAAGGATTCTTTACCTGTTCAGCGGCGCGGTTACTGCTCAGGCCCACGTCCTCGGTGATTTCCGGACACTCTACTTGAGGTCCGAAGAATGACTTATACATATCCTCGTGCGTCAGGCCAAGAAAATTTTGAATGGCACGCGGACCCTCAGGATTGAACTCCCACAAGCGAAGGGGCCGACGTTTGCAAGGCTAGACTTGACGAACCAGCATAACTTGTATTATCGCGACCAAACTGAGATCTCCGTTGAAGAGATCTTGAATGCGGCTTTGCAGTAAAGGCACATCCTTGGCTGGACCCTAGCTCAGTCCTCTGCTGATCCATGACATCAGTCGTGGTG
>NC_041382.1:476078549-476090798 GCF_002162155.2 Triticum dicoccoides | reverse complement strand
GATGTAGAACCACTCCTGTTGCCATAATGCAGACACCTCTGGGATGGAACCTTTGGGCCACGGAGCTCCCGTCATCTTGCGTATTGAGGCGCCTCCACACTCTGCATGTTGCCCTTCGATCACCATCGGCTTTACTTCAAAGGTCTTGAGCCATAAGCCAAAGTGGGGGGTAACCCGGAGGAAGGCCTCGCATACGACAACAAAAGTCGTGATATGCAGGAAGGAGTACGGAGCTAGATCATGGAAATCTAGCCCGTAATAAAACATCAAGCCCCTGACGAAAGGATCCAGTGCAAAACCTAGACCCCGGAGGAAGTGGGGGACGGACACAACGCTCTCGTTGGGTTTGGGAGAGGGGACGGCCTGCCCCCGGGAAGGCAGCCAATGCGATATTTCGGCGGTCAGATACCTGGCCTCCCTCAACTTTTTGATGTCTTCTTCCATGACGGAGGAGGGCATCCATCGGCCTTGAAGGCTGGATCCGGACATGACTGAAGGTTCGGAGCACCTGACCTGAGCTTTGGGCGTTTGATCTTGAGGCGGGGGAAGGATTCGATTGAGCACGGGAGGGAAAAGTAAAAGCTTTGCCCCTTTATAAAGAGGGTGGATATCAAGCGTCCTCCCCGTGTCCGTTTGGACTTGCCTATGATCTAGGAGTCCTAGAAGCGGTTGGGTTACCCACGCCTGTATTGATGAGAATCCCGTAATAAGGGGACACAATCTCTGCTTTAACAAGACGTGCCAGGGAAACCACCTCGCATAACACGCTGAGGTGGGTAATTAAACGACTCGGATAAAGACTTGGCCGTGGCATGTCGCACCACAAAATACGTCAGCAGATTAGATTTGTATAAATATTATTCTCCCTATTGCGGTATGTGGAAACTTATTTTACAGAGCCGGACACTATCTTTGTGTTCAAAATCTTCTATGAAGTACTTGGAGGAGGAACCCGCCTTGCAATGCCGAAGACAATTTGCGCGCCGGACTTGTCGTCATTGAAGCCTGGTTCAGGGGCTACTGAGGGAGTCCTGGATTAGGGGGTGTTCGGATAGCCGAACTATACCTTCAAGCCGGACTCCTGGACTATGAAGATACAAGATTGAAGACTCCGTCCCGTGTCCGAAAGGGATTTTCCTTGGCGTGGAAGGCAAGCTTGGCAATACGGATGTTCAGATCTCCTACCATTGTAACCGACTCTATGTAACCCTAACCCTATCCGGTGTCTATATAAACCCGAGGGTTTTAGTCCATAGGACAACATACACATCAACAATCATACCACAGGCTGACTTCTAGGGTTCAGCCTCTCTAATCTTGTGGTAGATCAACTCTTGTACTATCCATATCATCAATATTAATCAAGTAGGATGTAGAGTTTTACCTCCATCGAGAGGGCCCGAACCTGGGTAAAACTTCATGTCCCCTGCCTCCTGTTACCATCCGGCCTAGACGCACAGTTCGGGACCCCCTACCTGAGATCCGCCGGTTTTGACACCGACAAGCACCACACGTGCAAATTCAGCAGCCTTTTGCATTCCAACCCGTAATTCCTGATCATGACTGGATAATTAGACAACATCCAGCTCTCAAAGGATCGCCTAGACTGGGAGAAGTTCAAGGAGATCAAGAACACGCTCTAGACAACGATGGTGCAGCCATAGGTCTACGCCAGATCTAGTAGCAAGGGGACCACATACAAATGCGCGTGAAACTCAGTTAGCCACACGCCGGCTTGCTCGGTTTAGTGCATGCCAGCCCACTGGGGTGATCGCTCGCTTTGTTATCCATGGGGTAGCCCTGGCGGCTCCTTCAAGCAATCATTAATTGGTCAACCCTGACATAATGCCACTGCCCTAAAACCACCAAGACCCGCTTGACCTGACCACATGACCGTAGATGGAGACATGTTCCAAAAGCTCCATAAGAATGATGGACCATTGAAAACCACACCTTTGGTGACAATTCCAAAGGAAAGGTATTGGGTCTTGGTAAGATGGCCATTTCAAGAGAAAACTCTAAAAAATGGCATGCTTGTTGAATCGCTTGGTTACAATCTTCTTTTCATAGATAAGCGACACCCAACTATGGCTTGCCCGTGCTATTTACGGAAGTTGATTATCAAGTCTTTCGCAAAGATGATTACACCATCGTCTTTACCTGTACTAGATGATCTGTTGCGCCCTTGGTGCAAAAGCCAATTGCAACCGAGAAGTTAACCAAGTTATATGCCAAATGCAACAAATAATTTAAGCAAACAACACGAAATATATTTACATGATTTGATGTTTGTCCACACATGAGCCCTTTGCTTAGGTGGGTTAGTGAAGTCTAAGCTTTTTTTTCCTGTGGGCCTGCACTTATTTCGGAATTGTCAAAATAAGGACTTTGAGCGGGGCCATGAGCGCCTATTCCAACCATGCCCATGTGGTCGGGCACCCGACGTGTGCTTAGTCCATTGACTCGCCACGACATGACCGTGTGTTTGAGCACCCCGCCCCCGTGTCCTGTGTTATCTATCGTGCACTGTTTGCTTGCAAATCTATCGTGTACCATTTGCTTCTGAAAGTGGGTGATCATGACAATTGTGAGATTGGGCTTGCATGACGCGGTAGGTGTGGACCATGGCATAGAGCACAATCATTACAATCAATTGTAGTCAATAAGCCAAGTAACCTATGAACAACATGTTTTACGAATGATCCGCAGAAGGTGCCTGGTTCCCTGCAAAACTATGAATAAGCAAAAAAAGGCGAAGCCAACTATATGAAATAAATTTCAATGAACACACTCAAAAAGTAAAACAAACTAGTAGGAAAAAAATCTTAGGGAACTATGAGAAAGTATGATTGTAACCAAATGGTAGGCCACAATATGATGTTAGTCAAATGGCTTTGATGGCTAAGGAGGAGTTTTCTCTGCCCTTCTTTTCTGAATTAGTTTTTACAGCAGCTTGGAACATCTGGACTCTCAGAAATGCAAAACTCTTCAGAAATGAAAGACCAACCTTTGCTGCTTGGAGGAGAAATTTCTTACATGACATAACTCTATTCTTACAGGATAAAATGTAAATATAGGGATAAACTTCTGGAAGGGGTCTCTTCCTTGCCTTAATTGGTTTGACTGGCCATTTGGCCTTCTGGCTATTAATTTTTTGCGGAGAGCCTTCTCACTCTTGTATAGGTAGTTTTTTTCTCTTTGTTAGTCTGGTTTTGTTATAGTTGGTAGGTGTTGTAACTTTGTATTTCATGAAATAAATCACAATGGGGCTTTTGCCCTGCAGTACATAGTAAAAAAACAATATGATGTTAGTTTAGTTTGATTGAATTGGTTTTGATTGTCATAGCGAAATAACATAGTCAAACACGTCACAAGAGCAAAGCAGGGCATATGGAATATGATTGATTCATTTAGATTGTGCATGCCAACCCGCTCCGGCCTTGGCTCAAACACAAATATGGCTGAGAAGGTAAGCGAAGTATGTGATTTATATTTCATTTAGTAGTCTACTGACCCCCTCGAGACATAATTGTCGATTCTACATGTTTTCTTCTATTTTTTATTTGTTTTTTCTTCGGTTTCACTTGTTTTTGTCAGTTTTTTTCTTCTTCTTTTTAATATTTTTCAACTCGTGCCTACATTTTTCATACACATATTACATTTATGGATACATCAGGAAAAAATTTATACACATTTCACATTTTTCAAATATATGTTTTGATGTCTATTTATTTTTCATACACATTGCACGTTTTTGGTATATATCTAATTTTCTTATACATGATTAACATTTTTAAATACATTTTTTGAATATCTTTTTTCCAAAACATGTTAAATATATTTTAAATACACATTGAATTTTTTAATGACATAAAACATATTTAATTATGTAGACATTTTTATAGTGATAAATATATATTTTATATGCCACAAATTTATGAAACTCACAAACATAAAAAAAATGTAATTTACATTTTTAATGATATGAAGCCTTTTTTTTGAATTAAAGAACATTTTTACATCATATAAACATTTTGTGAAATCTCATGTTCATTTCTTTTGAAATACGTGATCATTTTTTAAATGTCGCAACCATATTTTTAATGCTATATATATTTTTTATATTTACACTAACAGATGTTTTACACCGTGTTAACATTTTTTATATTTGCAGAGAACGTTTTTTATTTTTGAAGTACATTACTTTTTAAAAAATATGTATTTAGAATATATTATAAAATATAAATAAGGAAAAGTAAAGAAACAAAGGAATGAAACTGGTCGAGTAACGTACTGGGCCGGCCAACTTAGCGCGTTTCTAGGCAGTCGTACTTATCTCTCGGTAGACGCAAGACAAAGACGTGCCCTAAACCCAGTGCCCCCGAGTACTCTCAATCGCCTAGAGAAAATAAGAGGACCCACATACACGGCGGACAAATATGGCCCATATCGATAAAGTACATTACAGGAGCTGGTACGAACTTCACAGAGGCAGCAGAGATGCACAACGGATCACTCATCCAGCACGGTTGGATAAAGCCAACCATACACAGTCAAAGTTTGTAATCTGGCTGATGCTTTTCCACTGAGCTGCGCTGCCCGAGCGAATTCCGAACTGTATCGGGCGGCAGCTTGACCTCATCATAAAGTAAGTTAACAAACAACTAATCATACATCGAAACAGAGTCAGCAAGATCTCTCCGTAAGGCTAGCCACAAAGCAACAGTCATTGATGTGGCAAGCATTGTCCGGTTATACCTGACAGTTGACAGCCTCCTAATTTATGTACAAGGGTTGGTGAGGCACTTATCCATTTTTGGCCATAATTCGCATTTACAATAAGCTAATAATCGAGCTGGTGGCAGTCGGATAAGACCAATCGATGTGGATTGCATTTGCGCGGGCGAGTTTGGTGCGGTAGATGGGTTTGCCTTTTTCCGGATCGTTTTCGGTGTGAATGAACGCCTTGTATTTTAACTCGTTTTGTTAAGGCTAATATGGGCCATGGTAAGGAAAAAGCTAGTCATAATACGTGGGTTTTGGGTGGTTGGGCGGCACAACTGAGAAAACGTCAAGGCAATCATACATGCGTCTCCATGGATGGATAGATGGTCTAATGCTTCGCTGGATTTGCGTTAGTTTGACGTCGAGTTGAAAGAGTCACCAGTCAAGGAAGAATTGAAAGAGTCATCAACGGAGCATATATATTATATACAAAATAAAAGACCGAACTTGTTGTTGAGAAAGGTGATGACTGGAAAGCAATATGTTTCCCCAATAAAAAAACGAATGCAAGCTGAGTAATCTAATGCATCATTATAACTTTAGATTCAGGGAAGTTATTGGCTGGACCGTGTCAGATCTTGCTACCTCACTGGGGCAAAGTGCAAGGCCAGCCGACCGCTTGCCTATGATGGACTTGGATCCTCAACATCAACAAGTTCACGCGGGCTTTATGTTTACGGTGGCCTTGGCACGAATAGAAGGAGCCCATAAAGTTCTGGGTTGGAAGTGGGAACCCATGTGATGAGGAGGGCCTCAACTTCTTCTACGCCTGTACCACCATCATGACCGAGAACGGTGCAAGGACTCCATTTTGAAACTCCCTTTGGCCTCTTGGACGCAAGTCCAAAGACATTGCTCCGCTCATTTACGAGACTTCCTCCCGGAAGCATTGGAAGGTACGGGAGGCCCTCAACCTCAAGGACAATGTGTGGATCCTCAAAACCAGATCGCCCGCATTTCCATCGAGCATGTTGCGCAATTCTTCACCCTTTGAATGCTACTGCATGAGGTACACCTGGATGAGCTAGCCGATGATGACATCCTATGGAAGCACACAGAATTCAGGCACTACTCCGCGGCCTCCGCTCACAGGGCACAATTTTTGGGCTTGGTCCTCTCTCCCATGGACCAAATGGTTTGGAAGACTTGGGCCCCACCAAAATGTTGGGAAACGTAGTAATAATTCAAAAAAAATTCTACGTGTCATCAAGATCAATCTAGGAGATGCTAGCAACGAGAGAGAGGGAGTGCATCTTCATACCATTGAAGATCGCTAAGCGAAAGCGTTACAAGAACGCGGTTGATGGAGTCATATCGCGGCGATTCAAATCGCGGAAGATCCGATCAAGCGCCAAACGGACGGTGCCTCCGCGTTCAACACACGTACAGCCCGAGGACGTCTCCTCCTTCTTGATCCAGCAAGGCGAGAGGAGAAGTTGAGGGAGAGCTCTAGCAGCACGACGGCGTGGTGGCGGTGGAGCTCGTGGTTCTCCGGCAGAGCTTCACTAAGCACTACGGAGGAGGAGAAGGAGGAGTTAGAGGAGGGGAGGACTGCGCCAGGGGAAGGGGTGCGGCTACCCTCTCTCTCTCCCTCACTATATATAGGGGGAAGGGGAAGGGGGAGGCGCCCAGGGGCGGCGGCCACAGGGGAAACCCTAGATGGGTTTGGGTGCCCCCACCCCTAGGAAACTTGCCCCCCAGGCCGGGAGGGGCGGCAGCCCTAGGGGAGGCGCCCCCACCTCTCCAGGTTACGTGAGAGGGGGTGGGAGGGGCGCACAACCCCTTAGTGGGCTAGTGTGGCCCCTCCCTTGGCCCATAAGGCCCCCCAACGCTTGTCGGGGCCTCCGAAGCACCTTTCGGTCATGCTGGTCGTCACCCGATACTCCCAGAACAATTCCGGACTCCAATACCCTTCGTCCAATATATCGATCTTCACCTCCGGACCATTTCGGAGTTCCTAGTCACGTCCGGGATCTCATGCGGGACTCCGGACAACCTTCGGTAACCACATAATATTCCCATTACAACTCTAGCGTCACCGAACCTTAAGTGTGTAGACCCTACGGGTTCGGGAACCATGCAGACATGACCGAGACACCTCTCCGGCCAATAACCAATAGCGGGATCTGGATACCCATATTGGCTCCCACATGTTCCACGATGTTCTCATCAGATGAACCACAATGTCGGGGATTCAATCAATCCCGTATACAATTCCCTTTGTCCATCGGTATGTTACTTGCCCAAGATTCGATCGTCGGTATCCCTATACCTTGTTCAATCTTGTTACTGGCAAGTCTCTTTACTCGTTTCGTAACACATGATCATGTGACTAACTCCTTAGTCACATTGAGCTCATTATGATGATGCGTTATCGAGTGGGCCCAGAACTACCTCTCCGTCACACGGAGTGACAAATCCCAGTCTCGATTCGTGCCAACCCAACAGACATTTTCGGAGATACCTGTAGTACACCTTTATAGTCACCGAGTTATGTTGTGACGTTTGATACACCCAAAGTACTCCTACGATATTCGGGAGTTGCACAATCTCATGGTCTAAGGAAATGATCTCTGTTGGAAAAGGCAATGCCTAGGAGGCGCTTAGGCACGCTTAGGTGCTAGGCAATGGCCAAACGCCTCGCCTGGGGCATAAATGGAGGTCTAGGCAGGGCAAGCAAGGAATTGCCTACCCAAGCAAGAAATCATGCATCATATTGCACCTATATGCCAAACGCGTTATATTCCAATGCAATAGACGGTAATTAACTTATTTATATGCCCTAAAATAATATCAACACCCATATAATAATCACAAATACACGACGAGTAAAACCAATATTACCGCCTAGGCCACGCCTAGGATGCTTAGGCACCGCCTAGGCACTAGGCGAAGGCCAACCGCCTTGCTTATGCCTACCGCTTTTTCCAACCTTGGAAATGATACTTGACATTAGAAAAGCTCTAGCAAACGAACTACATGATCTTGTGCTATGCTTAGGATTGGGTCTTGTCCATCACATCATTCTCCCAATGATGTGATCCCGTTATCAACAACATTCAATGTCCATGGTCAGAAAACTACGACCATCTGTTGATCAACGAGCTAGTCAACTAGAGGCTTACTAGGGACATATTACAATATATGTATTCACACATGTATTACGGTTCCCGGTTAATACAATTATAGCATGAACAATAGACAATTATCATGAACAAGGAAATATAATAATAACCATTTTATTATTGCCTCTAGGGCATATTTCCAACAGTCTCTCACTTGCACTAGAGTCAATAATCTAGTTCACATCGCCATGTGATTAACACTCATAGTTTACATCGCCATGTGACTAACACCCAATGAGTTTACTAGAGTCAATAATCTAGTTCACATCTCCATGTGATTAACACCCAAGAGTTTACTAGAGTCAATAATCTAGTTCACATCACTATGTGATTAACACTCAATGAGTTCTAGGGTTTGATCATGTTATACTTATGAGAGAGGTTTTAGTCAACGGGTCTGCAACATTCAGATCCGTGTGTACTTTGCAAATCTCTATTTCATATTGTAGATGTTGCTACCATGCTCCACTTGGAGCTATTCCAAATGGTTGCTCCACTATACGTATCCGGTTTGCTACTCAGAGTCATCCGGATAGGTGTTAAAGCTTGCATCGACATAACCCCTTACGCCGAACTCTTTATCACCTCCATAACCGAGAAACATTTCCTTATTCCTAAGGACAATATTGACCGTTGTCCAATGATCCACTCCTGGATCACTCTTATACCACCTTTCCAGACACGTGGCAAGGCACATATCTGGTGCGGTACATAGCATGGCATATTGTATAGAGCCTATGGCTAAGGCATAGGGGACGACCTTCGTCCTTTCTCTTTCTTCTGCCGTGGTCGAGCATCAAGTCTTAACTTCACACCTCACAACTCGGGCAAGAACTCCTTCTTTGACTGGTCCATCTTGAACTCCTTCAAGATCATGTCAAGGTACGTGCTCTGTGAAAGTCTTATCAGGCGTCTTGATCTATCTCTATAGATCTTGATACCCAATATGTAAGCAGTTTTACCCATGTCTTCCTTTGAAAGACTCCATTCAAACAACCCTTTATGCTTTCCAGAAAATTTACATCATTTCCGATCAATAATATGTCATCCACATATACTTATTAGAAATGTTGTAGTGCTCCCACTCACTTTTTTGTAAATACAAGTTTCTTGCAAACTTTGTATAAACCCAAAATCTTTGATCACCTCATCAAAGCGTATGATCCAACTCCGAGATGCTTGCTCCAGTCCATAGAAGGATCACTGAAGTTTGCATACCTTTTAGCATCCTTAGGATTGACAAAACCTTCTGGTTGTATCACATACAAACTTTCCTCACAGAAATCGTCAAGGAAACTTTGTTTTGACATCCATCTGCTAGATTTCGCAAATGAAAATGCAACAACTGTTAACATAATTCTAATAGACTTGAGCATCACTATGATTAAGAAAGTCTCATCACAGTCAACTCCTTGAACTTGTCAAAAATTCTTTGAGACAAGTCGGGCTTCATAAATGGTGACATTACCATCAGTGCCTGTGTTCTTCTTAAAGATTCATTTATTCTTAATGGCTTGCCAATCATCGGGCAAGTCCACCAAAGTCCATACTTTGTTCTCATACATGGATCCTATCTCGAATTTCACGGCTCCTAGCCATTTTTTGGAATCCAGGCCCACCATCACTTCTCCATAGCTCATAGGTTCATCGTTGTCCAACAACATGCCCTTTAAGAAAGGGTTACTACTCGGAAGTTGTACGCACCCTTGTCGACCTACGAGGTTCGATAGTAACTTGATCTGAAGCTCCATGATCGTCATCATTAGCTTTCTCTTCAACTGACGTAGGTGCCACAGAAACATCTTTCTGTGTTGCGTTGTTCTCTGGTTGAAGTGAAGGTTCAACAACCTCATCAAGTTCTATCTTCCTCCCACTCAATTCTTTCGATAGAAAACTCTTTCTCGAGAAAGGACCTGTTTATAGTGACAAACACCTTGCCTCAGATCTGAGACAGAAGGTATACCCAATCATCTTCTTTGGATATTCTATGAAGACACAATTGTCCGCTTTGGGTTCGAGCTTTTCTGGCGGAAGCCTATCGACATAGGCATCGCAGCCCCAAACCTTAAGAAACAACATGAGGTACATCCTGGATGAGCTAGCCGATGATGACATCCTATGGAAGCACACAGAATCCGGGCACTACTCCGCGACCTCCGCTTACAGGGCACAATTTTTGGGCTTGGTCCTCTCCCCCATGCACCAAATGGTTTGGAAGACTTGGGCCCCATCAAAAGTCAAGTTTTTTGCTTGGCTCGTGCTTCAGAATAGGATCTGGACTGCTGACAGATTGGGGAAGCGAGGATGGCCTAACTGTGGCCCTTGCCCCTTGTGCCGACGGATGAAGGAATGTGACCCTCATCTTTTCTTCAGAAGCCACTCTACTCTCAGGCTTTGGAATCTGGCTATTCAGAAATTTCGCATCCATGACATGGACACGTCCGCATGGCACTTGTTCGACTCCGTTCAGGCTTGGTGGGCGAGCACATGCACCGCCGCCACCACCGACAAAACAACAAAGGCATCGATTACCATGCTAGTGCCATGGGTCATCTGGAACGAGCGCAACGCAAGAGTGTTCACGCAAAAGAGCGCACCCCCGCAAATCTTGCTCAACATCATTGTCGACGAGGCAAACATTTGGATCAAAGGGGCAAAGAAACTAGGGTCTTTTTTATTGCGAGAATAATTGTCATGCCGTAACATGGGTGTGTGTTGTAACAAACTCATTCTCCTCCTTATTTAATACTCCCTCCGTTCCTTAATATAGGGTGTATAGTTTTTGGCACGAAAATTAAAGAACGCACGTGGAGGGAAAATTTCCCAAATTTTGGGCGAGATTACACCTGACTAATTGACATGAGAAAATAGAGAAGTTTGCCTAATATAAAGAAATGTAATCAAATCCCTAAAAACATTATCCAGAGGAGTGGTGCAACGCAATACATCTTATATTTTGGATTTTTTCTCAAAAATCTATATACCTTATATCAAGGAATAGAGGGAGTATATGAGACAAAATCTTTTGCCTCCGTTTCAAAAAAAAAACTCTAAATACGGGTCCTGCTATATACTCCCTCCGTTCATAAATATAAGTCTTTTTATAAATTTCAATATGAACTACATATAGATGTATATAGACATATTTTAGAGTGTAGATGCACTCATTTTGCTCTATATGTTGTCCGTATTGGAATATCTAGAAAGACTTATATTTAGGAACGAAACTGCGATGGATTATTTCCAAAAAAAACTTGCTGCGATGGTTGTGGCCATTTCCTATTTTGCGCCTTCAACGCCTGTTACTAGTATCCCAACAACTTCACGCACGCCCTACCCCACCGAGAGGTCCTATTGGACGCTCGCGAGCGGCAAACAGCAGAGCATTCGCTGAAGAGCACGCAAAACGGGCCGGCCCATTTGTAGGCGCTGAATGTAAAAACTTACGAAAGTTAAGCAGATTCCTGGTCTCGAACTCCCTCCTGCACGCTACAAACTAGCGTTGTTAACCAGTCAAGCCAGCCACTCTACATGGCCATAATGCAGCGCAAATTCTTAATTAATAGCTACAGAGGCGGACCAGTTTTTAAAAAGTTTCACTTGGGAGAATGTGAACAAATTTCCTTCAAAAAAGCCAATAATTTTTTACATGTGAAAAAATCAAAACTCGAACAACTTCTAAAATATGAATTTTGAAAAAAGTGAACAAAAACTGAAAACATGAACAACCTTTTTTATATAGGCTGATTTTTTTTAAATATACATTGAACGTTTTTGTAATATACGCTGAACAATTTGTAAAACACACTGAACATTTCTGTGATATACACTGAACAAGTTTTCCAAATACACAATGAACATTTCGTAGTATGCGTTGAACAAATTCTTGATATACGATGAACAAGTTTAAAATACAAGGTGAATAATTTCTTAATATACGATGAACATTTTTTTAATAATATAAGATGAATACTTTTTAATATATGATGAACATCTTTTAATACATGGTAGACCTTTTATATACTAAAGAATGTAAAACAGAGAAAAGAAACAGTAAAAAAGAAAAGAAAAGAAAGGAACAAGCAGAGAAAAATAAAAAGAAGAAAAAGTCAAAAATAGAATAAAACCTAGTAAAAACAAAACAGAAAAAACTGGTCCAGGAAACCTTCTCGAAAGTTCCCAAAACCAGCCAGGAACCTTCACGAACGTTCCCAAGATCCCGCAACGAAGAAATAGAAACGAGAAGAAACAGGTGGGAAGCTGAATCGTGGGCCGGCCCAAGTGGAAGCGACAAGTCTTGCTCTTCAGCGAAGCTACGAAGATTTGACGCTAACGAGCG
>NC_041382.1:476043045-476078330 GCF_002162155.2 Triticum dicoccoides | reverse complement strand
AAAAAAAACTTCACGCACGCCCCTGTTCGTAGCTGCACTCAGCCCATTTAGATTCTTCTTTTCTCTTTCCCACTGTACGCGCCTCTTTACCGTATGTTCGGTCAATCTATGTATGTTTCTCAACGGTTTTAGGAACCTTCTAAAATCTGACACCGGTTTTATCTTGGAAGATTTTCTCATGGTTTTTCAGGACATCTTAGTTTTTCCTTTTTCTTTTTCATTTTTCACTTTCTTTTTCAAATTCATGACCTTTTTCCACAATCATCAACTTTTTAAAGCTTCACGAACTTTTCCTAAATTCATGAATATTTTTTCAAGTTGTGACTTTTTATAAAATTTGCAAGCATTTCTTAAAATTATTGAAGATGTTCAAATCCGTAACATTTTTCTATTTCATGAAATTTACAAAATTCGCACAAAAAAATCAAACTCGTGAACTTTTTTTGAAGTTAATGTACTATTTAAAAATATGTGCACATTTTATCCATGAAATTTCTTAATTTCATGAAAGTTTTTCAAATTCATGAACTCTTTCAAATCCATGAACTTTTGATTTAAGCTCGTGTTTTTTTAGTTTCGAAGAAAAAGCATGTCATGAACTTATATGAAAATTGCAAAAAAACAAAAAATTTAATTTTGCAATTATTTGATTTTTAAATTTGTGAACTTTTTAAAATCCTTGAACATTTTTAAAATTCGTGATTTTTTTCCAATTCATGAATTTTCCATTGGATTTGCATATTTTCAAAAAATGGATGGACTTTTTCCAATCTATGAACGTTCTTTTGAATTCCTGAACTTTTTCAAATCCGCAAACATTTTTAAAATCCATATTTTTTTTAATTGATGGACATTCTTCGGTTGCATGGACTTTTTCATATTCTTGAAGTTATTTCAAATTCATAATCTTTTTTGAGCAACCAAACATTTTTATATTGTACAAAATGTTTTCTTGAGAGAAGTCAAATCATGCCCAGCCAATCAGGAGTGCCGCTACAATGTCATCGATCGAGAACAAAGTTCCCTCCGCGAACCAGTGAAAAGCATCCAGATTCCGTCTTTCCTCCACGTAACTGCACCTTGTTATTTTGAACGAAACATATCTGCAGCCAGGCGACCAAATCCTACCACAACCAGCGAAGCACTGGTTGTCTCCCTGGCGCTTAAGGCACTGCAGGGTCGCAGCTACGTGCCGCCGCCAAATCCTATCGGCGCCTTAAGCACCGAATACAGCCTATTTGGTACAAGGCGCACACCCCCTGTACAAAAAACTAACCAACTGGATCACATCACCGAATGTGCTAGTATCCTTTTTTTTTAAATCTTTATAAGATGCAAAAACGCAGCCGTTTTGATGTTTGCTTTCCTTTTCCTTTTTCTTTTTTTTTTCTATCTTGTTTTTTTTTTCTTTTTCCTTAAATGCGTGAAAAATTTCACATACAATGAAATTACTGCCAAACCGATGAACTTGTTTTTAAATTAGATGAACTTTTCCAAAACTGGTGAACTTTTTTCATATTTGATGAACTTTTTTCAAAATCAAAGAACTTTTTATTCAAATCAATGATTTTTTTTTCAAATTCGATGATTTTTTTCCAACACTCGATGAACTTTTTTCAAATAAGTTGAACTTTTTTCAAAATTGTTGACCTTTTTTCAAACTCGGTGAACTTTTTTCTAAATCCAATGAACTTTTTTCGAATTCAATGAACTTTTTTCAAATTTTGATGAACTTTTTTCAAGGTCGATGAACTTTTTTCGAACTCGATGAAACTCAATGTTCGATGACCTTTTTTCAAATTCCGATGAACTTTTTTCAAATTCAATGACCTTTCACCAAATTTTGATCAACTTTTTTCAAATTTGATGAACTTTTTTTAACTCGGTGATTTTTTTCTAAGAACGAGAGACATACTGTAGCAAACCGGTTTTTTTTCCTAAAAAAAGTCTATACTGTAGGAGTTTTAGAATGAAGAAAAAAAATGGTCGAGCGGGAGCCAGCGATCGATCGGGCAGCGAGCGGCGGCACCCAGCGATCGAGCGAGCGGGGGCACCCAGCGAGCGCTGCTGAGCCAGGCCCATGCTAGCGACTCACAGCGGGCGCTGGAATCGCCAACGGGCGCTGAAGGCACCAAGGACGAGGTCTCTGTGCCACCCGCTGCCCTTAGGAACGGCCCACTGTAAAGAGCCGGAACTGGGTCGGCCCAGTAACCAATTATCGCAATGTTTTGTTGTCAAGATGATGTCATGCGTGTTTTTCGTTTATTCTTCAAATTGCTTTTTTCTATTTTTTTGTATTACAATATATATTACTCATATTTTACATAATTTTTAAAAATGTTAGTCTTGCATATAAAATGTTAGGCATGCATATAAAAATGTTTCTGTGGTATACCAAAAAGAAAACAATGTGAATGTACAAAGTACAAAATGTTAATCATGTATACTAAAAATGTTAATCATAAGTACAAATAATTTTCTTGACAGTTATAAATGTTTATACAAATATTAAAAATGTTCATGTAATTCAAGTAAAGATTTGAACACTCAAAAATAATTTATGTCATAGTTAAAAAGAACTTAACAACTTAACACAAAGTGTTCGTAATTTTTTAACAAAAGAGCGTACAATGTACAAAAAAATGTTTGCATAGTTTGGAAATTTTTTTGTCATACATAAAATGGTTTAACTTATATTTAAAAATATTTAACACTAACACCTATGTGAAAACTATATTCAATTTTTTTTGACATAAAATGTTAAACATGTATTTAAAAACTATTAAACATGTGTAAAAAATACATTACATGAATACAAAAAAATGTACAATAAGTATGAAAAGTAGATTTGTGTTGAAAAAACAAAAACCAGAAAACCGCCAAAGAAACAAAAAAGAAAAGAGAAGATAACAAAATCAAGGAGAAAACTAAGAAAACCATAGTATAAAGAAGAAGAAAAAAACGAAGAAAACCATTGAAAAAATAAAGAAAATCGAAAGCATAACGAAGACAAAGAATATCAACCAGAAAATAAAGAAAACCAGGGAAAAACAAACAGAAAACAAGAAAAGGGAATGAAAACCAGACTGAACCAACCGAACGCAGCAACCCGATGGAGTGAGCGAAGGCATATACTACCCCTATAAAAGAAAGAGAGGGGCAGATCCAAACAATCTGCACCGTACCTTTCTCAGATTTAACGTCCCAGATTCATTCCATGTTTAACACCAAGCCACTAACCACGTCTTACCGCTAAACATGAGGATTTAAATGAAAAAAAAACGTCCCGATTCCCTCACCCACGAGGCCACGACCCTCCCGACGCCCGCTCCCCTGGCTCTTCGCAGCCTCACCCCTGCACCCCCAACCGCCCGCCTCGCCGCGCACTGCCGCCCCTGTGCCCCGCCTCCGCAGCCGCCCCGCGCACCTCCCCGCGCACCGTCCCGTGCCGCCGCCCCTCTCCCCGCCTCCTCTGCCGCCGGCCCGCGCGCCTGGCGAGGGCGCTTCGGCCGGCCGACGGGGCGAGGGCGAACGGCGAACATGGAACAATGACACGCGCGGAACGGGCGCTGGCCAGCGTGTCCGGCCGGACCTGAGACCGTGGCGCGCACTGCCCAACGTGGAACACCTATCTCTTCCTGGCCGTCGGTGACCTCTCGGTTGCCACCTCCGGCCTTATCTCCTACGGAACAAGCTACTCCATCCATCGGTATCTAGCCACCACCTCATCTCTTTCCCTCTCAATTCATTCTTCTGTTGTTTGTTTTTCAACTGTAGCAAAATTCATTGCACCCTGCTTGTGATTACCTTCATCATCGTCACTAATTTTGAAAGTTTTCAATACTAACAACTTCAACAGTACGTACAATTACTTTCTTCCTTTATTCTGTCAACGTCTAATTTTATAGAGCTCTACATATACAAGACTGACCACACATTACCCCGTTTCCCCTTGAAAGACCATTGAGGAAGAATGGTACTGTAGCGAGGATTTCATGAGCATATATTCTGCCCTGCCTAGAAGATCTTCACAACTCTCTATGCCCTTCTATATATGTTCAACATTTCTAAGTTTATATCCGCATATGACTAAGAAAGGAATGGATGTACCAACATTTCGAGTGCATTATTGTTCCATTTAGATTCCAGTGGAGTTTCTTAAATATATCGTAGATCTATTTTTTACACACAGGTTGCAAGATCTGAGGAATTTGATTGGAGTGCTTCACATGGTGGCCCTTTGATTTCTCCAACTCTGGCATAATTGCATTGGAATTATTTCTGATTAAGTATTAGCTCTTGGATTACTCCTATGGTAACGTCTCTTAATCCGGATTGCACACACTGATTCTACATTTCCCCTGATTTTCTTTAACCAATTCTACATTTCCAGCCTCAATGTGGATTATGATAATTTACTGTTTTATCTTTGTACTGGGAAGGTTTACATTGAAGTTATTCCTGCGTCGAAGATTCCATACAAATCTGAAGAGCTGTAAATTGTTATGGTATTCACATTGCTGCTGCTGCTGAATGTGTTGTGCTTCTCACCACTCATGTTCATTCTTGTGTTATGCCCATAAGGAAATATAAGGTGCTGAACTGGTCTTTTTGGTGCATGGCTGGTCGTTTTGGTGTTTCTAGGAATGCCTCTGCGGCAACACACAGGTGACTGATTTCAGCGACAATTCTTCTATGAAGCGTGTGGTTCACTCCACCTATTACAAATGTTCGAAACCTAAAAGTAGGTTTGCTCTCTTCTATACATGTATGTGTGCATGATTTGTAGTAAAATGTAGTCAAAGTTTGTGATAACTCAAGAAACAAAAACAGGTAGTACATGGATTTTGTCTGGTGTGAGAACAAGTCATAAATTTAGTGCCATTTCTGTAGGAAAGAAAAAGACAGCCATTTCTATTTTTCTGTTTTTTACAGCATATAATGTTACATTTGTGTATAAACCAATCTAGGGAAATTTGATTGTCGCTTTGGCTCCTTTATACTTTTGCTTAGATTTTTAGTAGTTTAGAGAGCAAGTAGTATGATGGTCGACACTACCTGTTCGACAGAATGTCAGCGTGCAGTGCTTTATACCGTTTTGTTCCAAAATTGTAGCATGAGGTGTTATCTTTTATAGGTCTTCGCAAACTCTTAGAAAGGCAAGATATAACTTCAGTTTTCTTTGGTGTTCACCAATGTGTTATAGCGCAGCACCACTCCAAGATGACGAACTATGTTTTTCTGAACGTACCTTGTGAGGTAAAATGGGTTATCTGGCTTTGTAATGTTGTTTCTTGACGTTCTTGGGAATCTGATTTGAAATATTTCCCCCCTTTCATTCCAGTTGTTCAAGTAACATATATCATGCTCGTGCGAGGCTACATGCTCACATGATGGAAGCAATTCATAGCAAGTAAAATTTGCTCTTGTTGTTTCAGAATTACACTTATGCATACTCAATATTGAGTGTTGTGATGATGGTAAGAAGTGTGATACAGAGAACTTGCAAAGGTGCAAAAAAAAGAGCCCATGGCTAATGCTTGCACTCACATTTTTCTCACAGGTTTTCACTCCATACTTGGATATGCTCTACCATTGTTTGCTTGATTAGTATTTTCTTAGTAAAGAACAGAATAATGTTATTTTCTGGTCACCTACAATAAAAATTATTTCTTTTACCTGCATTATCATTTCTTGTTCTTCTCTCTTTAACACGAATATGCAGAGATGGAAGATAAACACATGATCTACTCTACTGACTACAGATCGTCCTTTCTCGATCAACAGGCTGGTACGAGATGTTAAAATGGGTTCCTATTTGTCTACCATTATTCTTCTATATCAAAAGTGTCAATTCCATCGATTTCTTGCTTGTATGTTGTAACGCCCTCGATGCGGCTATATCTCCCACGTGTCGAAGCACGACTTAGAGGCATAACCGCATTGAAAGCAATGTCGCAAGTGAGGTAATCTTCACACAACCCATGTAATACATAAGGGAAAGAAATACATAGTTGGCTTACAATCGCCACTTCACACAATTACATGAATAAAGCATTACAACATTCAAATACAAACAAGGTCCGACTACGGAACCAAAATAAAAGAAGAACCCCAAATGCGACAAGGTCCCCGATCGACCCCATCTGGGCTCCACTACTGATCAACTGAAACGAAACAACACAAAGGATAAGATCTTCATCGAGCTCCTCCTGAGCTCAGTTGCGTCACCGACACGGTTCAACGGCACCTGCAAGCTGGTTTTGGAAGTATCTGTGAGTCACGGGGACTCAGCAATCTCACACCCTCGCGATCAAGACTATTTAAGCTTATGGGTAAGGTAAAAGGTATGAGGTGGAGCTGCAGCATGCGACTAGCATATATGGTGGCTAACATACGCAAATGAGAGCGAGAAGAGAAGGCAAGCACGGTCGAGAAACTATGATCAAGAAGTGATCCTAGAACAACCTATGTCAAGCATAACTCCAACACCGTGTTCACTTCCCGGACTCCGCCAGAAAGAGACCATCACGGTAACACACGCGGTTGATGTATTTTAATTAAGGTCAACTTCAGGTTTTCTACAACCGGATGTTAACAAATTCCCATCTGCCCATAACCGCGGGCACGGCTTTCGAAAGTTCAAATCCCTGCAGGGGAGTCCCAACTTAGCCCATGACAAGCTCTCACGGTCAACGAAGGATATACCTTCTCCCGAGACATTCCGATCAGACTCGGTATCCCGGTTCTACAAGACATTTCGACAAGTTAAAACAAATCCAGCAACACCGCCCGAATATGCCGACAAATCCCGATAGGAGCTGCACATATCTCGTTCTCAGTGCACACTCAGATGTGACTAGCTACGAGTAAAAGCAAACCTCAAGTTGCCCCGAGGTGGCTCCGCAGGCAGCTCGGTTCGGACCAACACTCAGAGGAGCACTGGCCCGGGGGAGGGGGGGGGGTTAAAATAAAGATGACCCTTGAGTCTGCAGAACCCAATGGAAGGTGGTAGGTTGTTAGTGCAAATGGTAAAACCAAGGTTGGGCATTGCTGGTGGAGTTTTATTCAAGGCGAACTATCAAGGGGTTCCCATTATTATCCAACCGCGTAAGGAACGCAAAATCCGGGAACATAACACCGATATGACGGAAACTAGGGCGGCAAGAGTGAAACAAAACACCAGGCATAAGGCCGAGCCTTCCACCCTTTACTAAGTGTATAGATGCATTAATTAAATAAGATATATTGTGATATCCCAACAAGTAAACATGTTCCAACAAGGAACAACATCTCCATGTTCCAACAAGGAACAAACTTCAATTTTCACCTGCAACTAACAACGCTATAAGAGGGGCTGAGTAAAGCGGTAACATAGCCAAACAACGGTTTGCTAGGACAAGGTGGGTTACAGGCTTGGTTCACAATATGGGAGGCATGATAAGCAAGTGGTAAGTATCGCAGCATAGGCATAGCAAAAGAGCGAGCATCTAGCAAGCAAAGATAGAAGTGATTTCGAGGGTATGGTCATCTTGCCTGAAATCCCGCAAAGAAGAAGTACGAGTCCATGAACAAGACAAACGGACATAGACGAACGGGTCCTCACAAATGCGACGTTATCGGAACCAACCCGAAGAAGCAACACCGGAAAGGAGCAAACAACATAGTAAGCAACCACCACATAAGCATGGCATGATGCGCAAACAAGTATGATTCATGTCCGGTTTAATGAAGCATGGCATGGCAAAAGTGCACAAGCAATCCTACAAATTAAGTGGAGATCAATATGCAACGAGTTGCCTATTGACGAAACACCACAACAAGTTATTTAGTTCGATCTCGTTTATGTGCCCAACAATATTAAATGTTGGTTAACATGGCAAGAGGTGGAGCATGATGAAACTATCTAACCTAGGTAAGTTTAAATGAGGCCGGAACAACAAAACAACAAGTCCGGAAACTCCTCATATGCATATATTAGGTTTGGTACTGTTCTGCCCTAAACATAATTTTAGAGTTAATAAACATGCAAAACAAGTACACCATGTTAAACTAGACATTTTTCTACCCCATTTACATATAAAGTTTATTAAATTCGGAGTTACGGTTATTTAGTTATGAAATAAATCATTTTAGCATGGCATAGGAGCAAATCTATACAAACAGCAATTTAAACATTTTAAACATGGGTGAAAGTGACATATTATGAAACTACACAAAATTCTAAGCAACTTTCATATATAAATTGTTTTAATCCGATGCACGGTCATTAGGTTATCATATGCATGAAGTCCAAGGGTTTTTCTGCAAAACTGTAAAACATTGGAAAAACACAAAATCGCAGCAGGAAAAAAATAAGTCACGGGCCGAAACTGGGCTGCCCAATAGTGCAGGGGGGCTCGGGTGCTGCTCACCACGAGCTTCGGCCCGGTCCAGTGGTGAGGTGAGGCCAGCAGTGGGGGCGCAGCTGGGCCTCGGGCGCTGGCAGGCCGGCCACTCGGGCGCTGGATGGATCTGGCGATCGATCGGGTCAGCGAGGCAGGGCGGGTCAACGCGAGGCGATGCTGGAGCTGGGCTACGCACGAGGCAGAGGAGGGGTCGACGCAGACGAGAGCTCGAGCAGAACTTGGCGCTGATCGTCGTCCTTGCATGCTTGCCCCACAGAAACAGGGGATGGCGTCGAGCTGGCTTGGCGGTGTCAGGCTTGAGGAGGCCGAGGTCAACGAGCGAGGGCTCGTCTCCCTCGCAGAGAGACGAGGTCGGCAGTGGCTGCGCTGGAACGGGGGAACGACGGAGGCGCGGGAACGGCGAGACTCCGTCGCGGCAGGGAGCTCGGCGGACTGGGTCGAGCTGGAGGAGCTCGGGGCCTCAGGTGCAGGAGCAGAGGGGGCCGAGGCGCCATGGCAAGGGAACGGCAGCAGCGGCGGGGAAACTTGGCGGCATCCATGGCCGGCGGCGCTGTACGGTTCCTGCAGAGACACGATAGAGAGAGGGAGCATGCGGTGAGAGAGAGAGGAGAGAAGGGCGAAGAAAGGAGAGGCAGGGGCGCAGGGGAGCTGCTGGACCGGCGACTGGACTCGGGCAAGTCGCCCCTGGATCGGGACGAGGAGGTTGCGGCCTCGGGTGCAGATGGCGAGCTTCTGCGGTGGCGCTGGTTCGCTGTGAGAAAAAGGAACAAGATGTGGGGGATGGTCAGAGAGGAGCAGCGTGATGGGAAAAAGGAAGGAGAAGGCGCGGAGGAACGGCGACGCGAACTGGGCATCTCACCGGCCCGGCATGAACGGGAAGCTGGAGACGAGGGAGCGGCGCAAGTCGGTCGAAGGCGGTGGCTTCAGGGCAGGGGAGCTCGAGCTCCTTCTGCTGGGCCTCGGCGCAAGGGGACATGAGGTTGGATCTGGCGCGGCTTGGTTGGATCAAATGGAAGGCGGAGGAGATTGGCTTGTGCTGAAAACGAGGGGGATTTGGGAGGGGATGGATTTGGATCGAGACGAGATCCCGATGTGGGGGAGGAGTGGCGGCGGGGAGGGACAATCCTCCTAGGTTTTAGGGTTAGGCTAGATTTGGTAGGTGGTGGTCTATTAATATAAGGAAAAGAGGGAGTTTGGATCCTCTGATCGAAATCGGACAGTTCAAAAAGAATAGGCTAGGGAGTCTAAATAATAAAACGGTGATATTTTGTAGACGTTAGGGGATGATCCGGACACAACGGTAGAGACAGCCTGGGTCGGGTCCGGGACAATTTTCGGACGCGCGCGCGAGGAGGGCCGCGGGCTGACGAGAGAGGTTAGGTTGGACCTGGCGCTAGGTACTGGGCTATGTAGACGGTCTCGATCTGAGAGAAGAGAAGAGAGGGAGGCCCGGCGACTATTTCCGGAGACCGAAAACGTCCGACGTTAGACCGACTATAATGTCGCTATAGTTATCCGTTGGGCTATCAAACGAATTCCGAATGCGATGAAACTTGGCAGGCGGCCTACCTACAACATAACAACACCACATGCCAACTTTCAACCCATTCCGAGAACATTTCCCGACCACTTATGAAATAATATCCCGGACATGCCGCGGGCGCGCGCAAGTGTGTCTGGGCTCAGAACGGACAACGGACGAAACGAGGAGACCGGGACGAATGCAAGTTTTGAAAACATGATTATGCAATGCGGAAGATGACATGGCAAGATGCGACACGCAAGCAAATGACATGACAACGACAGCGAATAACTGGAAGACACCTGGCACAACGGTCTCGGGGTGTTACAACACTCCACCACTACGAGAGGATCTCGTCCCGAGATCTAGAATGGCACCGGAGAGAAAACGGAAGAGGAAGAGAAAAGGTAAAACTAAGTTGCTCCGTTGACAAACGAGTGAAACCAAAGAACCTTGAAAAGGTTAAGCCAAATTGAAATAAAGAATACAACTAAGATGAATAAAGTTGAAAACCTCTGTTAAGAAAGTGGAAAAAGAAAGAACTGATACGGGTAGCACTTCGGTTGAAAAGGGATGAAGCGTTGATAAAATGAAAGAGCTTGAGCAAAAGGGACACAACACTCCGGTTAAAAGGATAAGCATGACAAGGACAAGGTCCTGACAAGAACAAAAAGAAGGGTTGA
This sequence comes from Triticum dicoccoides, assembly GCF_002162155.2. Classification (NCBI taxonomy): domain Eukaryota; kingdom Viridiplantae; phylum Streptophyta; class Magnoliopsida; order Poales; family Poaceae; genus Triticum; species Triticum dicoccoides. The sequence continues at coordinate 476,067,717 of NC_041382.1, read as the reverse complement.
AGATAGCAACATCACAATGCCTCTGGAACAAAAGTAAGAATGGAATGGAGTGAACGAAGGGAAACACGATCTTGAGGGAGCACGCTGACACCAAAATCTAGAACGGAATTGTTGGAAAACCAACAACGAAAAGGATAAACTTGATATGGTCTTATGGAATACATCTCAGATTATGAGGTGACAACCTGCCACTCACGGGAAGAAGAATTGAATTGATATGGACGAGACGAGAAAGTATTTCCCCGGGAGGATAAAGAAGAACTTGGGTCACTTATGAGCACCATAGATAGCAACAATCCTTAGGGAAGGCTTTTGGTGAAATATAACCCAAGATAATTCCAACGAAGAGGTTGATGGATTTAAAATATCTCATACTTGATAACTTGTGAATCATGAAAACATGAACTCAAATTATCAAGAATGACATAATACCACCCCAATGATATGGAAGAAAGAATTGCACTCCGGATTGCAAGATGAAGAAAGCTTGAGCTCCTTTGAAAAGGATCTCAATGAACACTTGAAGAAGGAATTATTTCTTTGATGAACCATCATGTAGCACCTTGATGAAGTACTCCGGTAAACAAAAGGATGACGAAAAGAAAGGGAAGTTGAAAACACAAGGTGAATCCTTGCAATTATTTGATGGATCTTTGGAATGATAATTGAAATAACTTTGAGCTCCGGAAAATAAAGATGGACAACTTGAATCGAGAATTTGATGAACCCCCGGAATAAGGAATTAATCACTTGGATGAAAGAAGAATAAGAATTACATTATACTTATCCTTCACCAATTTAGATTGATGACAAGCAACGGATTTGACATACTACTTATCCTCGTAGAAAGATTAAGATAGATATAGCGCAAACTTGAGAAAGTCTTCAACGATCCACCGGTAGAATTTGAAAAGCACAAATGCATAGATATGATACACGCAGGAAGAGAACTCTTGAACGAACCACCGTAAGAATTGCAAAGAGCGTATAAAACATGAAGACACACCGGGAAGAATTAGCAATTAAACAAAAATGCTTGAGAGAATTTAGATCCATGAGAACAAAAGATTATGAGCTGATTAGAGAATCCTTGATTTAGACACCGGTATGATTTAGAGTATGAGAGCTGAAAGCTAGAATGAATGAATCTTAGATGATGGGCTTCGGATAATCAAACAGAAAAGACTCTTAAATTGCTCCGGAAGGATGAAAAGAATTTCCACAATCTTTATGAGAGGATGGCCTTGGACTAGAACCACGAATCTATGAGAGAACGGACAAGATATGGAGGTAAAACTCTTCTTCGGTCTTCAAATGATGAGCAAGATGACGAGAAACACCACCATGAATTGTTTAGACACTCCGGAATGAAGAATAGAAAAGGTTGAGCCAATGATGAAAATAATTTGAAAGATCTTGAAGAAATACGTATGACTGATGACAATTCATTCTTACGTCAAACTTTAGAAGATTTGAGAATAACTCCGGAAAGATTAGAAGAGTCAGGTAAGATCCTGGGAAAATGACCTGTGGGTTAGGGCCCACTCAAGAGAAACACCGTTGGAATGATTTAAGAGAGAGATTGCACCGGTTGAATTAAAATGGCTTGAATGAGATACCCATCTCGAAAGAGCTTGAACGAATGCAGAGTGGAAACACGAATCTTCGAGATATCTTTAGCACTCCAGAATAATAAATAGCGAGAAGTGGAATGATAATGAGGTGCACCGGCATGAGAAAGCATTGAAACGAGGAAAAAGGTATGATCAACAAAACTTGACTTGAATCCACCGGAGAAAGAAAAAGAATGAAAAGTGACGAACTAATAGAACATCTTCATGGAAACCACCGGGTAAGAACATTGACGGAAAAAGGAATGGAGAGATTTCACAAGAATAAAAGGATACTTGATTAATACATCGGATTCCTTGAAGAAAAAGGGTGGGAGGGCGGGAAAAGTAGAGGCAGCTTGGGACGAATGGAACAAACACCATTGAGAAGAACTGATACTTGATCTTGCTGATGTTGAAATGATCGGATCCACTTGAAGAGAAGCACACCGGTTAAAAAGGATTGACATGACAAACTCGATGATCGAGAAGGATTAGTGTTCACATCGGGGTATGAGAACACCGCTTATGAAAAGGTATGGAATCAACATTTTACTTCGAAGCAACTCAAATACCACAACTCAAAACAAAACAAAGGATTGGCTTGCAGAATAAGCCAGAACAAACATATGATAGAGATTTCGTTCGAAGTTTTCATGGTGGGGCCTACACGGGCTCGATCGTACATCACCATCATGTACAAGGCAGTGCACATGACATACGAAGCATCCCCGAGTCGGCATAGCCAAGGACTCTTTAAGACACAATGAGATCACTGTAAAACCAACCGTGAATAGGCGGACCACTAGACGTCGAACCCAAATTTCATATCATACATCTGTCAGAAAGATATTCTAAGAGCTACTTGAATTCCCACTTATAAACTCCCAAAATTTTCTGGTTATGCAATCAGGTGTTGGGGATACAGGGGAAGCATAAAATCTCACCCAAAACTAGCAAATCCTACATCCAGCTGTATCCATCCTTCAACACATAACCAAGAAACCTTCAGAAATCATCTACCTCAACCTTCAAAAAGCATCCGTTATACGAGTTATGGCAATACTCCCGAACTCCCGCCCCAGTACTGGGTGGCGTCGAGGTTATCTCACCAACAACTGCATAAAAGAGATTTTTGATGTAAGCGAACTAAACTCAGGTATTCCAGAACTGCAACGATAAAATTGTGACGACAACACCTCGGAGCTCAACTCCCCGGGACACTGCCACAACCCCTAAATGACAGGAGGCACCAAGAACAATGTTCTCGTCACAAAACCATCGGAACGATCCCAAGATACCCGCGTGATCCTAAATTTTTTTTAGTGAAATTTGAGAAGAGAAGAGTCAAAACTCTACGTCAGGATGCCTTACCAGAGCGATGAAGGGACCGGGGAGTAAAAAGAATTCGTAAACTCTCCGATATATAATTCCTAAATGACTCAAAACATTTTTCTAGACTCAACAACGGCTGCTAGTTCAATCATTCAGTGGGGGCTCCTAAGGTCAGGGAAGGCTCTGATACCAACTTATAACGCCCTCGATGCGACTATATCTCCCACATGTCGAAGCACGACTTAGAGGCATAACCGCATTAAAAGCAATGTCGCAAGTGAGGTAATCTTCACACAACCCATGTAATACATAAGGGAAAGAGATACATAGTTGGCTTACAATCGCCACTTCACACAATTACATGAATAAAGCATTACAACATCCAAATACAAACAAGGTCCGACTATGGAACCAAAATAAAAGAAGAACCCCAAATGCGACAAGGTCCCCGATCGACCCCAACTGGGCTCCACTACTGATCGACTGAAACGAATCAACACAAAGGACAAGATCTTCATCGAGCTCCTCCTGAGCTCAGTTGCGTCACCGACATAGTTCAACGACACCTGCAAGCTGGTTTTGGAAGTATCTGTGAGTCACGGGGACTCAGCAATCTCACACTCTCGCGATCAAGACTATTTAAGCTTATGGGTAAGGTAAAAGGTATGAGGTGGAGCTGCAGCATGCGACTAGCATATATGGTGGCTAACATACGCAAATGAGACCGAGAAGAGAAGGCAAGCATGGTCGAGAAACTATGATCAAGAAGTGATCCTAGAACAACCTATGTCAAGCATAACTCCAACACCGTGTTCACTTCCCGGACTCCGCCGGAAAGAGACCATCACGGTAACACACACGGTTGATGTATTTTAATTAAGGTCAACTTCAGGTTTTGTGCAACCGGATGTTAACAAATTTCCATCTGCCCATAACCACGGGCACGACTTTCGAAAGTTCAAATCCCTGCAGGGGAGTCCCAACTTAGCCCATGACAAGCTCTCACGGTCAACGAAGGATATACCTTCTCCCGAGACATTCGGATCAGACTCGGTATCCCGGTTCTACAAGACATTTCGACAAGTTAAAACAAATCCAGCAACACCGCCCGAATGTGCCGACAAATCCCGATAGGAGCTGCACATATCTCGTTCTCAGGGCACACTCAGATGAGACTAGCTACGAGTAAAAGCAAACCTCAAGTTGCCCCGAGGTTGCCCCGCAGGCAGCTCGGTTCGGACCAACACTCAGAGGAGCACTGGCCGGGGGGGAGGGTTAAAATAAAGATGATCCTTGAGTCTGCAGAACCCAAGGGAAGGTGGTAGGTTGTTAGTGCAAATGGTAAAACCAAGGTTGGGCATTGCTGGAGGAGTTTTATTCAAGGCGAACTGTCAAGGGGTTCCCATTATTACCCAACCGCGTAAGAAACGCAAAATCCGGGAACATAACACTGATATGACGGAAACTAGGGCGGCAAGAGTGGAACAAAACACCAGGCATAAGGCCGAGCCTTCCACCCTTTACTAAGTGTATAGATGCATTAATTAAATAAGATATATTGTGATATCCCAACAAGTAAACATGTTCCAACAAGGAACAACATCTCCATGTTCCAACAAGGAACAAACTTCAATTTTCACCTGCAACTAACAACGCTATAAGAGGGGCTGAGCAAAGCGGTCACATAGCCAAACAACGGTTTGCTAGGACAAGGTGGGTTAGAGGCTTGGTTCACAATATGGGAGGCATGATAAGCAAGTGGTAGGTATCGCAGCATAGGCATAGCAAAAGAGAGAGCATCTAGCAAGCAAAGATATAAGTGATTTCGAGGGTATGGTCATCTTGCCTGAAATCCCGCAAAGAAGAAGAACGAGTCCATGAAGAAGACAAACGGACATAGACGAACGGGTCCTCACAAACGCGACGTTATCGGAACCAATCCGAAGAAGCAACACCAAAAAGGAGCAAACAACATAGTAAACAACCACCACATAAGCATGGCATGATGCGCAAACAAGTATGATGCATGTCCGGTTTAATGAAGCATGGCATGGCAAAAGTGCACAAGCAATCCTACAAATTAAGTGGAGATCAATATGCAACGAGTTGCCTATTAATGAAACACCACAACAAGTTATTTAGTTCGATCTCGTTTATGTACCCAACAATATTAAATGTTGATTAACATGGCAATAGGTGGAGCATGATGAAACTATCTAACCTAGGCAAGTTTAAATGAGGCCGGAACAACAAAACAACAAGTCCGGAAACTCCTCATATGCATATATTAGGTTTGGTACTGTTCTTCCCTAAACATAATTTTAGAGTTAATAAACATGCAAAACAAGTACACCATGTTAAACTAGACATTTTTCTACCCCATTTACATATAAAGTTTATTAAATTCGGAGTTACGGTTATTTAGTTATGAAATAAATCATTTTAGCATGGCATAGGAGCAAATCTACAAAAACAGCAATTTAAACATTTTAAACATGGGTGAAAGTGACATATTATGAAACTACACAAAATTCTAAGCAACTTTCATATATAAATTGTTTTAATCCGATGCACGGTTATTAGGTTATTATATGCATGAAGTCCAAGGGTTTTTCTGCAAAACTATAAAACGTTGGAAAAACACAAAATCGCAGCAGGAAAAAAATAAGTCATGAGCCGAAACTGGGCAGCCCAATAGTGCAGGGGGGCTCAGGTGCTGCTCACCACGGGCTTCGGCCCGGTCCAGTGGTGAGGTGAGGCCAGCAGTGGGGGCGCAGCTGGGCCTCGGGCGCTGGCAGGCCGGCCACTCGGGCGCTGGATGGATCTGGCGATCGATCGGGTCAGCGAGGCAGGGCGGGTCAACGCGAGGCGCTGCTGGAGCTGGGCTACGCGCAAGGCAGAGGAGGGGTCGACGCAGACGAGAGCTCGAGCAGAACTTGGCGCTGGTCATCGTCCTTGCGTGCTTGCCCGACAGAAACAGGGGACGGCACCGAGCTGGCTTGGCGGCGGCGGGCTTGAGGAGGCCGAGGTCAACGAGCGAGGGCTCGTCTCCCTCGCAGAGAGACGAGGTTGGCAGCGGCTGCGCTGGAATGGGGGAACGACGGAGGCGCGGGAACGGCGAGACTCCAGCGCGGCACGGAGCTCTGCGGACTGGGTCCAGCTGGAGGGGCTCGGAGCCTCAGGTGCGGGAGCAGAGGCGGCCGAGGCGCCATGGCAGGGGAACGACAACAGCGGTGGGGAAACTTGGCGGCATCCATGGCCGGCGGCGCTGTACGGTTCCTGCAGAGACACGATAGAGAGAGGGAGCATGCGGTGAGAGAGAGAGAGGAGAGAAGGGCGATGAAAGGAGAGGCAGGGGCGCAGGGGAGCTGCTGGACCGGCGACTGGACTCCGGCGAGTCGCCCCTGGATCGGGACGAGGAGGTTGCGGCCTCGGGTGCAGATGGCGAGCTTCTGGGGTGGCGCTGGTTCGCTGTGAGAAAAAGGAACAAGAAGGAGAAGGCGCAGAGGAACGGCGACGCGACCTGGGCATCTCACCGGCCCGGCATGAAAGGGAAGCTGGAGACGAGGGAGCAGCGCGGGTCGGTCGAAGGCGGTGGCTTCAGGGCAGGGGAGCTCGAGCTCCTTCTGCTGGGCCTCGGCGCAAGGGGACAGGAGGCTGGATCTGGCGCGGCTTGGTTGGATCAAATGGAAGGCGGAGAAGATTGGCTTGTGCTGAAAACGAGGGGGATTTGGGAGGGGATGGATTTGGATCGGGAGGAGATCCCGATGTGGGAGAGGAGTGGCGGCAGGGAGGGACAATCCTCCTAGGTTTTAGGGTTAGGCTAGATTTGGTAGGTGGTGGTCTATTAATATAAGGAAAAGAGGGAGTTTGGATCCTCCGATTGAAATCGGACGATTCAGAAAGAATAGGCTAGGGAGTCTAAATAATAAAACAGTGATATTTTGTAGACGTTAGGGGATGATCCGGACACAACGGTAGAGACAGCCCGGGTCGGATCCGGGACAATTTTCGGACGCGCGCGCGAGAAGGGCCGCGGGCTGACGAGAGAGGTTAAGTTGGACCTGGCGGTAGGTAGTGGGCTGTGTAGACGGTCTCGAGCTGAGAGAAGAGAAGAGAGGGAGGCCCGGCGACTGTTTCCGGAGACCGAAAACGTCCGACGTTAGACCGACTATAATGTCGCTATAGTTATCCGTTGGGCTATCAAACGAACTCCGAATGCGATGAAACTTGGCAGGCAGCCTACCTACAACATGACAACACTGAAGGAAATATGCCCTAGAGGCAATAATAAAGTTATTATTTATTTCCTTATAATCATGATAAATGTTTATTATTCATGCTAGAATTGTATTTTCCGGAAACATAATACATGTGTGAATACATAGACAAACAGAGTGTCACTAGTATGCCTCTACTTGACTAGCTCGTTAATCAAAGATGGTTATGTTTCCTAACCATGAACAATGAGTTGTTATTTGATTAACGAGGTCACATCATTAGTAGAATGATCTGATTGACATGACCCATTCCATTAGCTTAGCACCTGATCGTTTAGTATGTTGCTATTGCTTTCTTCATGACTTATACATGTTCCTACGACTATGAGATTATGCAACTCCCGTTTACCGGAGGAACACTTTGGGTACTACCAAACGTCACAACGTAAATGGGTGATTATAAAGGAGTACTACAGGTGTCTCCAATGGTCGATGTTGGGTTGGCGTATTTCGAGATTAGGATTTGTCACTCCGATTGTCGGAGAGGTATCTCTGGGCCCTCTCGGTAATACACATCACATAAGGCTTGCAAGCATTACAACTAATATGTTAGTTGTGAGATGATGTATTACGGAACGAGTAAAGAGACTTGCCGTTAACGAGATTGAACTAGGTATTGGATACCGACGATCGAATCTCGGGCAAGTAACATACCGATGACAAAGGGAACAACGTATGTTGTTATGCAGTCTGACCGATAAAGATCTTCGTAGAATATGTAGGAGCCAATATGGGCATCCAGGTCCCGCTATTGGTTATTGACCAGAGACATGTCTCGGTCATGTCTACATTGTTCTCGAACCCGTAGGGTCCGCACGCTTAAGGTTACGATGACAGTTATATTATGAGTTTATGCATTTTGATGTACCGAAGGTTGTTCGGAGTCCCGGATGTGATCACGGACATGACGAGGAGTCTCGAAATGGTCGAGACGTAAAGATTGATATATTGGAAGCCTATGTTTGGACATCGGAAGTGTTCCGGGTGAAATCGGGATTTTACCGGGTTACTGGGAGGTTACCGGAACCCCCCGGGAGCCATATGGGCCATCATGGGCCTTAGTGGAAAGGAGAAAGGGGCAGCCCAAGGTGGCTGCGCCTCTTTCCCCTCCCCTAGTCCTATTAGGACTAGGAGAAGGTGGCCGGCCCCCCTCTCTCCCTTCCCCTCCGAGGAATCCTAGTTGGACTAGGATTGGGGGGAGGAATCCTACTCCCAGAGGGAGTAGGACTCTCCTGCGCCTCCCTCTTTGGCCGGCCAGCCTCCCCTCCTCTCCTCCTTTATATACGGAGGCAGGGGCACCTCTAAACACACAAGTTGACACAAGTTGATCCACGTGATCGATTCCTTAGCCGTGTGCGGTGCCCCCTGCCACCATATTCCTCGATAATACTGTAGCGGAGTTTAGGCGAAGCCCTGCTGCTGTAGTTCATCAAGATCGTCACCACGCCGTCGTGCTGACGAAACTCTTCCCCGACACTTTGCTGGATCGGAGTCCGGGGATCGTCATCGAGCTGAACGTGTGCTCGAACTCGGAGGTGCCGTAGTTTCGGTGCTTGATCGGTTGGATCGTGAAGACATACGACTACTTCCTCTATGTCGTGTCATTGCTTCCGCAGTCGGTCTGCGTTGGGTACGTAGACAACACTCTCCTCTCGTTGCTATGCATCACATGATCCTGTGTGCGCGTAGGAAATTTTTTGAAATTACTACGAAACCCCAACAGTGGCATCCGAGCCTAGGTTAATGATGTTGATGTTATATGCACGAGTAGAACACAAGTGAGTTGTGGACAATACAAGTCATACTGCCTACCAGCATGTCATATTTTGGTTCAGCGGTATTGTTGGACGAGACGACCCGGACCAACCTTACGCGTACGCTTACGCGAGACCGGTTCCCTCGACGTGCTTTGCACAGAGATGGCTTGCGGGCGACTGCCTCTCCAACTTTAGTTGAACCAAGTATGGCTACGCCCGGTCCTTGCGAAGGTTAAAACGGAGTCTATTTGACAAACTATCGTTGTGGTTTTGATGCGTAGGTGAGATTGGTTCTTACTTAAGCCCGTAGCAGCCACGTAAAACATGCAACAACAAAGTAGAGGACGTCTAACTTGTTTTTGCAGGGCATGTTGTGATGTGATATGGTCAAGGCATGATGCTGAAATTTATTGTATGAGATGATCATGTTTTGTAACCAAGTTATCGGCAACTAGCAGGAGCCATATGGTTGTCGCTTTATTGTATGCAATGCAATCGCGATGTAATGCTTTACTTTATTACTAAACGGTAGTGATAGTCGTGGAAGCATAAGATTGGCGAGACGACAACGATGCTACGATGGAGATCAAGGTGTCGCGCCGGTGACGATGGTGATCATGACGGTGCTTCGGAGATGGAGATCACAAGCACAAGATAATGATGGCCATATCATATCACTTATATTGATTGCATGTGATGTTTATCTTTTTATGCATCTTATCTTGCTTTGATTGACGGTAGCATTATAAGATGATCTCTCACTAAATTATCAAGAAGTGTTCTCCCTGAGTATGCACCGTTGCAAAAGTTCTTCGTGCTGAGACACCACGTGATGATCGGGTGTGATAGGCTCTACGTTCAAATACAACGGGTGCAAAACAGTTGCGCACGCAGAATACTCAGGTTAAACTTGACGAGCCTAGCATATGCAGATATGGCCTCGGAACACGGAGACCGAAAGGTCGAGCGTGAATCATATAGTAGATATGATCAACATAATGATGTTCACCGATGAAACTACTCCATCTCACGTGATGATTGGACATGGTTTAGTTGATTTGGATCACGTGATCACTTAGAGGATTAGAGGGATGTCTATCTAAGTGGGAGTTCTTTAATAATATGATTAATTGAACTTAAAATTTATCATGAACTTAGTCCCTGATAGTATCTTGCTTGTTTATGTTGATTGTAGATAGATGGCTCGTGCTGTTGTTCCGTTAAATTTTAATGCGTTCCTTGAGAAAGCAAAGTTGAAAGATGATGGTAGCAATTACACGGACTGGGTCCGTAACTTGAGGATTATCCTCATTGCTGCACAGAAGAATTACGTCCTGGAAGCACCGCTGGGTGCCAGGCCTGCTGCTGGAGCAACGCCAGATGTTATGAACGTCTGGCAGAGCAAAGCTGATGACTACTCGATAGTTCAGTGTGCCATGCTTTACGGCTTAGAATCGGGACTTCAACGACGTTTTGAACGTCATGGAACATATGAGATGTTCCAGGAGTTGAAGTTAATATTTCAAGCAAATGCCCGGATTGAGAGATATGAAGTCTCCAATAAGTTCTATAGCTGCAAGATGGAAGAGAACAGTTCTGTCAGTGAGCATATACTCAAAATGTCTGGGTATAATAATCACTTGATTCAATTGGGAGTTAATCTTCCAGATGATTGCGTCATTGACAGAATTCTCCAATCACTGCCACCAAGCTACAAGAGCTTCGTGATGAACTATAATATGCAAGGGATGAACAAGACTATTCCCGAGCTCTTCGCAATGCTAAAAGCTGCGGAGGTAGAAATCAAGAAGGAGCATCAAGTGTTGATGGTTAACAAGACCACTAGTTTCAAGAAAAAGGGCAAAGGGAAGAAAAAGGGGAACTTCAAAAAGAACGGCAAGCAAGTTGCTGCTCAAGAGAAGAAACCCAAATCTAGACCTAAGCCTGAAACTGAGTGCTTCTACTGCAAGCAGACTGGTCACTGGAAGCGGAACTGCCCCAAGTATTTGGCGGATAAGAAGGATGGCAAGGTGAACAAAGGTATATGTGATATACATGTTATTGATGTGTACCTTACCAATGCTCACAGTAGTACCTGGGTATTTGATACTGGTTCTGTTGCTAATATTTGCAACTCGAAACAGGGACTACAGAATAAGCGGGCACTGGCAAAGGACGAGGTGACGATGCGCGTGGGAAACGGTTCCAAAGTCGATGTGATCGCGGTCGGCACGCTACCTCTACATCTACCTTCGGGATTAATATTAGACCTAAATAATTGTTATTTGGTGCCAGCGTTGAGCATGAACATTATATCTGGATCTTGTTTAATGCGAGACGGTTATTCATTTAAATCAGAGAATAATGGTTGTTCTATTTATATGAGTAATATCTTTTATGGTCATGCACCCTTGAAGAGTGGTCTATTCTTACTAAATCTCGATAGTAGTAATACACATATTCATAATGTTGAAACCAAAAGATACAGAGTTGATAATAAAAGTGCAACTTATTTGTGGCACTGTCGTTTAGGTCATATCGGTGTAAAACGCATGAAGAAACTCCATACCAATGGACTTTTGGAACCACTTGATTATGAATCACTTGGTACTTGCGAACCGTGCCTCATGGGCAAGATGACTAAAACACCGTTCTCCGGTACTATGGAGAGAGCAACAGATTTGTTGGAAATCATACATACCGATGTATGTGGTCCGATGAATATTGAGGCTCGTGGCGGATATCGTTATTTTCTCACCTTCACAGATGATTTGAGCAGATATGGATATATCTACTTAATGAAGCATAAGTCTGAAACATTTGAAAAGTTCAAAGAATTTCAGAGTGAAGTTGAAAATCATCGTAACAAGAAAATAAAGTTTCTACGATCTGATCGTGGAGGAGAATATTTGAGTTACGAGTTTGGTGTACATTTGAAAAACTGTGGAATAGTTTCGCAACTCACGCCCCCCGGAACACCACAGCGTAATGGTGTGTCCGAACGTCGTAATCGTACTTTACTAGATATGGTGCGATCTATGATGTCTCTTACAGATATACCGCCATCATTTTGGGGATATGCTTTAGAGACGGCCGCATTCACGTTAAATAGGGCACCATCAAAATCCGTTGAGACGACGCCTTATGAACTATGGTTTGACAAGAAACCAAAGTTGTCGTTTCTTAAAGTTTGGGGCTGCGATGCTTATGTGAAAAAGCTTCAACCTGATAAGCTCGAACCCAAATCGGAGAAATGTGTATTCATAGGATACCCAAAGGAAACTGTTGGGTACACCTTCTATCACAGATCCGAAGGCAAAACATTTGTTGCTAAGAATGGATCATTTCTAGAGAAGGAGTTTCTCTCGAAAGAAGTGAGTGGGAGGAAAGTAGAACTTGACGAGGTAACTGTACCTGCTCCCTTACTGGAAAGTAGTTCATCACAGAAAACTGTTTCAGTGACACCTACACCAGTTAGTGAGGAAGCCAATGATAATGATCATGAAACTTCAGATCAAGATACTACTGAACTTCGTAGATCAACCAGAGTAAGATCCGCACCAGAGTGGTACGGTAATCCTGTTCTGGAGGTCATGCTACTAGATCATGATGAACCTACGAACTATGAAGAAGCGATGGTGAGCCCAGATTCCGCAAAAGTGGCTAGAAGCCATGAAATCTGAGATGGGATCCATGTATGAGAACAAAGTATGGACTTTGGTTGACTTGCCCGATGATCGGCAAGCGATTGAGAATAAATGGATCTTTAAGAAGAAGACTGACGCTGATGGTAATGTTACTGTCTACAAAGCTCGACTTGTCGCAAAAGGTTTTCGGAAGTTCAAGGAATTGACTACGATGAGACCTTCTCACCCGTAGCGATGCTTAAGTCCGTCCGAATCATGTTAGCAATTGCCGCATTTTATGATTATGAAATTTGGCAAATGGATGTCAAAACTGCATTCCTGAATGGATTCCTGGAAGAAGAGTTGTATATGATGCAACCAGAAGGTTTTGTCGATCCAAAGGGAGCTAACAAAGTGTGCAAGCTCCAGCGATCCATTTATGGACTGGTGCAAGCCTCTCGGAGTTGGAATAAACGTTTTGATAGTGTGATCAAAGCATTTGGTTTTATACAGACTTTTGGAGAAGCCTGTATTTACAAGAAAGTGAGTGGGAGCTCTGTAGCATTTCTGATATTATATGTGGATGACATATTACTAATTGGAAATGATATAGAATTTCTGGATAGCATAAAGGGATACTTGAATAAAAGTTTTTCAATGAAAGACCTCGGTGAAGCTGCTTACATATTAGGCATTAAGATCTATAGAGACAGATCAAGACGCTTAATTGGACTTTCACAAAGCACATACCTTGACAAAATTTTGAAGAAATTCAAAATGGATCAAGCAAAGAAAGGGTTCTTGCCTGTGTTACAAGGTGTGAAATTGAGTAAGACTCAATGCCCGACCACTGCAGAAGATAGAGAGAATATGAAAGATGTTCCCTATGCATCAGCCATAGGCTCTATCATGTATGCAATGCTGTGTACCAGACCTGATGTATGCCTTGCTATAAGTTTAGCAGGGAGGTACCAAAGTAATCCAGGAATGGATCACTGGACAGCGGTCAAGAACATCCTGAAATACCTGAAAAGGACTAAGGATATGTTTCTCGTATATGGAAGTGACAAAGAGCTCATCGTAAAAGGTTACGTTGATGCAAGCTTTGACACTGATCCGGACGATTCTAAATCGCAAACCGGATACGTGTTTACATTAAACGGTGGAGCTGTCAGTTGGTGCAGTTCTAAACAAAGCGTCGTAGCGGGATCTACATGTGAAGCGGAATACATAGCTGCTTCGGAAGCAGCAAATGAAGGAGTCTGGATGAAGGAGTTCATATCCGATCTAGGTGTCATACCTAGTGCATCGGGTCCAATGAAAATCTTTTGTGACAATACTGGTGCAATTGCCTTCGCAAAGGAATCCAGATTTCACAAAAGGACCAAACACATCAAGAGACGCTTCAACTCCATCCGGGATCTAGTCCAGGTGGGAGACATAGAGATTTGCAAGATACATACGGATCTGAATATTGCAGACCCGTTGACTAAGCCTCTTCCACGAGCAAAACATGATCAGCACCAAAGCTCCATGGGTGTTAGATTCATTACAGTGTAATCTAGATTATTGACTCTAGTGCAAGTGGGAGACTGAAGGAAATATGCCCTAGAGGCAATAATAAAGTTATTATTTATTTCCTTATAATCATGATAAATGTTTATTATTCATGCTAGAATTGTATTTTCCGGAAACATAATACATGTGTGAATACATAGACAAACAGAGTGTCACTAGTATGCCTCTACTTGACTAGCTTGTTAATCAAAGATGGTTATGTTTCCTAACCATGAACAATGAGTTGTTATTTGATTAACGAGGTCACATCATTAGTAGAATGATCTGATTGACATGACCCATTCCATTAGCTTAGCACCTGATCGTTTAGTATGTTGCTATTGCTTTCTTCATGACTTATACATGTTCCTATGACTATGAGATTATGCAACTCCCGTTTACCGGAGGAATACTTTGGGTACTACCAAACGTCACAACGTAAATGGGTGATTATAAAGGAGTACTACAGGTGTCTCCAATGGTCGATGTTGGGTTGGCGTATTTCGAGATTAGGATTTGTCACTCCGATTGTCGGAGAGGTATCTCTGGGCCCTCTCGGTAATACACATCACATAAGCCTTGCAAGCATTACAACTAATATGTTAGTTGTGAGATGATGTATTACGGAACGAGTAAAGAGACTTGCCGTTAACGAGATTGAACTAGGTATTGGATACCGACGATCGAATCTCGGGCAAGTAACATACCGATGACAAAGGGAACAACGTATGTTGTTATGCAGTCTGACCGATAAAGATCTTCGTAGAATATGTAGGAGCCAATATGGGCATCCAGGTCCCGCTATTGGTTATTGACCAGAGACATGTCTCGGTCATGTCTACATTGTTCTCGAACCCGTAGGGTCCGCACGCTTAAGGTTACGATGACAGTTATATTATGAGTTTATGCATTTTGATGTACCGAAGGTTGTTCGGAGTCCCGGATGTGATCACGGACATGACGAGGAGTCTCGAAATGGTCGAGACGTAAAGATTGATATATTGGAAGCCTATGTTTGGACATCGGAAGTGTTCCGGGTGAAATCGGGATTTTACCGGGTTACTGGGAGGTTACCGGAACCCCCCGGGAGCCATATGGGCCATCATGGGCCTTAGTGGAAAGGAGAAAGGGGCAGCCCAAGGTGGCTGCGCCTCTTTCCCCTCCCCTAGTCCTATTAGGACTAGGAGAAGGTGGCCGGCCCCCCTCTCTCCCTTCCCCTCCGAGGAATCCTAGTTGGACTAGGATTGGGGGGAGGAATCCTACTCCCAGAGGGAGTAGGACTCTCCTGCGCCTCCCTCTTTGGCCGGCCAGCCTCCCCTCCTCTCCTCCTTTATATACGGAGGCAGGGGCACCTCTAAACACACAAGTTGACACAAGTTGATCCACGTGATCGATTCCTTAGCCGTGTGCGGTGCCCCCTGCCACCATATTCCTCGATAATACTGTAGCGGAGTTTAGGCGAAGCCCTGCTGCTGTAGTTCATCAAGATCGTCACCACGCCGTCGTGCTGACGAAACTCTTCCCGGACACTTTGCTGGATCGGAGTCCGGGGATCGTCATCGAGCTGAACGTGTGCTCGAACTCGGAGGTGCCGTAGTTTCGGTGCTTGATCGGTTGGATCGTGAAGACATACGACTACTTCCTCTACGTCGTGTCATTGCTTCCGCAGTCGGTCTGCGTTGGGTACGTAGACAACACTCTCCTCTCGTTGCTATGCATCACATGATCCTGTGTGCGCGTAGGAAATTTTTTGAAATTACTACGAAACCCCAACAAACACCACATGCCAACTTTCAACCTATTCCGAGAACATTTTCCGGCCACTTATAAAATAATATATCGGACATGCCGCGGGCGCGTGCAAGTGTGTCTGGGCTCAAAACGGACAATGGACGAAACAAGGAGACCGGGACGAATGCAAGTTTTGAAAACATGATTATGCAATGCGGAAGATGACATGGCAAGATGCGACACGCAAGCAAATGGCATGGCAACGACAGCGAATAACTGGAAGACACCTGGCACAACGGTCTCGGGGCATTACATATGTATACTGACTGCAGATTTGCCGAAATTTCAGTTTGCAAAACCCAAGATCCAATCCATGCTTTGTCTTATACTACTGCTGGCCTTGTCCTTCCAAATAGATAAATGCATGATGGGACCGAGGTAGCTCCTGCAGATGCTAACTTGTTGTCAACATTAGATGATGATTTGTTTGGTGACTATTTTGAAAAATATATTCTCAGTCTAACATGTATACTATATTCACATGTTAGTTTTGTTTTTGAATTGGCTCATGGGTGTATTTCATATGTGTGTTGGCTGCATGAAGTTGCAAGTTTCTTTTTCTTACATAAGGGGAATATTGAGGGCTCTCACTGAAGCCTTTGCAAAATTGTCTTGTCTGGGACGAAGCAAATATTCAAGCTACGCCGGTTATTGTGTTATTTTAGTTGGGTTCATATGGCTTTAAAAGATTATTTCTTTAAAGGTATGTAATTTTTGGATCTATAGTTATATTTTCTATTGAAGAAGACAAGGAAATTCATAGTTTATCAATTTACATTCTTTGTAATTTATCAATTTAAGTGAAATACTTGATGTAATTATAAACATGTGTGAATTTCGTGTGCTTCCAACATATACATTTTCATTATTATTAGTTGAAACCTCATTTTTGAAATGTTGCCTAGAGCTTCAACATTATCTTGGGAGAGACACGTGGTGCTGTTAAACTTTCAATCTAAAAGAACTTTAGTATGCGGTCAAAGCTTATTTTATCAAACTAAATGTTAGGGATATACTCCCTCCATCCCATAATATAACAATGTTTTTTACATTGGTATAGTGTGTAAAATATTCTTATAACTTTAGTATGTTGTCAAAGCTTATTTTATCAAACTAAGTGTGTTAGGGATATACTCCCTCTGTCCCATAATATAACAACGTTTTTTTACATTGGTATAGTGTGAAAAACGTTCTTATATTATGGGATGGAGTGAGTATTTGTTAGTTAAAGATTGTACAGGATTAGATATGAATTGTTTCCATCTTATCTCTAGGAGGCGTCTTGTCCTTCAAATCTTGTACTCAATATATACTCGCTCTCGAGGCTCAGTAATATCATCCGCCGCATTGCACCAATCATCTCCCCTCTATTCCTCTTACACTAAGGGTAGTTTAATTTGTCCGAATCATCTCTTTGCAAGATGAATGATTTAGCTTCCTCTCTATCTTTATGTTTCACTCCAAATCAAAGATACGAAAAGAGTCCAGCAAAATGCACTGTAATTTTCACTTTTAACAAATCAAAAGAACTCAGTGCATACAAATTCAGGAAATCCCCCAAGGCCCAAGTTCAGAAGCTTGCACCAGCTCTGAAGAGCTAGAAAAATTCAATGTAGCTATAACGTGTTGAGAGATTGACACAAACATGTAGGATGAAGTGGATCCCTCTGCGAGCGAGTGGACACCATCACGTGGGTAGAGCTGCGGCCGTCGCGTCGGGGCAGCGGCGCTCTTAGCTCACATCAGCTTCGGCGACCGGTTCGCCCAACTCCTCTGGGGCATCTTTCCGCGGCGTTAGAAGATAGGGCTACACACCTCCATGCGGCATTGGCGCTCCCTCCGACTGCTTCGACTCCCTTCAGCGGCGTCGGTGGCGGCAGCTTCTACAGAGTTGAAACGAACGGGCAAATAATTTACCTATAATTATTGAGAGGGGCTACCTACAAAATAGGGTTAAGTGGGTGGTTAGCATTCCCGCATGTGATCTGCCACCGTCCCTTGTCGACCCAATGCTCTGGTTGACGATTATAATGTTTCCTTCCACTTGAATGAGGTAGGTATGTTGTTTCACAAACAATTTGAAATTTAGAATTTTCAATATGTTTGACTAAATATAATTAGGATGTGCGTTGCACGTACAAGCCTACTAGTAGAATGAAACAGCTTTTTGTTTTATGGGAAGAATGAAACAGCTAATGGGTCGCCCCGTAGACTAGTCATCCACACATACGAGCGACACATAGCCCTAGCGTCCAAACAGGAGCACCGTCGCTCGTTGTCATAACGCAATAGCAACAAATGGGACATGCCAGTGCGCAAAAGAACCTGAATGGAACAAAAAAAGTGAAATGATCGTTGCCTGGTTATATCTATATCATATCTATCTATACCTACTAATAAAGACAACATGTATTCTTGATCCATCATGCTATTTTGCTGAAAACTCCTTCACGTTTTGGTAATCAACTAGTTGTCCAGTTTCAAGTCTGAATTTTGCTTTTGTAGAATTTCCCTGATGTTTCTCATAATCAACATGCATGCCAATTTTAAGTCTGATTTTCACGTTTGCAGGAAACTCCATCATATTGTGGTTAATCAACCTGCACTACATATCAAATGCTTTTTAAAAAATATTCATATCTTTTAAACCATAACTACAAATTTTAACATGTTATATACAGAATTTGATTAGAAAAATGTGTAGAATATGAATATGACGTTATTTTACCTGTTAACCAATTTAAAAGTGCTATTTAGGGTTCAACCTTATTTAATAGTGCATGATCTGTCTTTCTTTCATAGCGGTGCCGATCTGAATTAGAAATAAACACCTCACTAAAACCAAGATTGGAGACAAAAGAACATCTATAACCACGCATGCATGCCAAGAGAGAGGCGCTTTAGGATTGACAACATTCAAACGTGTTGCGATTGTGTGATCACTGAGGTCATCATCAACGAGGGTGATAAGGAGGATAAGTGACAATACAGATGAGATGGCATATGTTTTAATAAAGTACGTGAACCTATTAGAGGTCTTGAGTCATGATTATTCGGTTGGGGAATGGTGGTCTTTTTTTTGCCCGTTGCAATGAGCAGGCTCTTTTGCTAGTACAAACATACGTATTTTGTTTTTCTCGGATGAAAAAACGCACATACAGGGCTCTTGTTTTTTTTTCTCGGCCTATTTTTCTCTTTTCTCTATATTTACAAAATTTCAAAAATAAATAAATCACAAATATAAAAAACATGAATTTAAAAAATGTTCAAGAAATCAAAAGAATGTTCACGGTTTCAAAATATATTCATGAATATAAAAATGTGCATGAATTAATCACTTATTTCAATCTTTTCAAAATGTTCATGATTTTCAAAAAATATTTTATTTGAAAATAAAAATATCAAGGGTTTTGGATATTTTCATGAATTGTCAAAATGACTGAAAATTTACAAAATATTCATGGCATAAAAAATGTTTGCAAATTACAAAAATGTACGTGAGTTGATTAAATATTGATAAATTTTAAAAAATTATGTGAAATGAATAAATATTTATAAATTTGATAAAATCACGAATTCAAAAACTGTTCAGACTTTAAATGTGCATGAATTTAAAAAAGAAGAAAAATAAAAAAGGAAACAGTAAAACCAATAGAAAGGGGAATGAAAAGAAAAAAAACAGAAAAATAACCGGACGAGAACCAGAGAAACCTGTGAATAGAAAATCTTCTCAAAGTTCCCAATACCGTGTGGAAATCTGCAGGCAATTCCTGAAACCAACCTATTCCTTAGTGGGTCGGTCCCATTGAAGCACATAGCGACGATTTTAAATGATATGTATCTTTTTTTTTGAGGATTTAAATGATATGTATCGGACAGACGGCATATCATTTGCTCCTTAAATTTCTCTCAAAAAATCATTTGCTCTTTAAATACTCTATATCTAAGTGGATTTTTCCTCTCCAGTTTTACTAGGCGATGTGTTTTGCCCCGTCTAGTTTTGCATGAGCGGGTCGGTTTCCCTCTTTAGTTTTTTCTATCTTTTTTACTATTTCATTTTTCTCTTCTATTTTTTGAACATCAGTACAGATACAAGCGTTCATATGTACACGCATACACTGAGAAGCGTTGATGGGTCCTGACTCCGGAATTGGCTATACGGCAAAATAATCCGAGAAGCGCTCATATATTCCATTTTCCCCTTTTTTGAACATCAAGTCCCTTTTTCTCTTCTGGTTTCTCCGTTTTCTTATGTATGTTTTTTATTTTTTTTCTTCTGGTTTCCGATTTTATTTGTATATCATCTTTTCCTTTTTCATAAAATAATTTTATGTTTTTGAATATAAACATTTTTAGTAAATATTTGATATGTATATAATATATTTATGTGTGAATATTTCCAGAATACACGCTTGAACATTGTATAAATACACACTAAGCATTTTTAGCACACATAGAAGCACGTTGAACATTTTTTTAAATACACAACAAATAATTTAAAAAAAATTGTAAACATGTTTAATGCACAATGAACATTCTCGAATATATAAACATTAAGGGTTAGGATAATTTTAGACCGAAACCGTTTTGAATCAATTTTCATAGAATACGGTGAAAGATTTTTGACATCCGAACACAATCCTATGTAAACCCGAGTCCAATTAATAGGATATAGTATATATGATGTTGTAGGATAATCCATTTTTCTAGCCGGGTAATTCGACTTTTCCAATATGGATATCCGATTTTATGGGTAAAACATGAAGTATTAACTAGTAATAGTTGAACAAGCTTGCTAATTATTTATTTGGCTTAAATTTATTACTTTCTAGTGCTTCATGTGCATTTAAAGTGTATAAGTGGTCGCATGTACTACTATATTGATGCTACATTATCACATGGTGGCGCTTCTTTTTTCTACGTGGTGAGAGGGTGCGTGTGATTGATATTTTTTTATAGGCCGGTTGCTATTGATTGATTTAGAAACTGTTGGCCCAGTCAAAATCGTAAACCAAATTCAAAATTAAATACCTCAATTAAATGAAAAGTTTCAAAATTAGGAAACATAGTGAATTAAAAGAATTTAATGGGATAGCTTGAGAAAGTGTTGACTCGGTCAAAATCGTTTGTCCCAATTCTAAATTGAATACCTCAATTAATCATGAGGCCTTAAAAATTAGGAAGTATAGTGTATAGTATAAAAGAATTGAATGAGAGAGCTTTAAGAAATTCTTGACCCGGTCAAAATCGAGGCCTCCAATTCTAGTTGGAGACCTCAATTAAATGTGGGCTCTTCAAAACTAGGGAACTTAGTATTACACAGGATGAACATCATTAATTAACATGAACTAAGAGTGGCTTCATCGAAATGTATGCGCAATCCAACAATCATGCTAGATGCTTGTGCTTTCACCAATCACAATATTTTTTATTACGCCCTTCTCGAGGATCATTTGTTCACAAATAATTGTCTTCTAGGTGCGTGAAGCACTTTTTGGGTAGATTGCGAAATACCTCCCTTTCAGGACAAAAGCATAGACTTGTTCGATTTTCCGAACGCCCCAAACCCCCCAACATAGCAGCATTGAAGGACTAAAGCTGATGAAATCCTGGTCCTCCTCGATTCTTTGGGATTGCATGTATGTCCCAAGCTTGCCAATGCGTACCTCTTTTGGCCAGTGATGTATCCCACTAACATTTAGACATCGGCATTGTGAATTTGGAGGACAACCCTTTGGAGAGCTTGAAACAACTCATTGAATACATTTGGGCCATATATTTGTCCAGAATTTTGCCAACGTTTGCCATGACCCTTTACTATATATGTCCAAAATTTTGTTCAAACGTCCAACACTTCTAATATCAGCTTTCAGGCATACAAGGTAGTCGTTAGCGAATGGAGTATGTGAAATCTAGGGGCCTTGGTAGCTAATTCGTAGACCCTTATCAATACGACCATCGTCATAATTCTTGAGAAGACAAGATAAAGCTTCACCACATGAAAAGAATAAATATCAAGATATGGGATATCCCTGCCTTATGGACCTTTTCAGAATGGAAGGTCCTCTAGGTGCTCCCCATTAGCTTTTACCTCCATACAAATAGTTGAGACAACATTGCATGATCAATGTAACCCATTGGTCAGCAAACCAAAATTTTTGCATGACCCCTTTAGGATTCCTACTCCACTTTGTCATAGACTTTTGTGGTGTCCAGGCAGCTTTTCGAATCTTATGCTTCATGGAGTGCACACACTGATAGGCTGTCAACACGTTGTACATAATTAGTATGCCAGGAACAAAGGCGCTTTGATCCTCTTAAATAACCTCATCAAGAACTGAGTGAATATGGTTAGGCAAAACTTTTGAGCTGGTCTTATACATCACATTACACAACACAATAGGTCTACATTGATATATCTCTTGCAGTGAGTTTATATTTAGAATTAAGACGATGACAATGTGATTAATAATAGTTGGTACACTTTCCCCATTCATGAAGTCAAGCACCGCCCTAGTCACATCATCCTTGATCAGATTCATTGGCGCTGGTTAAAGCTAGCGGTGAAGCCATCAACACCAGAAGCATTTGGCGGCCTGATAATCTCCAAGTGCAAGGAATCATCATAGCAATTTCCAAAGGTGGAAGTGGTAAGTATGGAGTGTCGAACCCACAAGGAGCTAAAGGTAAGATCAATATTCTCTCAAGTCCTATCTGCCACTGATACGATTCTACATACACCAAATGTTTGCTTCCATCTAGAAACGAGAAATAAAATTATGTTGTGGGTATGAAGAGGATAGCTTTGCATGATATCGGAGAACTAAAATATAAAAATAGGTGATATTAACATAAAATTAGAATATATTACAAATAGCGAGTGTGGAATAATGATGGGTTGGTGTGCGGATTTGTCGTAGGCAATTGTTAACAAGATCGGTAATCATTATTGCAATTTTATATGAGGAAGAGGCATAAGCTAATGTGCTTTCTCTACTTGGATCATATGCACTTACGATTGGAAATCTAGCAAGCATCCGCAACTACTAAATATCATTAAGGTATAACCCAACCATAGCATTATAAGGTATCAAGTCCTCTTTATTCCCATACGCAACAACCCCTCACTCGGATTTAAGCTTCTATCACTCTAGCAACCCACCATAAGCGAATCATGAACGTATTGCAACACCCTACAACGGGAATCCTTCACATGTGCGTGACATGGAAGGCACCATAGGACAACACAAAAATAAAACATACAACTCAAACCAATCTAGATCATCAATAAACCCGAAGAACAAAAGAGATCTACTCAAACATCATAGGATGGCAACACATCATTGGATAATATTATGTGGCATAAAGCACCATGTTCAAGCAGGGGATTACAGCGGGGTGCGGGAGAGTGGACCGCTTAAAAGAGATGAGGAAGGTGATGAAGAGGGAGATGTTGATGAAGACGATCATCGTGGCGATGGTTCCCCTGACGGCACTCCGGCGCCACTGAGAGAGAGGAGGAGAGAGTCTCCCCCTAGTGGTTCCTCCTCCATGGCCTCCCCCCTAGATGGGAGAGGTTCTCCCTCTGGTCCTTGGCCTCCATGGTGATGATGGCCCCCTCCGGCAGGGTGCCTAGATTGATTTTTCATGGGTACAGAGGTTTGCAGCGGCGGAACTTTTCATCTAGGGTTCTTTTGAGAGGTTTGGGTATTTATAAAAAAAATTGGCGTCGGTCTCACGTCAAGGGGTGCCCGAGGGGCCCACAAGCCAGGAGCTAGCGCCCTGGGGGGTAGGGCACGCCCCTGGCTTGTGGCCACCTCGTCCACTTCCTGACCCAACTCCGGTGCTTAGGGGGTGATGCAGAGCATCCTACGGTCATCACCATGTCAAGAGTCCGTTTGGCAAGTGACACATGCGACATCTACTTCACATACATAAAGGTGAATCATCTCCTTTACGCGTGTTCACTTGACCCCTTCGAGGATGGTATACTATGTGACACTCCTCTCATGTGCATACATAGGTATTGTTGGAACACCACGGATGATGAGGAGGAGTGTGAGCGCAAGTGTCACTACAAAAAAAGACACATCCGTGACATTTTGGGCCGAACGAATTTTTTTCCTGTCATGCTTATGACACTTCTATGACGGTAATTATGACAAAACCCGGTATCATCATAGATGTGGTGGGGTCCTACTTCTATGACAAAAAATCATGACAGAAAATGGGTTTTTCGTCCTGGGCGGGCCGGAGACGGAGCTGCATGACATTCTTTGGGCCGTCCATGATGAAAAAACCTATGGTAGAAGCGAGGCTGAGGAAAATATCGGGGGAGTTTCCGGTTACGGTGGGTGGTCAGGGGCCGAGCAATGCGCGTTTCTCTCGTACGTACGCGCGTGTGTGCGAGGCGTTGTGCTCTAACTGAACTCGAGCGAGACGTTGGGCTCTAACTGAACCCGAGCGGTTGCACTGCAGGCTATGCGTTACTGAATCCGAGCGATCGATCGATCCCTTGCTGTTAACCGAACCTGAGTGATTCCTTCGCTACTACTGCTAACTGAAGCCGATCGAACCCTGCTGCCCCCTTCCCTGGATGAACAGTGAGCGTTGTTGAAGGGGTTTGGATGAACAGTTCCCGATGGGGGTTGGATGAACAGGACCCCGTGGTAGTAGAGGCCGTTGCCGCTGGATGAACAGGACCCCGATCGATCGA
>NC_041382.1:476029454-476042755 GCF_002162155.2 Triticum dicoccoides | reverse complement strand
AGGGCTGGTTGAATAGTAGCCGGTAGAGGGCTGGACGAACAGTAGCCCGTGGAGGGGTGGTTGAACAGAACCCCGTGGAGAGGGCTAGTTGAACAATAGCCGGCGAAGGAGTGTGTGGTGGAGGCTGGATGAACAGGAGCCCGTGGATGAATAGTCGCAGTTGGAGGCTGGAGGAGGTCGACGGTGGATGAACAGTAGCACGTGGAGGCTGGAGGAGGTCGACGGTGGAGGTGAACAGTATCCCGCGGAGTCCCGTTTTGCGGTACGCCACACCCCTCTCGATGAACATGACCCCCGTTTCGACCATAGTGCTCCAACACAAGTCTGTTTCCTCCGTTTTGCGGTACACCACACCCCTCCCGATCAACAGGACCGCGTTTCGACCGTAGGAGGTCCGTTTTCTCCGTTTTGCGGTACGCCAGACCCCTCTCGATGAACAGGATCCCGTTTCGACCGTGGCCGGTCGAACATAAGGCCGTTTCCTCCATTCTACGGTACGCCAGGCCTCGTTTCCATCGGCTGTTCCGTCCAAGCCAGTTGGCTCCCGATGAACAACACGCGTGCCGTTGCCTCCCGATGAATACGACACAATCCGTTGCTTCCCCATGAACACGACGACGACGCAGTTTCTCCATTCCAACCCAGCCATGTACACGATCCCTGGCCATGCGTATGCGCGAGTAGTCATT
The DNA here is from genome assembly GCF_002162155.2 of Triticum dicoccoides. Classification (NCBI taxonomy): domain Eukaryota; kingdom Viridiplantae; phylum Streptophyta; class Magnoliopsida; order Poales; family Poaceae; genus Triticum; species Triticum dicoccoides. The sequence continues at coordinate 476,042,066 of NC_041382.1, read as the reverse complement.
CGAGACTGCCGATATGTACGTACGTGGCCGTATTTACTTTCTTGCACCCTGGTCGTTGTACGTAGGTGTACATGCTACGTGTGCGCCTCTACTACGACACGTGCCCTTCCTTACACGGCCACGGTTCATTGCTGCAGCCTGTAGACAAACCGATCATATGTATGTACATGTTCGCGACCAGAATGACAACACTACGTACGCTTCGACCAGGTGGGTCCCGACTGTCAGGCACTTCCTTGCGTGTGAAGATGTAGCTGGTGGGTCCCAACTATTAGGGGGTGAATCATTATTTTTTGCCTGTAATATGGATGCACTTCCTTGCATGTGAAGATGTAGCTGGTGGGTCCCAACAGTCAGGGCAGAAACGTTTTTTTCACGAAATACGGTGGCCCGTCCGGTGGGTCCCTGCTGTCAGGTGGAGGAATCATTATTTTGCGTGTAATAAGGAGGCATTTCCTTGTGTGCGACCGTGGACCCAGCTGTCAGCCTCTTCATGTACAGTCCACGTTCGATGGATGTCATTCGTTGACCACATTGACCACGGTGCGCCGAGAGCATCAGGACAGTGGACGACGGCGAGGCCTAGGAAGGGAATGACACAGATCCGGGGAAGACTCGGCAGTGGTTGCCCACGCGGTGGGGAGTACGAGGGTTTACTGGTCCGGCTATCGTTGCCGAAAAATAGCAGGAGGTGTGAGTGAGTAGAGGAATGACCTGGTCAGCAATGAAGTAGGGTGGGGAGGTGCGGCCTGTGCCGCAGCACAGCCGTCTACGGGAGGCGGGATTAGACAGTCCCATCGGTGCTGGTTTGGGCGGCTAGAGCAAGAAGACCAGAGGTTGAAGAAGCACTACGACCGTTGGATTGACATTTTACGGTCTCTGCAGCTAGAATCGTTTATATTGACTAAGTTGACAAAGCCCTTGGTACGCGTCAATTTAGTAGGCCCACATGTCAGCCTCCGAAATGGTGCACCCCAGATGTCAGGGGAAGAAATCATTTTTTGGGCGGCTGAAGCTAGAATATCTGAGATTGAAGAATAAGCACGACATCCGTTGGATGGATAACCAACGGCCGGTGCTGCTAGAACCATGTGTTGACTATAAGTTGACAAAGCCTTGCATATGCGTCAACTTACTTTTTTTAGGGGACGCGTCAACTTAGTAGGTCCACAAGTGTGTGGCAGAGAACTTATAGCCCATTTGTGATTTGTAAGAATGTACAACCCATTTTTGAATTCTAATGAAATTTACTACAGCCCATTTTCAGTTTGTTAAAAGTACAACCCATTTTCTAGGTAGGATAACGATTACTAATTTCAACCAATCGTTCAAAATAGAATTCAATAAAATTTCTCACATTTTGATGGGATCCAAAATATTTTTATCCCGAAATTTTTAATTAGATTAAATACAATTTTAATATAAATTTGTATTACGTAAAAATCCAACGAAACATTGTGCGCGCAACAATTAATGAAATTAAAATTTTAAAACTTAAAAAAAAATATAAACTAATTACGTGCTTGGTGCATTTTTTATAGTTACTGCCCAGTTTTTATAATTACATCCCATTTATTATTTCTTAAAGCCCGTTTTCTTGTTAAGCCTAATGCATCCCTCCTTGAAAAGATTTGCAGCCCAACGGGGCGAAGAATAACAAGTTGACCTTGCCTATGTATTCCTCAAAAAAAAAGTATAGCTGGGCTAGCCATTTTCAGCTTGAAAAAAATTAATATCTGGACTGGATATCTGGCCTGGGCTAGACGGGCCATAGCCTGCCTAGTTAATACCCTGCTCTACTCTGAACAACAACGAAAACATCACTCAAGAAAAACTCTGCAGTGCTCACACCTCAAAAACACAAATACTGCTCGAGCTGCTTGGTCCCAGCTGTCGGCCGCTCCTTGTGCAATTCTCTCATTTATTGACTACATAGGTTAACAATGGTGTGGGGTCGTGATGTCAGGAAACCAGGAGGAAGCAAAAAAATTATAGTTGTACATAATAAGGAGCACTTGCGTATGTGCGGCTATGGCCCTGGTGGGTCCCCACTGTCATCCTCTCCAAGTAAAGTCATCTCCTCATTCCTCATGTCCGTTGACCATGTTGACAACGCAAGACAGCGGCGCCACGGCGAGCGCAAAAACCCGAAGGACGATGGAGAGGGCCTGTGGGCCCTACGGATGGTCCGATACAGCGCCCGCTACTCATTCGGGAAGCCAGGACCATAGGGCCACATGCCCACGACGGCATTGTCGTTCGCTTGTTCACCGGTGCTCGTTGAGGAGACGGAGGTTGTAGCACAGGTCCTCCTGCGCTGGTAGCTCTTCCGCCATTAGGGCGTCAAAGTGCGGCCACACCTGCTCTAAAGTGAACACGACATGAACCGGCTTGGACAGTGGCGTCGGCTCCTGGTCGGAAGCTACGTCCATCGTCTGATTGTCGACGATCAGCTCGGCGAGCTCGTTGGCGAGCCAGCATGTTCGGCTGCTGGACCGACCCGCTGCCAAGCACGAGTCTGACTGCCATGGCCCACCCAGACCGCCTCCCTCTCCCTCGCGCGCTTTCCATCCGATACGGTCAGCGCCACCCGCCCCGCTTCCCAGTGCAGGCAATTGCTCCGCCTTCAAACGACACAAGTGTCGTCCGTCCGTCCATCTGCCGCCCACATTAATGATACACGGTTGCCGAGGCGGCTACTCCGGCACCACACGTCCGTCCCTCCGCTGCCCACCATTGCTATATAAACTGTTGCGCCGGCCATAGCCGCAGTCATCTGCCTCCGTTCCCTTTCTCCTGTCCACACCACTACTGCCCATCATGCCTTCCTCGCGCTCCAGCGCTCTTCGGGACGGGTGGATGATGGACCACAAGGAGATGGCAACCATTGCTGCCAACTGGATGGACGGCAGGCAGCCGGCGCACGACGACGCCCCAATGGATAACATGGTAGTCGATGATTCGACACCAACCCCCTCCTCTGCGCCATCCTCGCTGGTGCATTGCACCATGACCATCGCCGAGGCACGTGCCCAAATACATGGACACGGTGAGGCAGAAGCGTCAGGAGCAGTTCCGGGAGGCGCAGGCCGACGCCGCCTATAACCACCACCTCCTCCAAGAGCACCTGCAGGCGGAGGAGCATATCACCGCGGAGCAGGTGGAGCAGGAGGCGTTGCTCGACTCGTACCACTCCGCCCGCGAGGGCTACCTCGAGCGCTGGCGGTACCGCATGCGGGTGGCGGAGGCTGCGGCCGCCTATAAAGAGGGCGATGAAGCGGGCGAGGCGCTGTTTGGTGAGATCGAGGATGAGGCAGAGGACAATGCAGGCTCTGACGAATCCCCGCTCCGCTGGCGTCGATGAGGCCCTGCTCCGCCGAGGCCCCATTGGCGCCAACAACGAGGCAGAGGACACCGCCGGCTCCGCCCCGCTAACAACGAGGCAGAGGACATCGCCGGCTCAGCTGAGGCCCCACCCTGCTGGCAACAAGGGGGAGGATTTCCCCCGCTCCGCCGAGGCATTGCCCCGCGGCAACGAGACAGAGGACATCGCTGGCTCTGTCGAGGCCCCGCCCTGCTGCCAATGAGGCCGCGCCACACAAAAAACGAGGAAGAGTAGAACACGGTAGGTCGCCGCCGCTCGGGTCCAAGTAAGGCCACCGCTGCTACCCTCCGATTGAAGCCAAGCTAGGCGGGTTGACCATTGACGGCTAATTAGCATCTTAGCGGCGACGTGGAGTCGGAGAGCTATGTTGGAGAAGGATGCTGCTTCAGTTACTTAACTTCTGGTGTAGTTGGGTCACTGACACATGGACCCAATAGGCATGTGGGCCACATGTCAGTTACGCAACTGCACCTGCAGTTAAGTCACTGAAGCTCAGTCCGCTGGAGAATAAGCTTCTGTTCGGCTCAGCCGGACACAAGTGGGTAGATTCGGTTAATTAATTATATCTCCCGCTCACCCCTTTTTAGTTGAAGAATGCATGAAATGAAATATAATGAAATCGGGCATGTTTATATGAAATCCGACTGTGTATGAATGAATTTAGTTTGATTAGTTTGAATTCTTGTATCACTGGCATTGGATAAACATGCAAAACAATACATACTAGGATTATTCCCAGGGTGATCACCTCGTTTGCAGCAGTTTCACATGTACTACATCCGGTCCTTTTTAGTCTGCATACAAGTTTTGTCTGCAGTCAAAGTATCTCTACTTTGACCAATCGTTTAGAAAAAGTACGAACATTCACAATGTAAAATCAACTGACTTGAAAAAAAATCTAATATGCGAAGTAAAAAGGAGCAGAGGGAGTACAAAGAGTTTGAGCTGCTTTTTAGCATTCATGTACATTGCAATCAAACACATAGGTCTGGCAATTCATAGAGAACATTCAAAACAATCGATGATTATGCATCTTAGTGATTCACATGTTAGAGCCAATATTTACTTCACAACTAAACAATAAAGAAAAATTGATCGATGCTGCTGACAGCAAAGGGCGTCCCATTCAAAAATATCAAACACATGTCTTCTTGCTAACATCAATGAGAAAAATTTGACAAGGTTGTCCCATTCCAAAATGTCAAATGTGTGTTGTTTTGTGTACATCAATGAGCAAACTTTGACAAGGTTTTCCCATTCCAAAATATCAAATGCCTACGATTGTGGAATGGGCAGGGTTTGCCATCAGTTCAGACATTGACATGGCACCTCGTGCTAAATAAATCAGCTATTATTTTTGTGCAGTTCCACCAAAATCAACCAAATTCGCGCGTAGCTTGTATGATTTCGCCTTTATATGTTGCAATGCCTTAAACATATCGGCACCTCCTTTCTTGTGGTGGAAATGAATGATTCAATGTATTCATGAACATTTTGTGCAGTTCCCATTGAAATCAAGTTGAGCACCCCTGTTTGTACAAATACAAAATAAGTGATTAGTATAAAGCAAACTGTACTATGAATTGACAGTTTAAACATGCACCTACATGGTCCATGTAGAGAACACTTTAAAAAAATGGAACTCACCGGAAAGAATCCTAAAACAACATTGTACTTGCGCATCACAACAAAAAAGATGGAGATCTATCAGTCCTTCTGAGCTTAAGTTAGTTTGGTCTTGTGGGGAGTAATGTAACCATCCTTTAACTGCTCCTTCTGATGAGAAGATAGACAAGGCTTCTTCATCCTGGCATAATCGGAACTAGTCACTTTACGTACTCCATATTCTTCTTCAGAGGAGGATGATCCTGTTGTGCAAAGACAAGAGGACAACTAAATGCTAGCATCCCTGTTTGCTCGAGAAAAAGGAAAGGAAATATTTAAAACATCACAAATGAAGCACTTCTCAAGGACAATACCACTTTCTCATGACAGTATATAAACAGTAGCACAACACCAACAGAGATGACAAAGCTCAATCATATGGATGAAATCCGTGGGTGAGTAGCAACCTCTGTCAGGAGGCTTATTGTGTAGAGCATACAGATCAAGCACTTCTCCGGAACCATCTGTTGTTATCTACTGTGGTTGCCATGCTTACTATATACTCCTCGATTAGTTTAATGTTTCCAACATCTTCTTGTGCAGTTCCACTAAAATATATGGTATCTTCAAAGAAGATCCATGTTTGCACAAGTAGAGATAATTACATATTACATTAAGAGTGGCATCAAATCAGTGGCAAAACAATTGCTCGTTCTAGCCATAGCAATAAATTAAGATGCAAAACTATATCATTACTTGTGTCATCATAGTTCCAGTGCTTCATTACAGCACCGGGAGTTGATTTTTGTTTTTCTTCCGCTTGTTCTTCCCCTTCATCAATTGGTTCAATAACAGACAAGCTTCACCTTCAATGTAAGATTTGGCATGTCAATTAGGGAGCACAAGTATAGCACTAAACAACGACATTAATTTTCTGATGAAAGTGGCAAAATACAGGCCAAAAGTTGTGCAATATCCTTATCTTACCTCAATGGATATTACGGTGCACATACAGATTGGAAGTCTTGTCTCCATTTGTGCAGTTCACTAAAATCAAGCAACATTACCGTACAAGTAGCACAACATATGAAAGCACTCTGCACAATCATGTGAAAGAAGGCTAGTACCGACCTCTCATGACGCAGAATTCAAACAACTCACAAGAAGAAGATCTGGACCAAATTTGCCAACATGGATAGGAAGTAAGATCTCCTCTTGTGCAGTTCCACTAAGATCAAGCAACTTTGTCGGTGTGACATTTTGGTTGAACTGCACAAAACACTCTTAAAACAAAAGTGTTTTGTGCAGTGCAACAAAAGGTCACAATATCAACAAGGTGAAGTAGATAACCCTGTTTACATAGAGGTGCAATGGAAACAACAAGTGGTCAATAATGGTAGATGACACAGAAGCCAACAAAAAGAAGCATCTAACTTATCTAATTGGGAAATAAAGCAAGACAGTAGCATTTCTCAAATGGTGGCATTGATTCATATTAACAGAGAGATTATATTAACAATAACATTTGTTAAACATGTAATTTGCTTTTAACTGTGGCATTACATCAATTTTCCAGTGGCATTATTAGAGGGTGTTTGTTTACAGGGACTTTTTGGTGTAGGGACTGGAAAAAGTCCCTTTCAGTCCCATATAAACCAAATAGGAGGGACTTTTAGGGACTAAAAGTGGGCATTTGGGACTAAAGAAAGAAGACCCCTAGGGAGAGTCTTTTTGGGACTTTTTCCAACAGTTGCCCCTGCCCCGTATCACACCTTATCTCTATTAGTTCATTACTAGGGGTAACATGGTATTTTAGCATGTCATATAATAACCTCTAGTCCATGTATAGTCCTTGGAACCAAGTAGGTAGGGACTAGGGACTTTTTAGTTGGGACTAAAAAAAGTCCTAGGACTTTTTAACCAAACAGGGCCTTAGATTAACAACAGCTAAAGAGTTGCACGGGACAATGGACTCACCATCACCATGTGCATCTACCGATGTATGAAGGGGTGATGCATAGTCTGTTGCAACAAAGAACAAACAACCAAGGAGCATATTTGTATTGGTCCCAGTTTGTTATCTTTCGACACCTTTCCCTATGTGAGCGCAGAAAATCTAGTCCTGCTGAAACTCTACAGCCTTGTCCCCCAAAACAAAAAGATCAGTTCCTTACAGATGTGCGTACTGCATTTGTCATTGTTTTCCCTTTTCAACCAATGTAGGTGATGGATAGCCAGTCTGTACTAGTACTTTCCCCCTTCCTTTCCTCTTTGAACCACGTCCTAGATTCATGCTATACAACTTTCCCGACTACTTTCCCCCCTTCCTTTCCTCTTTGAACCACGTCCTAGATTCATGCTATACAACTTTCCCCACTACTTCCCCCTTCCTTTACTTTTTGAACCACGTCCTAGATTCATGCTATACAACTTTCCCCACTACTTTCCCCATTCCTTCCTCTTTGAACCACGTCCTAGATTCATGCTATGCAACTTTCCCCACTACTTTCCTGTTTGATCCAACACCAAGATTCGAGTGCAGAAGCGGAAAAAGCCCACATGCAGCTCGAGCAATGCATGTGGAATAAGTAAATTATACCTTAAGGTTCTTGGGGTGTGGTTCGGTGGGCGACCGGAGGCCGTTCTGCCCACACTATGTACGGCGACAAGGAAGAAGGGGTCGGAGGCCCTCCCGCGCCGCCGCTGGGTGAAAGAAAACAACTATGCCGATAGTGGATTCCCTCCCTCGCCGAAGGTGACAACGTTAAGCCTCCTTCCCTTCCCGACGGATGGATCGTGCCGGCTCTTTGACTAGCAGTGAGGGGGGAGAGAGAGAGGCCAACAAAGTCTTGTTTAGATCTGGAGAGGGTGAGATAGTATGAAGATAGCAACTACAAGCGTTGAGGCTTCAGCGTGTATATATAGAGTGGAGAGAGAGTGTGAAGAGTGCAAACCCTAGAAAACAACAAAATTATGCTCAAGTGCGATTATCGAACCCGAGACCTCAAGTTTGATGAGCGAACAAGATAACCAACTACACCACCCTCACGTTATGTTTAACGAGAGGAAAGTAACCTTTTATACATTCATGCATTCGTGTGACAAGCATGCCATGTTTTTTTGTGTGGGAGTCATTGGGATTTAAATCATAATCATGTCATGTGGCTTTGGTGGTAAGGTCTTTTGGGATTTAAAGCAGTGTTGGTAGTACAGAAACAATGCATCCTTAGTCACCTTACCTCTCTCCACGTAGTACGTTGGGTCCCACCAGTCAGAGGGTGAAACAAACAAATTTATAAGAAAAATTAAAAGCGCCAGCGGTGTATCTTACCTCACACATCTCGCTACTACTCGTGAACACTGTCCAATTGATCCCTCTGTTCGCTCACATACTATTTTCAGTGAATCCTTATTATAACACGCACACAATTTTGGCACTTGTATTCGACCTAAGTCAGTGTGCCACCGTATCTCGTACTACTCCCTCCGTCTAGGTGTAATAAGTCACGTTAGAAGGTGTAGTGGGACAAAGGTGCAAGCAGATTGGAGGAGAAGGAGAAACTTGACCGGTCCTTCCTCCAATCAAAGCCCTGATTTCTGTCTCTAAACGCAACAATTAATCACAATAACTAAGACATGCCATTTTAGCTATCATGCAGGGCCACGTATTAACTCGCATGCAAGCCGACTTTGATTTCTTGACTGATCAACGCGTAGTTGTGCTGCATGCATTGGGTTTCCGGGGGAGATAACAAGGCAGAGTAAGGAGCATTTGGTTACATTGCTAGGCTGGTCATAGTGGTGAGTAACTTGGACTAGTAACATGCATATGGATGATAACATGCAAGTCTTCATTAATTGAGATATAGAGTCATTTTATCTCTCTCTGTGTGTGTGTGTGTGTGTGTGTGTGTTTAACAGCACGTGTGTGTTAGAGAGAGCGACACATCGACCTACTCCTACAGAGAGATGGTGTGTAGTGTACGATTTAGCCGCAAGAGTCGGTGCATCCTCTCGTTTCTGGGCGTCCGGTTGGAACATGCGGACAGCTGCCACGCCCGCTCCTAACCAGCCTGGCCCACCCAAAGCCCCTCCATCGCCCCCGCGCGCTTCCTTCCTGAAACGGTCAGCGCCGCTCCAAAGAATCGGTGCCGCATTCATGACTAGGAAGAGCGGACGCGACCTCCCACTGGCGCCTACGTTGAAGGGAGAAGCGGATTCATGAGTGATGGTTGCTTCGTCCGTCCAACTTACTGCTGGGTCTATGTGATTTGATGGCTCATTGCTCATTATTACTGAGGTGGTACGACTGCTGGATGTCCCACGCTTTCGGCGAAAGGAGGCACTACTAGATTACAATTTTCTCCATTCTTACAGCGAGGAAGTGCGAAAGCAGTGAAAACACGCAGGCTCAGTGATTACATGGCCCATCTCACACTATCACCATATTTTCTGGACACCGTGCGACACCTAACTCTTTACATCATACTGTACTAGTATAGTACGTTCTGTAATTTCTCAGCGAGATAAATTTGTACAATGCTATGAAGCTTCCAGCTTCTGTTTCATGTATCTTGCGTCCAAGGTTGCCTGTTGCAACATTTCATTAAATACAAAGGAGACTAGCATGCATGCTATTGCATATCAATGATTGACAGATCATAGCCAATATGTACTCCCTCCGTTCTAAAATAAGTGTCTCAACTTTATGCAAACTTTAGTACAAAGTTGTACTACTACTAAAGTTGACACTTATTTTGGAACAGAGACAACTAAAGAAAAAATGATCCATGCAGTCCTTAGCCCTTGAACCGTAAACCCTAACCAGGCTTTAATTTGCTGGCAATGTTGGAGCTTCCGAAGAAATGAAGTTTGCAACCCTTTGACCATCGGATCATTTTGTGCAGTTTCACCAAAATCGAGAAGAGCATCCCTGTGGCAAAGAAATTGAAGAAGCGTGATTAGAATAAGATTACTGGGACTAGTTGATGAGACATAAACTCATCAAAAATACAATACGTAGAAGCTACTAGAGGTATGTGTGGGGCAAAGAAGTAGAGAAATATCCACATGGAGTGATGTGGGCAGCTGGAGCAGTGGTGCAAGTCGGCTGTAAAGGAAGTTGTACCTGAGGGATGTCGGTACGCAGCTCAACCTAGAGGAGGGCGGTGGGAGGCGGCAACTGCCCACGTCGCGACAGTGAGCAAGGGACAAAGGCAACGTCACCGGCTTTGTGAAAGAGAACGGCGGGGACCCCTGATCGGGACATGCCGACAGTGCCTCCATATGAACCTATTTATATTGCGTATGTGCCACTGAAGAAAAAAAACTTTATTTATAAATGACGCGGCACTGTTCATGCGTGGTTCCCGACCCTCCATTATTTATAAGTGAGTAACTACTACTGGAAGTGTCAAATTTTCACGTGGGCTGCATCATCTTACATAAATGAGCTCCACCGTGTCACGTGTGTGGTTGGGGAAGATGCAAAAGATGCAAAGAGTGCTACTAGTACACTACGTGCGTGGGTGCGTGCACCTCTTCTCTTCGAGCATGGTTATTAAAAGTATAGCCCACTACTGTACTACCACGCGGTTATTATATATATGGGCAAAGAGTATAGGCAGTAATAATGACTAATAAGCTGTGAAATCATGAGGCCCACCTTTCTCTATGTTTGACCGAGGAAGCATCCATCATTTCACTCCTCGTTGAATATCCATCCGCTGCTACCTCCGCGAATAAATAAAAATCTGCTTCTACCTCCATAGCATGGTTAATAATATACCCATGTCAATCACGACGTAGAAATATCGTTCACTGATACAATAGGGCTCTGGATCTAAGGCTGGTGATTTTTTTTACTTTTTCTCTTTCTCTTTTTGTCTCATTTACTCATTTTACATAGGACCACGTGTAGAGGATGGCTATTCCTTTCGATGGGACTTCTTCATCGGGTTTAAGACTAAGGCTGGTCATAGTGAGGAGTAACTTAGACTAGTGACATGCTTTTGTTACTAGTCCATGTTATTACCTTCATAATGGGTAGTAACATATAGATAGTAACATACAAACCTTTATTAATTGAGACATAGACTCATTTTACCTTGGGGTGTGTTATGTTACAGTAACATATTATGTTACCACAAGCATCTCTTCCCTCATTAACTCCGTGCCACATAAGCAAATTTGTCTTGGAATGTGTCATGTTACTACATAAGTTACTCCCACTATGACTAGCCTAAGCAGCTCCGAATTATGCCTGCTGCCCACCACTCTAAATCGTGCCATCTATGATAGGGAGTAGTCCCATTGCAACAATGAGGCCCACTAGGTCTAGCACGTCCTGTAAGAAGAGTCTGTCATGCAAAACATACATCTTGTTGCCTTCTTCCTCATACAGTAAGTACCACTGGTACGTACTACTAGTACTACTACTCGTTCTCCTATAAACCTTGCACTAGGCATCTCCAAAATATTAACCTTGCGATTGGCTCTTTGCCTCTTCGGGAAGTCGAGCAATAATGGTACTCCAGTATATATCGTTCTAGCTATATGAGACCGAATGAATTGTTGCATGTCCACCACGTGGGCGAGGGAGAGTGCGTACTATTACGTCTGTTTCAATATTGACTACATACAGAGCAAAATGAGTGAATCTACACTCTAAAATACGTCTATATACATCAGTGTTTGGAGTATGTACTAGTAGTTCATATTGAAATCTACTAAAGGACATATATTCCAAACAATATGATAATCTCTCTAACCAAGGTAGGGACGAGGAGTAAACGGAGGGAGTAGTAAAATTTTCTCCTCCTCCTGCGAGCCACCGCGCGCGTGGGCGAGGGAGTGGGTGTAAGACGTAGTAAGCAAGCTTCACCTCGTCATGCGAGCCACCACGCCCGAGGGTGGGGAGACGGTGTACTAAGCAAGCTTCTCCTCGTTCTGCGAGTTGACGGGACACATCAAAAGTAATACGCAAAGAGCATCCCGAGTGTATAGAGCATTGCCTCTAAGGTAGGCCCACATGGTTTGCCTCTTTTTTAACATAACGCATGAAGTCGCAATTTTTTTGTTCACCCATGGTAGACGATCCTCCATTAAGTGGACAACCAGTACACGTGTCAAATTACCATGTGCGCTGCCTTTTCGTACAGAAATGAGCTCCACCGTGTATCCGCGCGGGTGTGGTTGGGAAATAGATGGGAGTAAGTTCGCCGTGCGTGCACCTCTTCTCTTCGTGCACGTCCCCCACCTACGTGGGTGTGTGAGAGAGATACTAACCTAGACAGATGGCGTGTTCGTTCGTGAGTGTTTTTTGTTTGGGGGGGGGGTGATTTCGTGAATGTATTTGTGGGAATATGTGTCGATGACATCTCAAACAAAAATTTGACACATGCAATGTGTGTGAAATAGAGGCCTATCGATATCATATATAGAGGGGGCGATCCACGAGAAGAGAGGGAGGGGTCATATATATCGATAGAGTCGAATAGAGGATCAAGTGGGTGGGTGCGAGATCGATGAAGAGAGCCATCGAAATTGTGTGTGTGCAAGTCAAAGATATAGGGCGACTGACCTACCGGAACGTCGGAGGGCACATGGCAAGTTTGTGTGTG
>NC_041382.1:476026272-476029228 GCF_002162155.2 Triticum dicoccoides | reverse complement strand
GTATATGTGTTGAGAAGGAGAGACCCAACTATGTCTTGAGGGAGATCAGTCGACATCCATACATAACTGAAGGACGGGAAATAGGTTGGGACAGAGAGAGAGAGAGAGAGAGAGAGAGAGAGATAGAGAGAGAGAGGAGAGAGAGGGGGAGGGAGAGGGGTAGAGTGCTGGATGGATGATGGAGTTGCTTCTCGAAGATGGTGGGAGAGGCCTACTAGACAAACTGAGGGTAGAACTGCAATATTATCAATAAGACTGGGGATGTGTTTTAGTGTGTGCCGGTGCGTCATATATGTGTCGGGACACATGCATGCATGATGAAGGGGAACCATGTGTTTGGTAAGCAAACCTAACTAGATTGGTAGATCAATTGTTGTTTGTCGGAGGAAGGGAGAGACATAACTAATGAGGTAGATCGATCGACGCGTGGGGAAAAACGAGTTATAAGGACCTAGGTAGCTATATGTATAGCGGGAGATCGGTCGGTGTACATCCATTTGTTAGAGTCAAATAAAGCCCAGCGAGACGGATACACAGAGATAATGGAGCTAGGAGGTGGTGCGCGATGTCGAGCTACTAGCTAGATAGGGGGAGGAGTGTGTGATTGTGAGATCGATGAAAAGAGGGGCGAGAGTTTACACGTGTGTGGGACCATATGAGGTACACAAGGCATGGACACAGAAAGGAGGAGATGGAAGGTGCGTGTGTATGTTGTAGGCAGACATCGCTGGAGAGGTTTATCGATCGGTGTGTGTCGGAAAGGAGTCGTGGAGACTTTGAGACAACGACCTAAAGAAAAAAAGAATGTTCGCGATGGATAGAATGCTGAGGGAGGGGGAGGGCGAGGAGGGTGTGTACATGCACGAGTGAAAGTTAGTGCTAGCTACAAAGGTTAGAGGATTGTGTGGGTGTAAGAGACCAACAAAGATGATAATTTGATATAAAAGTGGATTCATATATTTGAATAGGAGATCATAGTGTTATAAACATATGCATGCATGAATATAGCGGTGATACGCGTGCTGTGGTTTTGCACATGTTATACCATAACGTGATAATGTATGGCGTTTGCAACTCACAACTAAATGTCGAACAATCTAAACCATACTATACATTGAACAATCTCACATTTTATTTGAATTTGTGATAATGTGTGGCGTTTGCAGCTTACAACTAAATATCGAACAATCTAAAAAATACTATATATCGAACAATCTCACATTTTATTTGAATTTGTGGTAATGTGTGGCGTTTGCAACTCACATCTAAATACTTGTAGGAGTAGGGGGCGGGGCACCATACATTATGTGATAAACACATTATACATATGAGACATGGTTTAGATTATGAAGATATAGCTAGAGCTTGAAATGTACTATGATTTGAAATCAACATAAAGTGGATTCAAAAAATCGAGTTCGAGGTCATATAGTACACATAGTTCATATCTAACTCGACAATAATCATGTGGTGTGCTGTGAAGATAATACACAAACGATGGTTTAACTTGACAATAATGATGATTGTAAACCTTATTAAAATAGAGAAACGAATTCAAATGGTTTGACTTCACAACAATCATTATTGCATATCTTATTCAAATAGAGAAACAAATTCAAATTTTTGTTCATATTGAAGCGGTAGTATATACGTTTGGAATGCACTAAAACATTCATTTGAGTAGCAGGTTGCATGCATTATACACGTAGCGAAATATTTTAATAGAACATAACATGAATTCAAAGTTTTGAATGGCATATGTAGTGTGAATTGATTTGGTACAGTACACATGACTAGACTCTCTTGTGCGGTGCGAATTGATTTCTTTTTGTTTTTTCGTTGACGGAAGGGCGAATTGATTTGGTACAGTACACGTTAGGCTTGTCTGAAAATTTCAACCCGCGCCTTTTTACCCCGAAATATTTAAGATACTTCTTTGTCTCGTTGTGCTCCGAAAACTCCCTCCATCTCAACCCACGCCTTGCTATCCCAAAATTACAACGTGCGCGAAAACTCCCATCTCCTACAAAATCCCGACACGTGAAATGCCCGTGATACCCCTGAACCGAAAGAACCACCTAGCACAAATTGGTGGGGGTACTTCCGTAACTTACCCCACATTTCGGAAAAGCGCGTCCCTAAGCCATGGTTCCCCACTCCCATCCCATTAGCCCACCCATTCGTACACCGAGGCCGCGAAAGCCCATGAAGCCCCACACCCTCCACCATCCGCCACTCAGCCGGAGCCTCTTCCCCGACGACGTCGTCCACAACAACACCTCGACGTCCTTCATCCATCGTACCGGATGAGGATCCGTCATCGATCTCATCGTCCCGCAGGTTCAGCCACCCCATCCTCCACCTCCAAGGAGCTGCGCCGACATTCCCCTCGTCTTTCGCACCACCTCCATTCCCACACCTCCGTCTTCACCTACACCACCGGAAGAGCAACATCATCACCATTTCCTCAGATGAAGCTGAGGCCTTATCGACACCACCAAAGAGGTTGTACACTAATCGCCGCATTTTCTTCTTGATTCGATCTCACGGTGCTGCCGGCGCTCGGCCCCGAGCCGACATGGCGCGGCTCCATCCACGGCGGCATCGCCGGCCACTTCCTCCATGACGTCTCTCCCTCGGCGGCGACATCGACATTAGTAGGAGTTGATGTTGCTTTATCTCTCGCTCGCACTGCTGCTCTGCTCTTGCTCTCAGTCCCCTGCCTGGTCTGCTCTTGCTCTTGCTCTAGCTCGCGCTACTGCTCTCGCTCTTGCTCTTGCTTGCGATGCTGCTCCGATTTGGCTACACTTAAGTCGACTGAATCGACTTTTGGGTCAGTCGATTTTCAAGGGGGTGGGAGGGGGGTTCGCCGGAGTTAAGGAAGAACCAGCCGCAACGGGAAGGGGGGCTCGCCGGAGAGGTACCCCACTATCAATCTTAGGGTTCAGGGTGGGGG
>NC_041382.1:475992143-476025959 GCF_002162155.2 Triticum dicoccoides | reverse complement strand
TGGCCAGTGGTGTCAGTCGACTAATGCTGCTACACGGCCAACTGCCCCGGATCTCGCACGCGCTGCTGCTACTACTTTTCTGCTACTAGTACATTCAGTTTCGACAACAAAATTCAGTTTCGACAGTTAAGTTCAGTTTCGACTGTTAAATTCAGTTTCGACAGTTAAGTTCAGAGATGAGTAGCTGATGTATTTTACATCTAACACTTTGTTGTTATGTATTTTACGTCATCTATTGGAGATGCTATTACAATTCCACCCAGGTTAACATTGTCTCTCTTGTCCTGCTTCAGCGTCGGCGTCGTACAACTCACCGGAGCTGCTCCAATGACGAAGCCCTCCATCACAGTGGAGCAGTACCCCGGGCTCCATCTCAAGATGCCTAAGATGTTCTTCCCCTCCTCTGACAGCCAAGTCAGCCGGATCATCCTCACCGACCAACCCAATTACGCTGAGATCGACATGGCTTCGCCAAAGAGGTTGTACACTTGTTGCATCTCTTTTTTACTCTACATGTTATATATGTTGTCCACTGAGCACACGTAGTAACGTGATACGATTTGTTTCTCCTACTATATGACAATCAGTGAGGTACCAGGCAACTTAGCTATCCGTGATGGACTCTCTTGAACGCCATAATTATTTATCTCTGCGCGTTTGAGCTGTCCATTTGTGGATGGGTGTCGTGGAGTTGTCACGACAGTTGTCCTCATGAAAGTACTTAGTCGTGGAGCCATCGCTACGGGTTAGCTTAAAGGGGTTAAAGCGGACAAGGGACACGAGAGTTTATACTGGTTCGGCCCCTTTAGATGAAGGTAAAGGCCTACTCCAGTTGTGATGGTATTGCTAGGGTTTCGATGACCAGGGAGCGAATCCTCTTTGCCTGGCTCTCGAGTTGTTGTGTGTTGTCCCTAAACCGCCGCCAGGTCATCCCTTTATATACACAGGTCGACGCCCGTCGGCTTACAGAATCCCAAGGCCGGATCATAACGTGTCTGGCTCGATCTCTATTCCCTCTAACTTATAATACAAGTTACATATTCATGCCGGTTTATGTCTATAGGCCTTAACCTGCCTTTGGGCCTTGGGCCTTCTTGAAGCGCCACCATCCTTGTCTTTATGGGCTTTAAATAAAGTAACCATCATGGGGATAATCCAGCTTCTCCTAGCCGGTTTACACCTGGTAGTAATATCCCCAACATTAGGCCCCAGATTGATTTGAACTTGTTCATGTCAATCTTCAACACTTAGAAAAATTCATTCCCTTGCATCTTTGGGTGAGTCTTGTAAACCGCCGTGACGTCATCCTTCAGATCCGTAGTAAACCACCGTGATGTCACCTATTCGTTGAAGCCAAAGATGCCCTTTATTAATGAGCATCCAACCATCGAGGCAACAACTTTATTAAATATCCATTTTGAGCTCCTCGATTTCCGCACCTGTCACTTATCTCTTCGCTTTATAAATAGGGTTGAGGCCCATTTTCCTTTTCCTACACTGCCTCTTCATCTCTTCTTCCTCCTCGCGACGCCCCTGCACCTAAGCGCCGCCACCGTCGTCGAGCTTTGCCTCTGCATCACCGTCGGTCGCTGCATCGACCTGACTGGACCAGAAAAGTTCGGCGCATCTCCTCCATTCCTGTAACACTGGTAAGCCCTTTCTCTTTCCACCCTAGATCTTCGCCATTAGGGTTTTGTTTTCATTAGAGTTCATTGAAGTTCTAGAGATGTTCTTCCTTGTCCTTCTTGGTAGAATCATAGGCTAGTCTTAGATCTATTTTAGCCCTTGCGCGACCATAGCCACAATCTCACCCTTCCTTATTAGATCACTCCTTTACATAGATAACAACTCTTCTGATTCTGACAAACTGGTTAAACACCTGAAGTTTTTTAGGTCTGAATATATTCCAGTTTTCTGTCACCCCTTAGATCTGAAATCACCATTTAAATCTGTGAAACATGTTTCCCTCACTTAGGTATTTTTAGATTTGTACCCTTCACACCAATATAGGCGGTTTAACTTTTTTTTAAGTATCATAATCCGGCAGGTACCATTAGTCCCCTTATAAACCGCCGATTCACTTATACTCCGGTTTAACAGTATGCATAACCTCTGCTTCTGTTCACTGCTTTACCATTCATAAACAATCATAAATTGGGACTTTGCAACATCTTAACCCTTACATACTTATCCTCCCTATGTCAGTTGATTTTTTGCAAATCAATTGGTACCTTATCATTATATTTCTGTAATTTTTGCATGTGTAGTCCCCAAGGGCCAGTTTATCTTTCCAAGATGAACCGGTACTTTTAACCAATTCTCCGACTTGAACAAATGTACATTAGCCCCCAAGTGCAAAAGATAATGCTTGCATTGTACTTGGGACTTATAAAAATTTCTGATAGTAAAGCAAATATGCATTAGCCCCCAAGTAGGAAGTGCATAACTTGTTGTGTGCTTGGTACTTCAAATATATATATCCCACTGATGATATGTCATTCCTTTATAGGCTGAGCTGAACAAAAGGGACTGCCAAACTACTGATCTTCAAGAAAACATCAAATCTCAGCAAGCAGAGGCTTCCAAAGCCAAGGATGAACCGACTAAGGCCAGCAGCCATGGAGAAGCTGAAAGAAAATTTCAAGAAGGAACATGTAGATTGGGATGTCGAGAAGGCCTCTTTGGCGAAGAAAGCCGAAGATGAAGAAGCAGCACTTAAACTGGTGGTTGAGGAACTGACCGGGTTAAAGCGGCAAATAAACGCTATGACTTCTGCTATGTTTGGTAAGTACCCTCATTTGGTATGTGTCAAGTCCCCTTTTCCTTATCAGTTACCGGTTTACTGATGCTCGCAATGTCATAGGGACCCACATTACCCATCTGGGCTCCGATATGCGGATGAAGCTGAAGGCAGCCTACACCTTGATATAACAGCTGTATTCCGGATCCCAATGGGCTATCTGCACCGCTGCTTACAACAAGCCTCCTCCAACATTGATAAGAGAAACCATCGAGAGGTTGGCTATGTTGCCTGCCCGGTTGGAGGAACTTAAAAAATCAGCTGTAAGGTCAGGCGCACTGACGGTGCTAATCCGGGCCAAGGCGTGGATTCCAGATCTTGAGCCGTCAGAGATTAGCAAAGGCTATCCTGGTGTGAAGGAAGACGGTTCAGAATTCAATAATGACGACCTCCGAAGGCTGACAAGGGAAATGCGACCCATAGCAAGCAAATTGGCGGAAGAAACAGATCTATCTCATTATCAGCCGGTTTATGACGCCGATCACAAAAAATATGCTGCACCGACGCATGATGTACAAGATCTTGTTCCGCCTATTCGTAAGCACACTTATGCCTCTGATATTGATCCCCCCGACTTTATTCATGAAGAAGCCATTTTCCAAGCTTTAACTGGGATCGATTGGGCA
Organism: Triticum dicoccoides; assembly: GCF_002162155.2. Lineage (NCBI taxonomy): Eukaryota > Viridiplantae > Streptophyta > Magnoliopsida > Poales > Poaceae > Triticum > Triticum dicoccoides. Next base: position 476,022,533 of record NC_041382.1, on the reverse strand, counting down.
ACAATTGATTTCCAGCGATTGGGTAGGGATGAGGAGGATGCACCAGCTCAAGATGACCCTCAATCTTCAATCCGTCGAGATGAAGAATCTTAAACCGGAAACCGGTTTAGCCATTTGCCAAATTTGTTGAAACAACTATCCTGTGTGGGCACTAAAGCGCCTTGTAATAGGCTAGTTCAAACACTTGTCTATTTATGCCATCGAGCATACTTGTTTTTCTTGACATTGATAACTTGCCATGCTTTTGGTATCTATTGTATGCATAATCCTCAGTGGCTTTATTTAACTTGCTCCTGCATATAAGAACTTGAAAGTGCCCTAGTAGTTTACCACTGGACGGGTCATGATGCCCAAAATATATATACATAGCCTGGCGGTATAACCAAGACTGTAATAATCAAAAAATAGATGATACCTGTAATATATCTCGTTGGCTGACCAACTGTTGTTGTAATAAGGGTGATAACACTAATCTGGAGTGTTGATGACTCCTTGCATCCTGGTCGGTTCATACCGAAATCTTTCCAGGTTATGGCAAGCACCGGTTTATGCATATACTTGTGGTGACCTGTAGTCAAACCAAACCTAAGCAAATTATTGCCGGATTAAAACTGACCATGTACTGACGACTTAGCATTGAAAGCCATGCCGGGTTGTAATAAACACCGGTTTATTAGAAAATATTCATAAGTCCCTTATCAAAAGAGGTTAAAACATTTGCAACAATTACAAAAAATATGCAAGGCTTTTCATGGGCTGCCAGGCCCTAAATCGAGGCTTTTCATGGGCTGCGAGGCCGCTGAGTTAAACCATTTTTCAAAGCCTTTTAAGATGGACCTCAATCTTTAACCAATCATCATTTTAACTTGGACAAGTTTAGGGTCTATGAGATTGACTTGTCAAACGTTCGATGGGTCATACCAGGTTTACCTGGATGGAGTGACTTACTTAAAGAGGCAGGATAACCCGGGGTTTTAGGTGAATACACCTGGCTTCCAAGCCTGGCTTGATAGCCTATTACAAGGGTGCAAGCTCGTTGTTCTTTGAGAAGCAAGGAGCCCCCAAGTAATATTTGAGCTATGCTTAGTGGTTACCTATGTTTGAGTTATGCTTTATGCAACAGACTCTCTTTGGTTCCACATAATTTCCTTTTGGCTTTAAGCCTATAAAGAGGTGTAGCTATGGTGTAAATACAACCATGCCCCCTAGTGATTTCCCTTTTTGGTCTTAAGTCAATCAAGAGGTGTAGCTATGGTTCGAATACGACCAAGCCCCCTAGTGATTTCCTTTATATCTGTGTGGCTTTATAGGCCGGGTTAAGAGAACTCCGCTTTATAAGTAGAAGCCCCCATGTAACCACACATGATGTAAAAAAGAACAGAGACCCCGCTTTAGCTGAGGCTCTGGTTTATTATATAATATATACATTGTCATAAGTATGTACATAAGAAGAGCCTGTGGCTCAAGTACAGTAAGGCCGAAGAAGAGCTATATTCCATGGCCGCTGGGTCTCCTCCTCCGATTTGCGTGAGTCTTTGTGCTCTCGAACATCGATAAGGTAGTATGACCCATTGTGAAGATTTTTGCTGACCACAAAAGGTCCTTCCCAAGGTGGGGATAACTTGTGCATATCAGTCTGATCCTGGATGAGCCGGAGCACCAGATCGCCCTCTTGAAAAGTTCTGGTCTTAACCCGATGGCTGTGATAACGTCGGAGATCTTGTTTATAAATCACTGAACGCGCCGCTTCTAGGTCACGCTCCTCATCTAACAGATCCAGTGAGTCCTGTCGTGCTTTCTCATTCTCAGCTTCAACGTAAGCCGCCACTTGGGGCGAGTCATGACGGATGTCTCTAGGGAGAACCGCCTGTTTCCGTAAACCATGAAGAAAGGCGTGTAACCCGTTGATCTGTTTGGTGTGGTGTTGATACTCCATCACACGGAAGGTAACTCCTCCACCCAACAACCTGGCGTCCTCTTTAAAGGAACCATAAGCCGGGGCTTGATTCCCCTCAAAATCTCTTGATTTGCCCTTTCTGCTTGACAATTAGATTGAGGGTGAGCCACTGATGACACATCAAGCCGGATGTGCTCACGTTGAAAAAATTCCTCCATAGCACCCTTGGACAGATTAGTACCATTATCAGTTATAATGCCGTGTGGTAAGCCAAACCAGAATATCACCTTTTTGATGAATTGAACCGCCGTTGCCCCATCACACTTGCTGACTGGTTCTGCCTCTACCCACTTGGTAAATTTATCAACCGCCACCAATAGGTGGGTCTTCTTATCCTTGGACCTCTTAAAGGGTCCAACCATATCTAGCCCCCAAGTTGCAAATGGCCGAGTGATTGGAATCATTCTTAATTCCTGAGCCGGAACATGAGTGCAGCGTGCAAACTTTTGACAACCGTCACATCTCTTTACCAAATCCTCAACATCAGCATGAGCCATTAACCAACAGAAACCGTGACTAAAAGCCTTAGCCACCAAGGATTTTGAACCGGCGTGGTGACCACAATCACCTTCATGGATCTCTCGCAAAATCTCACAACCCTCTTGAGGAGACACACAACACCGAATCGCTCCTGTGATGCTGTATTGATGTAGCCCCCCGTTGATAATGGCCATTGACTTGGATCGCCGGATTATCTACCGGGCCAAGGTTTCATCATCCGGTAATTCGCCCTAGTTCATGTAAGCCAGGTATGGGACTGTCCAATCCAGTATAACATGCAAAGCCGCCACCAACTGGGCCTCTAGGTCAGGAATAGCCAACTCCTCCTCTGTGGGTATCTTGACCGACGAATTATGAAGCACGTCGAGGAAGACATTAGGTGGCACCGGTTTACGTTGAGAGCCTAGACGACTTAAAGCGTCCGCCGCTTCATTCTTTCGCCGGTCTATATGGTCAACTTGATAACCCTTGAAATGACCAGCCACTATGTCCACCTCTCATCGATATGCAGCCATGAGTGGATCCTTAGAATCCCAAGTGACAGATACCTGCTGAGCCACCAGGTCCGAGTCACCGAAGCACTTAACCCGGCTTAAGTTCATCTCCTTAGCCATCCGAAGACCATGGAGTAAGGCCTCATACTCAGCTACATTGTTAGTGCAAGGGAACATTAAGTGGAGAACATAACAAAACTTGTCACCTAGTGGGAAGTTAATATGACTCCAGCCCCCGAGCCCTCCAATTGTCTAGACCCATCAAAGTGAATGGTCCAATATGTGTTATCTGGCTTTTCCTCCGGTGCCTGCAACTCTGTCCAATCGTTGATGAAGTCCACAAGTGCTTGGGATTTGATTGCTGTGCGAGGCGTATATTTTATCCCGTGAGGTCCAAGCTCAATAGCCCACTTGGCAATCCGGCCAGTTGCTTCTCTGTTTTGAATGATATCTCCCAGAGGGGCTAAACTAACCACTGTGATAGGATGACCCTGAAAATAATTCTTGAGCTTCTGGCTTGCCATAAAAAGCCCATACACCAGCTTCTGCCAATGAGGATACCTCTACTTTGATTTGATAAGCACCTCACTGATATAATAAAACGACCGTTGAACCGGATATTCCTTTCTAGCCTCCTTGTGCTCCACAACAATAGCCACACTAACAGCCCGGGCATTAGCAGCGGCATATAGCAATAAGGGCTCTTTATCGACCGGAGCCGCAAGGACAGGCGGTTCAGCTAACTGTCTCTTCAAATCCTCAAACGCTTTATCAGCCGCGTCGCTCCAGACAAAGTCATCCGTTTTCTTTAGCATCTGATATAAAGGGATAGCCTTCTCCTCAAGGCAAATGATAAATCGTCTCAAAGCCGCAATCCGACCCGCCAAACGTTGAACGTCATTGATACATGCCGGTTTAGCGAGAGAGGTGATAGCTGTGATCTTCTCCGGGTTAGCCTCAATGCCCCTGTTAGACACCAGAAAACCCAAGAGCTTTCCCGCCGGAACACCAAAGACACATTTGGCCGGATTAAGCATCATCTTATAAACCTGGAGGTTATTAAAGGTTTCCTTCAAGTCATCTATCAATGTTTCCTCCTTCCTAGATTTTACCACAATGTCATCCACATATGCATGAACATTGCACCCAATCTGCTTATGAAGACAATTCTGAACACAACGTTGATAAGTCGCCTGGGCACTCTTGAGCCCAAAAGGCATAGATACATAGCAGAAGGCTCCAAAGGGAGTTATGAAAGCTGTCTTCTCCTGGTCCTTAACTGCCATTTTGATCTGATGATAACCAGAATAAGCATCCAGAAAACATAATCGGTCACAACCCGCCGTAGCATCAATAATCTGATCAATACGAGGGAGGGCAAAGGGATCAGCTGTACAAGCCTTGTTCAAGTCTGTGTAGTCCACACACATCCACCAAGTGCCGTTTTTCTTAAGAACCAACACCGGATTAGCTAGCCACTCAGGGTGAAAGACCTCCATGATAAACCCTGCAGCCAGCAGCCGAGCTACCTCCTCACCAATAGCCTTACGCCTTTCTTCGTTGAAGCGGCGAAGAAACTGCCTGACCGGTTTAAACCTAGGGTCTATATTAAGTGTGTGCTCAGCGAGTTCCCTCGGTACACCTGGCATGTCAGAAGGCTTACATGCAAAGATGTCCCGGTTCTCACGGATGAACTCAATGAGCGCGCTTTCCTATTTGGGATCCAGGTTAGCGCTGATGCTGAACTGCTTGGATGAATCGCCAGGAACAAAATCAACCATCTTAGTGTCCGTAGCCGATTTAAACTTCAACGCCGGATCATGCTCCGTAGTTGGCTTTTTCAGAGAAGTCATGTCCGCCGGATCAACATTGTCCTTATAAAGCTTCAGCTCCTCTGTGGCACAAACCGACTCAGCATAAGCCGCATCACCCTCTTCACATTCCAACACAATCTTCCTGCTCCCATGTACTGTGATGGTCCCCTTATGACCCGGCATCTTAAGCTGTAGATAAACATAACACGGCCTCGCCATGAACTTGGCATAAGCCGGTCGTTCGAACAGGGCATGCTATGGACTCTTGATTTTCACCACCTCAAAAGTCATTGTCTCGGACCTCGAATCATGATCATCTCCAAAACGGTTTAAGACTCTTATCTGTCAGTCCCATAAGGCAGAAGGTATCATAGTAAAGGATATTGATACTGCTCCCCCCCATCCATAAGCACCTTGGTGAACTTATACCCCCCAACTTGAGGTGCCACCACTAAGGCCAGATGTCCCGGATTATCAACCCGGGGTGGGTGATCCTCTCGACTCCATAAAATGGGTTATTCAGACCAGCGCAGATACTGAGGCACCGCTGGTTCAACAGCGTTCACAGCCCTTTTATGAAGCTTCTGATCGCGTTTACACAAGCTAGTGGTGAAGACATGGTACTGCCCGCTATTCAACTGCTTCGGATTACTTTGATAACCCGATTGTTGCTGCTACTGATTCCCCTGATGGTTATAACCTCCCTGATTACCCTGATTTCCTTGATTACCATGTCCAGTTTGATTGCCTTGGAACCCTGAACCGGAGTTGTTACCTCCATAACCCGGCCCATGAAATCCACCTCCTGAACCGCCTGGCGGGCCATTGTCATATTGAAATAGATTGGAATTTTTGAACTCCAGCATAATGAAGCAATCCTTCCAAAGATGCGAAGCTGGCCTCTCCTTCGATCCGTGTTTTGGGCAAGGCTGATTTAGCAGGCGCTCAAGATTGGGACCTGACCCTCCACCCCGCTGGGCCGGTTTACCCTTGTGACGCTGACCGTTATCCTGGGCATTGGTGTTAGCCACAAAGTCCAAGATATTGTCTGCCTTGCGCTTACCATTGTTCCCATGACCTGCCAGATTATGCTACTGCCCCTTGGCACTGCGTTCTTTTTCCCCTTCCCTGGTTTGTCATCCTCATACTCAGGGTCTTTGGTACTATCTGAATCGGCATATTTCACCAAAGCAGCCATAAGGGTTGACATGTCATTGCAGTGACGTTTGAGCCTTCCTAATTTCAGTTTTAATGGCGTAAACCGGCAATTGCCTTCCAACGTCAAAACTGATGTATCCGCGTTGATGCGGTCTGACGAATGCAGAATAGCTGAGACTCGCTTCACCCAATGGGTTGTAGACTCCCCATCCTCTTGAACACAAGCGGCCAGGTCCACGATCGACATAGGCTGCTTACACGTATCCTTAAAATTCTGGATAAACCGGTTTTTCAACTCGGCCCATGACCCAACGGAGTTAGCCGGTAAGCTCTTTAGCTAAGTACGAGCTGTCCCCTCCAACATCATGGTGAAGTACTTAGCACACACCGCTTCATCCACATCCAGCATCTCCATCGCCATCTCATAACTCTCAACCCATGACTCAGGGGGTAAATCAGTAGTGTAATTGGGCACTTTACGAGGGCCCTTGAAATCCTTGGGTAGTCGCACATTACGCAAAGCGGGGGTGAGACACGACACCCCTAAAGAACTGAAGACCACACCTGGCTCCACTGAAGCGTTAGGACGAACCGGAGTAAGCTGACGAGCCGCATGATGTGCTGCTAACTCAGCTTCTCGACATGCACGACCATGATCCACCACATCCTGCGCATTAGCACCACCACCCACCGGGTTATACCCTCACGGCGAGTTACGGTGACGTGCACTGCTTGACACGATCGGTTCATCGACATGCCTGCTGTAACTCCGACTCGAACAGGGGGTGGAGTGAATCCTCTCGCGACTATGCGAATAAGCCTGCTGCTGGGTTAAAGCTATCTGAAGGAGCTCTCTGGACCGTCATGCCTCAATTGCCACCGGTGACTCACCGTCGATTAGGAGGACGGCCAATCGTGAAGCGGCGACCACGATATTATCCAGTGGGTTGGAGTAATGACCCGGGGGTGTCGGAACATGTTGTGACAAGATGTTATTCTGATGAGGCGGGTCCATCGTACGCGGCTGAACCAGTGCCCCGGTTGCTGGTGCATCCGTCCGGTTTATCACTGGCTGGTTACTGGTTCCTGCTCCTGGCGTGTTGAAGAGGTTTCTTGGCTCATAACCCGACGGGAGGTGCGACCGGTATCTCCTCCTCATGACATCATCTGAGGCACTCTGATCCAGCCTAAGCCGGTAGGCCTGAGCCTCTAACTTGGCCCGTTCTATAGCCATCCTGGCGTTCTCTGCTGCCAGGTCCGCCTTAGCCTGAGCTATCTGATCCTTCACCTTTGCAATCTCTGCGTTGTGTTGATCCTGGTTTGCCGCATCCACCTCCGCTGCCAGCAACATTGCTAAAGCATCGAATAAATCAGACAAAACCTGAGCAGGAGTCGGCGCAGAGCCCCCCTGCCCCTGCTGGCGTTGCTATTGCTGAACCGGAGATCATTGCCGCAGCGGTGGAAGAGTGTTGTGCTAGCTGTGTACCGGCCATGAAGACCGCAACCTGGTTTGGCATATCAAGGGGGTCCGGAATACTGTTGCCATCGGAACCTCCACTAATCCGGCCATCCTATAGCTGATATGGGACTCGGTCTCTCCAGCTGAAGACTCGTCGTCGGAGCAGACAACGGTTTCTCCACTAGACGTTGATCTATCCTCATATTCCTCTCCATGGATAACTCCCACGAAGGCGTGCTTCACAGCGGGCTGAACCGGGGCAGACCTTGCACGCTGAGCCGTCTCAATGATGTCGGTGCAGATGTCCGGCTCAGGGCCCGGTTCGCCGATCTGCCCGATGAAGACATGAATGCCGCCAAAGGGAACCCGGTACCCGTACTCAATTGAACCGGTCTTGGGACCCCATCCCGCGTCATCGATGTAGAGCTTGCCGCGACGACTCTTAGTCATCCGGCCACAATGTATCCCATGAGTCCTTTGAAGCTGCCCTTCAAGAACTCGGAACCATCGTGCGATAGGCCCACGGTGGGCGCCAAGTGTCGTGGAGTTGTCACGGCAGATGTCCTCATGAAAGGACTTAGTCGTGGAGCCATCTCTACGGGTTAGATTAAAGGGGTTAAAGCAGACAAGGGACGCGAGAGTTTATACTGGTTCGGCCCCTTTCGATGAAGGTAAAGGCCTACTCCAGTTGTGATGGTATTGCTAGGGTTTCGATGACCAGGAAGCGAATCCTCTTTGCCTGGCTCTCGAGTTGTTGTGTGTTATCCCTAAACCGCCGCCGGGTTGTCCCTTTATATACACAGGTCGACGCCCGTCGGCTTACAGAATCCCGAGGCCGGATCATAACATGTCTGGCTCGGTCTCTATTCCCTCTAACTTATAATGCAAGTTACATATTCATGCTGGTTTATGTCTACATGCCTTAACCCGCCTTTGGGCCTTGGGCCTTCTTGAAGCGCCATCATCCTTGTCTTTATGGGCTTTGAATAAAGTAACCATCACGGGGATAATCCGGCTTCTCGTAGCTGGTTTACACCTGGTAGTAATATCCCCAACAATGGGCCTGGGAGTTGAGCTAGTAGGGCAGTGGCCTGGTTCCAAAGTAGTAGAAGTAGTACAAAAACATTTTTTGAGTGTAGGCTTTTCCTTGCTCAAGCCTGCCTACTAGAATCGCCAGTGCTTGAAAGGAAAAGTGAAGGAAAAACATAGGAATTGGAAAGTTTCCTATGGTACTACTATTCATGCATTTGGTTCAAAGGAATGGAGCAAAGGAAAATTGTAGGATTTGTTCCTTTAGTGTCTCTTTGAAAGAAAAACTGTAGGAATTGTAATATCCACTTGTCCTCCTTTTCAAATTCCTATTCATGAATCACAAGACTAAGAGATAGTAGCATAATAGCATTATAACCGTACATTTTCTTGAGGTTTGACTTAATCTCACCATGCTTCTTTGCATCCTATGATCTTCCAATTATTGTGAACCAAACACCCAGATTGGCAGAAATCCTGTGTTTTTAAATTCTCTGTTTTGCACGTGCATTTCTATCTTATTACTATGTATTTCCTATCCCTGCATTGTTGTAATCCTCCAATTCAAACGAGCCCTTACAGAATCACTTCTCTTACAGATAGTTGTCAAAGAAAACCTTGTGTGGTTTTTCCCGCTCCTGCTGCGCCGTTGTCCACCCCAGCTCAACTGCTCCAATGACAGAAGGGTCCAACACAGCAGGGATTCGGCCTCCAGACTGTCTTTCGCCCCCTCAGATCTTCTTCCCTGCCGCGGGCAGCCATGACAACTGCATTACCATCATCAACCGAGTAAATGACCTCGAGGACTACACGGGTCCGCAAGACAGGTCGCACTCTTTCGTGTCTGCTTATGTTATGCATAGCTTAATATTACATGCTACTTTATCGTCCTGTTCACCGATTAGACTGTGAGTCAGCTCCAAACTAATGGTCAAACTTGAGTTTTTAAATGGTTGTGGGGTACATATCGGGGCCGCAAACAATAGTATCTATCTACTATCTGGTTAATCTCTGGTGTCTACTATGAGTTTCATGTTGGGTGGGAAACCAACAGTAAAGAAGCCATTATCTGTATTTTTTAACTGAAGACATTATCTGCCTGCTATCATTGGTTTTGGGTTTATCCACAGGTTGCTACCATCACTCTGGATTTCTGCATGCACTCCTTACATAATCTCAGTATGTTTTATTCCTATGCATGTCAGTTATTGTACACAATGGAACTGAACATGTAGAGCAAAAGAGACGAGTCTTGCATGGCAATAAAATTTCATGCAGACGTCGCTCCATGGTAGGCGCAAAAGCAGCCCCCCTCCACCCATTTCAGATTGTAATCGAGAGGAAGATATCTGTTCTGAGGGGGATTCAGAAGGAGAAGACCACTCCTATTTACCCCCTGTGGTCTTCGCTCTAACTTGGCATGCTGATGTTGGTTATATCATGCATATGGTGCCTTGCATTGCTTACTTTATACATCAAATATGTCATCTGCTTAGTTTAGACATGCTTTGTGTGAATGCCATCTGTTTAGTTTATTCATCGTTTATGTGAATTATGCAACGCCATCTTGTTTAGCCAGGCATCATATATGTGAATTTTTCAATGCCATCCTGCTTAGCCAGACATCTTATATGTGAATTATATCATGCCATCCTTTTTTCCGTTACGTATTACATTTGTCAACAATTTTAGTACATTCAACTACCCTTCGTGTGCATCAGCCATTTGACATGGTGATGGAAAATTCTGGAGTGAAAACAAGGTCATTAGAGCAGACTATGCTATCTGATGAAGCACATATCTCACTGGTTACGGATAGCTCCTCAGAGAAGGATTCAGAGACAGATGACCAGTCCTATTTCCCCCCGAGGTGTATGCTCTAACTTGGCAGGGTTATGTTTCTCATATCATGCGTATGGTGTCTTGCATTGCTATGTCATTTGATTAGTTTAGATATGCTTTGTGTGAATGCCACCTGTTTAGTGTCTAATTACCATATATGTGAATTATGCATTGCCATCTTGTTGCAAGACATTATATATGTGAATTATGCAATGATATCTTGTTGCAAAGGCATTATATATGTGAATTATGCAATGCCATGCTGTTTAGCCAATCATCTTGTATGTGAATTATATCATGCTATCATTATTTTGTATTACGTGTTCCATTTGTCGATAATGTTTGTATATTCAACTACTCTTCCTGTGCATCAACCATTTGAAGCGGTGATGGAAGTATCTGGAGTGAAAACAACGTATTCAGAGCAGACAATGCTACCTGCTGAAGCAGACATCTTGCTGGTTATAGAGAGCTCCTCAGAGGAGGATTCAGAGACTGATGACCAGTCCTATTTCCCCCCTGAGGTTTATGCTCAAACTTGGCAGGGTTATATTACCCATGTCATGCATGTTCTCTTGCATTGCTTAGTTTTTACATCATATATGGATTGCCATCTGCTTACTTGATTACTATATAAATCATATATTTGAATTATATCATGCCATCATGTTTACATACACATCATCTATCTGAATTATGGCATGGCAACCCATTTAATAAAGACATCATATAGTTATATCATCTCATCCTGTTTAGTGTTTACAGTCATCATATTTTGAATTATGTCATTCTATCCGTGAATTATATCGTGCTATCATGTTTCCATTGGCGGCATGTATGTGAATTATGGCATGCCAACCTATTTAATAAACACATTATATAGTTATATCATGTCATCCTATTTACATAGTCATCATATTTTGAACTATGTCTTTCCATCTTCTTTAGTTAGCCATCATAATGTGAAATTATGTCATGCTATCCTGTTTATTTAGCCATCATATATGTGAAATCGTGTCATGCTATCATGTTTGGTTAGACAACATACATGTGAATTATTTCATGCCCTCTTTTATTCCCCACTATCCATTGCACCTGTCTATCATACAATGTCTATACATTCAATTAATTTTCTTGTTTATCAGCCATTTGAATTGGAGCGGGTGATGGCAGTATCTAAGGGAGTAACAACACAGTCTTCAGAAAAGATAGTGCTACCAGTTGATGCAGATAGAACCACGGTTGTACTTGCCCAAGAACCAGCCCTACCACACATAACCACTACAAAAAAAGACACATGCGTGACATTTTGGGCTGAACGAATTTTTTTTCTGTCATACATATGACACTTCTATGACGATAATTGTGAAAAAACCCGGTATCATCATAGATGTGGTGGGCTCCTACTTCTATGACAAAAAATCATGACAGAAAATGGGCTTTTCATCCTGGGCGGGCCGGAGACGCAGCTGCATGACATTATTTGGGCCGTCCATGACGGAAAAAACCGTGGTAGAAGCGAGGGCGAGGAAAATTTCGGGGAGTTCTCGGTTACGGTGGGAGGTCGGGGTCGAGCGATGCACGCTTCTCTCATACACGTACGCGCGTGTGTGCGAGGCATTGGCTCTAACTGAACCCGAGCGAGGCGTTGGGCTCTAACTGAACCCGAGCGATTGCACTGCAGGCTACGCGTTACTGAACCTGAGTGATCGATCGTTGGCTGTTAACTGAACCCGATCAAGCGATTCCTTCGCTATTGCTGCTAACTGAAGCCGATCGATGCTGCCTCTGGATGAACAGTGAGCGTTGTTGAAGGTGTTTGGATGAACAGTTCCCGGTGGGGGTTGATGAACAGGACCCCGTGGTGTTGCCTCTGGATGAACAGGACCCCGATCGATCGAGCCGGTTGGGGCTGGATGAACAGGATCACTCTATGGAGGGCAGGATGAACAGTAGACGGTGGAGGGCAGGATGAATAGTAGCCCGTGGAGGGGTGGTTGAACAGGAGCCCGTGGAGAGGGCTGGTTGAACAGTAGCCGGTGGAGTAGCGCACGGTGGAGGCTGGATGAACAGGAGCCCATGGATGAACAGTCGCAGGTGGAGGCTGGAGGAGGTCGACGATGGATGAACAGTAGATCATGGAGGCTGGAGGGGGTCGACGGTGGAGATGAACAGTATCCCATGGAGTCCCGTTTTGCGGTACGCCACACCCCTCCCGATGAACAGGACCCCCGTTTCGACCGTATCGCTCAAACACAAGTCCGTTTCGTCCGTTTTGCGATACACCACACCCCTCCCGATCAACAGGACCCCCGTTTCGACCGTAGGAGGTCTGTTTCCTCCGTTTTGCGGTACGCCAGACCCCTCCCGATGAACAGGATCCCGTTTCGAACGTGGCCGGTCGAACACAAGGCCGTTTCCTCCGTTCTGCGGTATGCCAGGCCTCGTTTCCATCGCCTGTTCCGTCCAAGCCCTCGCGATGAACACGACGCATTCCATTGCCTCCCCATGAACACGACGCATTCCGTTGCCTCCCCATGAACACAACGACGACGCTGTTTCTCCGTTCCGACCCAGCCATGTACACGAGCCCTGGCCGTACGTATGCGTGAGTAGGCGTTCAAGACCCCGCCCGTATGTACACATACGTGACCGTATTTTCTTTTTTGCACCCTGGCCGCCTCTACTACGACACATGCGCGTCTCTACATCCACCAGTATATATGTACGTACACGTTCGCGACCAGAATGACAACGCTACGTATGCTTCGACCAGGTGGGTCCCGACTGTCAGGCACTTCCTTGCGTGCGAAGATGTAGCTGGTGGGTCCCAGCAGTCAGGGGGGCGAAATACGGTGGCCCGTTCGGTGGGTCCCCGCTGTCAGGTGGAGGAATAATTATTTTGCACGTAATAAGGAGGCAATTCCTTGCTGCGACCGTGGACCCAGCTGTCAGCCTCTCCACGTACAATCCACGTCCGATGGAAGCTGTTCCTTGACCACGTTGACCACGCTGCGCCAAGAGCACCAGGGCGGTGGACGACGGCGAGCCCTAGGAAGGGGACGACGCGAAGCCGGGGAAGACGCGGCAGTGGATGCCCACGCATAGAGGAGTACAAGGGTTCACTGGTTCGCTGCAGTGTGAGGTTGCCATCTCCGCAAAATAACAGGGGGTGTGGGTGAGTAGAGGGATGACCTGGCCAGCGGTGGGAGTAGTAGGGGGCGGTGAGGCCTCCGCCGCATCGCAGCCGGCCACGGGAGGCAGGAGCACGAGGCACGACCGGCGCTGGTTTGGGCGGCTGGAGCAAGAAGACCAGAGGTTGAAGAAGCACTACGACCGTTGGATGGACATCGTACGGTCACTGGAGCTAGAATCATGCATATTGACTAAGTTGACAAAGCCCTCCATCCCCGTCAACTTAGTAGGCCCACAAGTCAGCCTGCCACTATACTGGGTCCCAGCTAACAGGGGGAGTATTCATTTTTTGTGCGTAATAAGGAGGCACTTCCTTGCATGCGAAGATATAGCTGGTGGGTCCGAGCTGTCAGCGGTGGAAACGTTTTTTCGTGAAATACAGAGGCCCTTTCGGTGGGTCCCTGATGTCAGGTGGAGGAATCATTATTTTGCGGGTAATAAGGAGGCATTTCCTTGCGGGCGGCCGTGGACCCAGCTGTCGGCCTCTCCACGTAAAGTCCACTTCAGATGCATGTCGGTCATTGACCACGTTGACCAGGCCGTGCCGAGAGCACCAGGGCGGTGGACGACGGTGAGGCCTAGGAAGGGAACGACACGGAGGCAGGGAAGACTCGACAGTTGTTTCCCATGTGGAGGGGAGTATGACTGTACGAGGGTTTACTAGTTCGTCTGCCATCGCCGGAGAATAACAACAGGTGTGGGTGACTAGAGGGATGGCTAGGCCAGCGATGGGAGTACGGTGGGGCGGTGAGGCCTGCGCGGCAGCAGAGCCGGCCGCGGGGAGGAGGGAGCAGGCAGTCCCGCCGGCGCCTATTTGAGCGGCTGGAGCAGGAAGAGCAGAGATTGAAGAAGCACGACGGCCGTTGGATGGCCATCCAACAGTCACTGCTTGTGCGTCAACCTTTTTTTAGGAAAGCCTCAAATCTGTGGAAAATAGCATACAACCCATCTGCCATTATTTCTAATAATTTATAGCCCATTTGCTAATTATTAAGGTTTTTTTGGAGCCCATATTATTTTTGTTAGCATTACAGCCCATATTGTGGCCACGATTAAAAAATTATACGAAATTTTGCATATTTCGGTGCGGTCCGAACTGTTTTTAATCCCGAAATTTTGACTCACATTCAAACTGATTTTAAAAATAAATGTATATCAATATAAAATCCAACAAATTCTCCACGCATAAAAATTAATGTAATTTCAAATCTCAAAATGAAAAAAGATATTTGAAACTAATTGCTGGTTTGATGTGTTTTAAAAATGTACAGCCCATTTCTCATTACTGATGGGCCATTTTCTCGGCCAGCCGAATGAAAGCTCTCCTCGTCTTGAAAGATTTGCAGCCCAACAGGCCTGACAAAGCGACTTACTTAGTAAATCACAAAAAAACTGGGTTGTGGCCGTGGACCCAGCTATCAGCCTCTCCACGTACAGTACTCTTCCGATGGAATGTCGTTGACCATGTTGACCACGCCGCGCCGAGAGCACCAAGGCGGTGGATGACGGCGAGGCCTAGGAAGGGGAAGACGCGGAGACGGGGAAGACGCGGCAGTGGATGCCCACGCGGAGAAGAGTACAAGGGTTCACTAGTTCGGCTGCGATGTGAGGCTGCCGTCGCCGCAGGGCCTGGCTAGTGGTGGGAGTAGTAGCGGGCGATGAGGCCTCATCGGCAGCACAGCCGGCCACTGGAGGCAGGAGCAGGCAGTCTCCCCGGCGCTGGTTTGGGCGGCTGGTGCAAGAAGAGCAGCGATTGAAGAAGCAGCAGGACCGTTCGATTCAAATCCAATGGTTACTGCTGCTAGAATCATTTGTTGACTAAGTTGACAAGCCCTGCTTACGTGTCAACTTAGTAGGCCCACAGGTCAGCCTCCCAATCGGTGCGCCCCAGATGTCAGTGGGAGGAATCATTTTTTTTGCGTAATAAGGAGGCCGTTGATTGCGTGCGGCCAGGCCAGCGGAGGGAGTAGGGTGGGTTGGGGAAGCCTGCGCGGCATCACAGCGGGCCACAAGAGGAGGGAGGAGGCAGTCCTGCCGACGCTAGTTTAGGTGGCTGGAGCAGGAAGATCAGAGATTGAAGAAGCACGTCGGCCGTTGGATGGACATCCAACACTAAATGTTGCTAGAATCGTGTGTTCACTGACAAAGCCTTGCATAAACAAGTCAGCCTCGAAATCTGTGGCGTGTACAGCCCATTTGCTATTATTTTCATAATTTTTACTCATTTTCTAATTTATATGGAATTTATTGCAGCCCGTTTTCCATTTTTAGAATTGCTGGCCATTTTCTGGTCAGTACCAGGGTCAAAAAATTAACTAAATATGTGGGAAATTTTGAAAATTCGCAAATTTTTGCTGGGGAACGAAATATTCTTAATCCAAAAATTAATAGCCATACTAAAACAAATTTAAAAATAAATTAGTAATATGTCCTTTTAAATCCAATGAAATACGTATAAGATATTAGTGAAGAACAAAAACAAAAAAAAGAAACTTATATACCATTTGCTATAATTTTTTTGGAATTTTCAACCCCTTTTGATATTACTTTTAACAGACATTGACCATACTCTTAAGCCAGGCCGGAATGCATCCCTCCTCGTCTTGAAAGATTTGTAGCCCAGTAATTCGGAGAAAACAAATAGGCCTAGCTTGGGTATTCTTCAAAAAGAAATATTGGGCTACCTATTTTCCCAAAGAACTGGTGCATGAGCATTTAGCTTTATTTATTTACTTATTTATGTTTAGGGGACCATGAGCATGTACCTGGGCCGGATTCATGTGAGAGCCTCCCTTCCAGTTAATGATGGGCTTCTCTATTGGGCCTTCATCAATGGGCTGCATGTTATCAACAAGTGGAAAATGTGTTCTGAGTTTCAAAAAAAAATGTGTTCCATACGATAAATAGTATGCGCTACGTACGGTACGGTGCACTAAAGGATCGAACTGTGCAACGACTTCCAAAACATTGTGTTTGTCATTCTAACAACACATTTATTCAACCAACAGACGAAATATACTACTGATTGTACATTGAAAACAGCAGCAGCAGCAACCAGGGCTGGGGGTGCAATAGAAGCAGTAAGCACGGCAGAAGAGTGAAGACACAGCTCTCTCTTCCAAACCAAACATCAGCCATCATTACAAAAGGGATATCAAAAAAGAACAAGTGTATGCATCAAACTAAATAAAGATCCTACTACACCAAGTGTACGCATCTAACTAACTGGCTCAGTTAGACGTTACTATTTATTTTTTTTCGAACGGAGGCAAAAGAATTGCCTCGTCGGTTAATTAAGAAGAAGAGAATTGCCCGGTTAATCTACGGAAAACCGGGCTAAAACCAAAGACGTTACTATTTATTAAGCTGCAGTGGAGTCGCAGATGGAGAGGAGTGGGAAACTTCACTGGTTCGGGTGTGCGCAGCACAGCCGTGGTGCCGCCCACGGGAGACAGGAGCAAGAACAGAGGTTGAAGAAGGAGCACGACTGTTGGATTAACATCCAACGGTCCAGCTGCTAGAATCATTTGTTGATTAAGTTGACAAAGCCGTGCGTACACGTCCGCTTAGTAGGCCCACAAGTCAGTCACCAAATCTGACGGGTCCCAGCTGTCAACGGGATGAATAATTTTTTCGCAAAATAAGGAGGCACTTCCTTCCGTGCGAAGATACAACCGGTGGGTCCCAGCTGTCAGGTGGAGGAAACATTTTTTAGCTTAATAAGGAGGAACTTTCCTTGCGTGCGACCATGGACCTCGTGGGTCCCAGCCGTCAGGCTCTCCACGTAAAGTCCTCTTCCGATGAATCTCGCTTGTTGACCACGCCGCACCGAACGCAGCGAGGCGGTGGACGACGGCGAGGCCCGGACGGGAATGACTCAGAGATGGGAAAACGCGGCAGTGGAGTCGCAAATTGAGAGGAGGAGAAGGGTTTTAACTGGTTCTGTTCCGGCGTGGGGCTGTAGTCTATGGAGAATAACAGGAGGTGTCGAGGGGTGGAGGGATAGCCTGGCCGGCGGTGGGGTAGCTCTTCGCAGCGATGCGTGCTAAGCAGAGCCACTAGCCGCCGGAGGCCGGACCAGGCGGTCCCGGTGACGCTAGAGGAAGAAGACAAGAGATTGAAGGTGCATGCCGTCCGTTGGATATAAATCCAATGGCTGTGGATGACACAATCATTTGTTGACCAAGTTGACAACGCCCTGCGTAGGCTTCGACCTATTGGCCCACATGCCAGCCTGCAAAAATGTGGCATATATTTAACCCATGTTTTCTAGAATGTACAGTCCATTTGCTGGGCTCGGTGAACAAATAATTTCGCGTCAATCAGGCCCATTTATATTTTCTAAGAAATCCCAGCCCATTTGCACTTCCTTGAAATACACGTATTAGGTGGGTTCGTTATATATACTCCCTCAGTCCGGAAATACTTGTCATCGAAATGGATAAAAGGGATGTATCTAGATGTATTTTAGTTTTAGATACATCCCTTTTTGTCCATTTTGATGACAAGTATTTTCGGACGAAGGGAGTATATTGTTATGTTAGAAGGAGCAATTAATATCAAAGAATAAACCAAAGAGGCACATTTATATATATATATAATTAATAAATTAGCAAGTTATTGCTCAAAATAAAAATGAGCGCATTATTATTAAATTGGTCCTTAAAATCTTCGCAAGCTTTTGTACACAATCACCAGGATATTCCTTGCCTGTGAGTAAAAAACAACCAAGATTTTCCTTGCCAACTTCCGTTAAACATTTACTTTTATAAGTTGGGATGTTTTTATAATGTATATATAAGTCTCTATAAAATATACGATAATAGTAATAATATAAATATATATAATGTGGTTAGAAGGGAAAACATAAATTGGACACAACATTACTTTTATAAGAGACATGCGTTTTATTCCCCATAGTAGGCATACTAACAAGTTCACACACAAATACAACAGAAAAGGTAAACATTCATATCAAACTCAGGTTCACAGGACACGTTCATATCCATAGCCAACATTCACAATAAACAACTCAAAAGATCCATATATACACAAGCTCAGCATATCTATGCATCCAAATGATTGATAGATCACATGACAATATTCATACATAATTTACAAAAAGATTCAGATATACACATGTTCAGTATGTTTATGCATCCAAATGATTGAGATCACAGCCAATATGATCCATGGACGAACTTTAATTACCTAGGGTACAGACTGGTAAATGGTGTTCAATCGGAGGTACTTGCTAAAATTAGTTCTTGTACGAGTAAACTTTCGAGTACATAAGAGGCAGCACAGACAATCTGAACTTTGCTTGTAGGTTTATTCTCAAATAGTGGCCTCGTGCCGAGGGAGGTTTGAGCAACTTGGCCACTACTTTCATCCAACCATTTTACTGGGTCATCTTGGTCCTGTATCTCGCCAAAATTCTACATTGAAGACGAGAAAGGAGGCGGTTGAGAAAATGAACCAGCCAAATTTTTTGTGCAGTTCAACTGAAATGGAGCATCCTTGGCATGCAGACTGATGAAGTGCCAGATGAATATACGCGTCAACCAACTTGTCTGGAATCTTTAGACTCCATGCCATATAGTTCGCTACCATATGTGCCGATAACCAAAAGGCACAAGTTGGGACCAAAGACTGGACTGCATTTTTCTGGGCTATGCACCAAGCAATATTTTTGGCGTTCACTCTCCTAACACTTGGAGTTTGACAATTGGTTGATGCCGGTTGATACTCGAATGAATATAGGCACTTCTTGTCAACATCGATGCTTGTCTGAGTGAACTTTGGAGTACATAGCAGCAGCATAAGTACCTGTCCATCTGATCATTTTGTGCAGTTCTGCTAAAATCACCTGATGTAATGATTTGCCTGCGAGTTCAGGCTCCAAATTACTCCTTTATGAAATCGGCAAATAGTAGCACAATACCAAATTACCAATACATATGACAGGCACAATAATCAGGATAAAGACCAGTACCAACCTGTGTGAGGTAGCATATCAATTACTATTTCCTTTGACTGGAAGCCGAGATAAGCCAAGCGACTGACAGCAAAGGAGTGAAGCATGCGGAGTTTAGCGACTGACAGGAAAGGACGGAAGCTGTCGAGGCAATGAAGCACCCAAAGTTTTTGTGCAGTTCCACCAAAATCGAGCATCCCTGTTGGCACATATATTGAGAGAGTGAGATTACTGTAATAGTGGGACTAGTTTATGAAACATACACTAACAAATAGAAGCACCCTCATTATCTTAATGGGTAAAGTTAGCAACATAGTAGTCTTGCTTAAAGAGAGGTATTAGTTTATTTAATCAGTGCCAATTAGCTCAACTCAACACTCAAAGCATTGCCATTTATCATAGGTTGCAAAACTTTAACGTGCAAATATAAAGGAGTTTCTCATGACAGTAGCACGGTACAAATAGAGATGATAGCAAACTAATATGGATGAAGGCCTTAGGCCCATACCAACCTGAGAAAAAAATCTTATTCATGTAGTCCCATAAGATATGATAAATCACTCACTGGAATCACACAATAGTATATATTTTTGTGCACTTCAAATGTATGGTTGAAATCACTCTTGTTTACCAGTGCTGAGATTATATCGAAAGATTATCAAGAACTTCCAGCAGAGTTAAAGCACTGGCTGGGATACAGTTCATTGTATTGTCTCGTGTAGTTCCATTTAATGTAATTGGCACAACATGATCCCTGTTTGCACAAGTAGGAACAAGGTGAAACCTTCGTTAGCTTAGTGAGAAAGGATAGGAAGACATTAGCATATTACTCAACTAGTAGCATCAAATTCATGATGGACAATACGCAAAACATTGCCTCATTGAACCAATGGCAATAAATTGACATGCAAAACAATAGCACTATTATATCATGACACTAATAATATTCCCTCCCTACTCCACCACATGATTCACCTCCATAGACAAACATACACACGTACATGATTCAGCATAGGGTCCTACTAAAGATTTGTTTAACTCCAACAGGAAAATTAGGCAGTAATAAATTGGTGGTACTTAAGTACTCCTAATTAATTAAGTGAGACAGCAGAAGTGGAAGGGCTCCCTAGAGGATCGTCTCACATGTAAGGTAGTCGTTGCCGGAGCCCTTGAATGGCCTTGACTGAGGCCTCTGGCTTCAGCAAGATCGCCTTGGCATTGTTTATTCTTCTTCTTCTTCCTCTTCATGCTCTGTTTCTCTTTGTCCTCACCAGTTGGTGAAACCAAGTACATGATTGGCCTTCTAATTCAGAATTGGTTTTGTCAGTGAGGGAGTACAAGTGTACTAGTAAAAAACAACATTATTTTCTCATGGCAGTCAGAAAATAGAGATGAACACATGCATTAAATATCATTCTTACCTAAAGGAAGGTTATGGCGCCAATATGGATGATGAGGATTGGAACACAGATCTCCCTTTGTGCAGTTCCACCAAAATGAACCAACTGTTCCATTCTGACATTCCAGTTAAACAGCACAAAAGTCACTTCTTTTAAGAAGAGTTTTGTGCAGTGCACCAAAAGGTCACAACAGCAACCAGGTGAATTGGATATCCCTGTTTGCACAAAAAGGCACAGAGGAAACAGTCAGAGTCTCAAACAATTACAGGCAAAAACATTTGGCTAAACTTGTCATGGCTTATAACAGTGGCATGGCTTCATTTTTACCAGGGACATTAGATTAAGAACAGCTAAGGCTGCGTTCGGTTCACAGGTTTGGTGCAGGATTTTCGTAGGAACACAATTCCTACGGTATTCTTTCCCTTCCAACCGTTTGGAACACGGGAAAGGTGAATAGTGTTTCATAGGAAAGCTGGTCTGGTAGTACTGATTCCATAGGATTAGAAACATCCACTCGCTGCTCATTTTTTGGGCGGAAGCCCGAGGCAGGCGCTCGCTGCCATGCGTTAGACAGGTTGTTGTGTTGTGTTACCAGAATAAAAAAATCAACCTATGTGTGGTACGTGAGGTGAGGACAAGAGTAGTCACTGTGCAGCTGAATAAACAAATAGCATCTCATACTGCCAAGCATGCTACTCTAAAAAAACAAATATGTACATTTCGTAGTCCATCCGAACACATTCTCTTGAGAGTTTCCTCCGGTTCGCTGTTCCATAGATTTATACCTACATTCCTTTCCAATTCCTCTATTTTCATCAAGACCTATGTTTTATGCCCCTTTATTCTGAATGGAGCCTAAATATTTGGTATAAGGGCATGGGACAGTGGGTGCACCAGCAGTCCAGCACCATGTACGTAAACATGGGCATAAAGTGGTGATTCATAGTTTGTTGCCCCGAGAAACAAACATCCAAGAAACATATCTGGGTTGGTCCCATTTTTGTTCACTCTAGCCACCTACTCCTATGTGTGGATAGCAAATCTAGCCCTGGTCATACCACTGTGTATAGTGTTACCCCTATATTTCCCTTTTCGACCAAGAGACCGGTTGGATGACCAGTCTGTACTACTTTCACCCCCTTTCCTTCCTGTTTGTACCAAGTCCGATGTACATACTAAATTCCCCCACCCCCACTTTATTTCTTGTTTGAACCAAGTACTCCCTCCGTCCCGAATTACTTGTCATCAAAATGGATGTGTCTAGAACTAAAATACATCTAGATACATCCATTTCAATGACAAGTATTTTCGGACGGAGGCAGTACAAGATTCGACTCCATGAAGTAGCTTTACCTCTAACAATAGAAGAAAAAAATATGTGACGTTGGACCATCCGATCGAGAGGGGCTGAGAGGTAGAAAATGATGCACATGCAGTGACGTAGCAAGCTGGGGAAGTAGAGCTAAGGCGGTTTCGAACGAAGATATACCTGAAGGTCGTCGGTATGTGGATAGGTGGGCGGCGGGAGGGCTGATCCGCCCACAGGCAACGACGAAGGGATCGGAGGACCTCCCGCACCGGTGCTCGGCCAGAGATAATGGTGCAGCCGACAGTGGATCTCCTCCCTCGCTGTCAACGACGGCCTAAACGCTGCCCCTCCTCCCCTTCACCGGCAGAGGGGGATACGTCCGGATCTGTAACCAACGGTGAGGATATAAAGCCAGTGTTTTTTGAAGGGAGAAAGACAGTGTTACTACCCCTATCTTGTTTAAATCTAGAGAGGATGAGAGTGTGTGAATAGAGCAACCCTAGAAAGCAAGCGCGGAGGCTCCGGCCTATATATACATAGTGAGCAACCCTAGCAAGCAACCCTAGCAAGCAAGCAACCCCTATCTTCGTCAACTCATACAAGCCCGAGAAATTTGATTACTACAACGCCCTCTCCCTCGCAGACTGAGCTCCTATGCCTTAACTGCACCTGCCTTTGGCTGCATGACAGGAGGGGCAACCACCTGTTGGGCCCACCTGTCATAGAAGCAAAGGCAGGAGCAGTAAGTTGAAGCTTTCGCTATCCCTCCCGCACGAGGTGGATGGACATGAAGTAGGAGTAACATCATTATTGTTCGTCTTCTCAAAGAGGCGAAGAGCCAAGCGCAACCCGAATGTGGCAGTTGCGAACGCGCGCGTGGTGCGGTTCCTTGGAGTACTAGCCAGGCTCTTGCATGAGACAAAATTGCTATTGTTTAACAATTAAACTCCATTATCCATTGGTTGATACTCATGCTGCATAGGTCCACGCGCTTAGCACCGTTTCCTCCTGGGGTCACCAATGTTTATTTGCTAATTAATAGCATTGCATGCAATGAACTAGCCATTGCAAGTCATTAAAAGCATGCACACCTCTCATCTCTTATTGGTTGATATGTCAAGAAACAAGAAACAAGGTAGAAGTTAATGCACCGCACCTAAGTGTTTTGGGACTATTTGGTTTTCGTAAGATGACTTACACACCTAGACGGAGGGAGTAGTATAGCCCTATAAATCGGAAAGGAGTATTTGCCTTTCTAGAGATTTCAACAAGTGACTAGACTACACCGTGTGTAGTACTCCCTTCCTTCCGGTTTATAGGGCTCAAATCTTAAATCTCATGAACCAAGGCATTTTGCGATTGGAGGAATGTATCTCGTACTTTACAAAACTACCCTAATTAAACTCATGCATTAATTATGTAGTTCTCTCGTTTTCCTCTCCGCCTTGGTCGTGGTGCACAATATTGAGCACTCCTATATGACTAGCCGCTCTATCTACATGCAGGACATTTCAAAGCATCCGGGCCCGCGTGCCATCCACCAAATCACAACAAGGTGCTACAGTCGAGACTCACCTGTAACCCCGGTGTGGCCATCATGACCCGTCATATCACAAAACCCACACCTTTACCAGCATTGGTAAGGTGGCCTCGAAGTTGGACTGGACGAAGCAACCATCATTTCACTGGAATGCCCGTTCAAGCCCTTTCTTCCCTTTCTTGAAGAAAACCTCACTCCAGGCTACTCACTTCTGCCATTTTTCTTCTGTACCAACGAAGGAAAGGTGGGCGAATCAATTATGCTGCTATATTTTCATTCCAAGAATCTGCTTTTTGCGAAGCACCGACCGATTCTCACATCCTATTCTTTTCCCGTTTTCATTGCGATTGTGGTTTCCTTTCGATTGCTTTTTGTTTGTCAGTTCATTGATGGATCCTGGAGCACTAGGCAAAGAGTTGCCGGCGGACAACCACTGGAGACAGTGATCTCCAGGAAGTGAGCACCGACCAACGAGTTGACCATGTTGGCGGGCCAACCCATGGAGACGAAGAACTCCAAGAAACAAGCATTGTCCAAAGAGTTGAGGACGTTGGCGGACGAACTCCTCAAAGAAAGTTGGAAGAACAGCAAGGGCCCCACCGTGCCTACCCCAGGAACTCTGATTGCCACCTATGTGAGGCTCAAGACCGAGTTTGAGGAGATAGTCGCCGTTGAGAAGCAGTATTCCCCTGGCAAGGTGATGGCCCCCATCGAGGAAGAGGAGATGGCCCCTGGAGGGTTGAGATCCCCTGGTGAGCTACACAAGGTAAAAAATAATGGCTTATTACCATAGTTGTGGTTTTTGATTATTTCCAATGTGCTTGCTATTGTGCAGGTGCCGGTGGACGTCCTTGATGATTCCGATGTTGTGGCCCGTCCTGTTGGCATCGCCCCGGAGATCGATTCCGATTCCGCTGTCCATCCTG
This sequence comes from Triticum dicoccoides, assembly GCF_002162155.2. Classification (NCBI taxonomy): domain Eukaryota; kingdom Viridiplantae; phylum Streptophyta; class Magnoliopsida; order Poales; family Poaceae; genus Triticum; species Triticum dicoccoides. The sequence continues at coordinate 475,997,932 of NC_041382.1, read as the reverse complement.
TGGACATCGCCCCAGAGATCGATTCTGATGTCGCGGTTAGTCCTGCGGACATCGCCCCAGAAATCGATTCCCATGCCGTTGTCCGTGCTGTGGTCATTGCCCGAGAGATCGATGATAAGAAATAGTTGGTCGCGCTAATCCTTCAGGGTAGTTTGCATTGCCCTGTGTTTAATTACCAGAACGATGTGTGTTATCAAACCATCTTAGGGCTAGTGCACTGTCTTGTGTGGGCGGATCTTGCTACTTTCGTTTGATAGTGAATCATGCGATGAATCATGCGAACCCTCTCCGAGTTATGGAAACAGATGTATCCTCACCAGCTTTTGATGTAATATATGGCATGATTAGATGTAAGTTTGAACTGTTTATCATATCAGTAGGGCTTGTTTGATGATTCTTGGTATTAGTAGGCTAGCTACTGTGCGAGCTATAGTACTTGCAAAACACTCACCGAAGAGAAACGTTGGGGTTGATGAGCTCGTGGTATGCTTATACTTATCCCTCGTTGATCGACCAATAGCCCTAGCTCCTAAAATTGTAGGCTTAGCGATCGATGGCCTAGGCAGGCTAGTTTGGCCTAGTGGGTTTCAGTGATATGACGTGCAACACAAAATCATAGCAGTGCAGAGACGTACTCCCTCCATTCCAAAATAGATGACCTAGGCGGGCTAGTTTGGCCTAGCAGGTTTCAGTGATATGACGTGGTACAGTGCCGTCCAGTCTTCGCGTGTGGTAGCAGTATTGCGGGTATAGTAAGTTTTCTTGAAGAAGCGGAATTCAACGAAGTCATGATGGTTCCTTCGTCCGAACAACTTACAGTGGGAAAGGTTGGGCCTGCGATACGACCGGGGTAGACCAGGATAATTTTGTGCATGGCAGGTGGACCAGGATGGTCGACGTCCCACATGTCGGCGAATGAAAGTATTCTTTCCGATATAGAGGACGAGCAACGAGTATTCATTGTTTATTTTTTATGAAAGCTATTGTCTCCACTGTTACGACGGAGGAGTGTGAAACACGGCAGCCCAGTGAAATTGGCATGTGCACCACTCCCTCCTTCCTCATGTAATGCCCAGGTTACAGTTTTTTCTCACTTTCTCTCTATCTACTTCCTCTCAAATATTTTTTACCTTCCTTTTTTAAGACACAATTGTTTTTTATGCCTTTTTTGGAATTATTTTTTTATACCTAGGAGCACGTGTAGAGACGGGCTCTTGCAGAGCCCACTCCTTGACTTTGTCAATGCCTCTCTCTCCTCCACATAAGGAGTACTACTTGCTATGCATGCATGCGGCCGGCATCTGGCATCTTGAGGGGCCAGGGCGGTGAGAGCGGGCTCTGGAAGCGGTCCGGACTCTAGCATAATTTTGGTTTTTACAGTATTTCTTTCTCCATTGACAGGTAGGCCCGTGTAGATAGATAAAGAACACGAGCTGATGAGGCGCATGCGGACTGTTTGACTGGTCAACCAGACAAATACAGAGCTATACGCTGAGCCAGTGACCGTATAATCACCATATCTCGTATACAATGATCAAAGTGAGCTATCAAGACAAGTTCGATGACCACCAATGCATTTTACTTGGTAATAAATGACCAGGATTGAAGGGGAATCCAAATTTGCTTCGTCTTCTGTCCTTGAGCTCTTGACAAACCAACGCACTATACGGTTGTCCGGCCACTCCACCCTAGAGCTCTCACCAAGCGCTGTTCATGCCACCACACCGCATACTAACCGGTAAGGCAGCGATGGCATCCCGCCATGCCGAGTTCCTCGCCACCCACGACCGCACACAAAATGGTAGGGAAGCGATGGCATCCCGCCATGCTGAGTTCATCGCCGCTCGCGACCTCACAACTATGTGGGAGGAATTTGAAGATGCCAAGGCCGAATGGGCGGTAGAGCAAGAGGCGGCCAAAGCCGCACAGAGGGAGCGGAAAAGTTAGAAAGCACTCAAGAAAAGAGAGGCCCACCACCGCAAGAAAGAAAAGGACGCACGCGCTGCTGCGGAGAGGTCGGCGGAGATCCAAGCACGGTGGGGTGTCTCCGACAAAGCCGAGAAGGAGAACGACGGCGTCTGGCCAGCATGTGAGAAGTAGTAGTACTAGTAGTTAGTGTGTGTGTGTCTGAGTACGAGCATGTACCAGTACTACTAGTTACTACTGTAGTTTTTAGAGCAAATTACCAGTACATTAGCCTAGACTAAATGGAAAAATTCCTATCCTAAGCATCAAATGGCATCTCTTTCTCTATAGGAATTGAGATGCATGTCATCTCACTTCCTATGATTTTCATATTCCTATCCTATGAACGAAAGGAGGCCTCTGTTGGAGTAACTACTGTAGCTAGCAGTACTGCTAGTACAGTAGTTTTCTTCAAGAAGCGAAATTCAACAAAGTCATGATGGTTCCTTCGTCCAAGTAACTTCAAAGTGGGAAGTGGGCCTGTGATTTGACGGCTCATTAGTCATTGTTACTGCGGCATGATGACCTGGGTGACTCCCTTGGAGTTCTGCGTGCATGGCAAGTGGACCAGGATGGTCGACGTCCCACATGTTGGCGAACGGAAGAATTATTTCCGATATCGAGGAGCAAGGACACCGCGTGGTATAGTATCACTGCTGATTGGTTCGCAAAAAAATAGTATAACTGTCGATTTATAATTATTTTTTATTTCTTATGAATGCTAGCGTTTCAACTCTTACGACGAAGGGTGCCAAACACGACACGTGCTGGATGTCCCACACGTCAGTGAAAGGAGTGGGACATGAACAGCGTGGTAGAGCCTAGCGTAAAAAACAGTGTGGTAGAGCATCTCCACTTCTTCCACTTCTGGGTCAGAGACCACATGTAGTAGTACTTAGTGGTATGAACGATACAAAGTGTGACCTGGAGACAAAGACACGTCTAGTTGGAAGGTCTCGGGGCATACACGTAAACAAATATAAAAGTTAATATGTGCCTCCAACTAATATAGTAGTAGTAGAGTACTTAGGCACCTACTCCATAACATCACCGTGCATTGCACGTACAACATTTAGTGGTAGTACGTAGTAAGAGACAAATGTTGCCCAAGAGTTCCCTTCTCGACCTACTTTTGGGTGTTTGGTAGAGTGTATGGAGGGTGCATGAGTCCACACTAGATTAGCACAAATACACTAGAAGCATGCATGAAGAGAGCATGCATGAAGAGGGGTGTTGAGTTGAGCTTGCATGAAGAGGGAACAACTATGCTGAGACGAGAACGCAACCAAACACATCCTATATGCCATGCATGTTCATACCATTTGTGCCTTTCTACTTCACTTACTGCGCTACATTACTCAGGTTCGTACGTCCACTCCTAGGTACATGTTCATCTCGTAGTTCCAGTCCCACGTGTTCTTCATATAGATGGAATGATCCTTGCATAACACGTGCACCTTGATGCTAGATGTCTCGCGTGTTGGCAAAAGGATGAACAAAGCTCACGTAAAAAAATAGAGTGGAAGAACATAGATTCCGGACGACCAAGAAGGAGCAAGGAACCTCGTGGTGGAGCGTCTGCACTCATAATATTTAATATTATTCAACGATATAAAATTAACCAATCATCTCCACAGTGGACTGGAAGAGTACGAAACACGGGAGCCTAGTGTAGTATCATACTAGTACATGGCTAACCCACGCTATCACCATATTTCTTGGCTTCCGTGCGACACCTATCTCTAGTAATCTAGCAGCATGTATCGCTTCTCCCTCCTCGTCTCTATCAAAGTGCGGCGGGCTGGCGTTTCTGCCGTCTATTGAGGTCGGTTAACTATCACATGTTAGCGACATGCCAAGAGCATTCTAAAAAAAATCCTTTCACGTTCCATTTTCAAAAAGAAAAAAAATCCTTTCACGTACGAATTTGCCTGTATGCTTTGAGAAACTTGCATGTCCTATACTGCTCCTGTTTGATACTCTAACTTAGCTAGAGGTTAGACTAACTCATGACTAACCCTGAACTAACTGTATCCAAAGAGGTGTTTGGGTGACAGGGTTATATTGACAATAAATGCACTTCATGGAGAGAGAAAAGTGATTTTTCAGTGGTCCCAATGAGAACTATCTCCAGTTAGCACCTCTTGGGTGCGATAGTTTTTTTGGTGGGTTCGGTGCAACTTGCTCCAATTTAAACCCTCATGCTTGGATAGTTTAGGGCTATTTGAGCCCCAACTAGCTCAAACTAACTCTAACCCATGGATCCAAATAGGCCTATGGCCAGTCTCGACGCGGAGCAGTCGCGTGCACCGGGAAGCGTCGCTCTCTCGGCCGTCGCGCCACTTCAAAGCCAGCGCCAGTGAGAGGTCGCCTCCGCTCTGGCCGGGCATTAATGTGGCACTGACGCTCTAGGGCGACGCTGTCCGTTTCACACGGGAAGCGCACGCTGGCAAGGGAGTATAGGTTTTGAACCGTTTCAGGTGTAATACTGATAGTTTGCAAAACTACTCAATTATTGCACTCAGTTTCCTAAGAAATTGTGGTAAAAAACGTTACTCCACAGCCCGCTTCCCTTCTCCTTCCTCTTCCACCGCACGCGCACGTCCGCAGGAAGTGAGCGATCAACCCTTATATAGGAGTGCTAGCACAAAAAGATGCATGCATGACCACTAAAATTTCCATATTAAAGCGCCGCTCCGGCGGGAGTATGGCGTATGTTGTTACCTTCGGTGGACCCATGGCTACCGGGCGACGGCGACTAGAGAAGAGGCGGCGGGAGCAGAATGAATGCAGCTACTGTTTGGGTTTGCCTTTCGGCTTAAATAAATGCGCAGCATCACGTGTACCCGCGGGTGCACAAATTGTAACATACGTGTCTGCTTAAGTGGGCGTCATGTAACGGGTGTGTGTGTGTGTGAGAGATTCTGAGAGGCAGAGTGCGTGTGTGCGACTCTACTCTTCGAACATGTACTCAACCTTTTGCATCGAGATATAAGTATAATGGTATTTACTTTAGCTAGTGATTTACATGGCCATGTTAACGTGGTTGTGTCAAAAAAAATGTCACTTCCTGCTCGTGATTTGCGTTATATAATTACAAGCAAGATTCTCGTGCATTGCACGGAACATCAATATGCATTTTTTTATAGAACACCTGTTGTGATTGACCCATGCAGGAGTAATCCCATGTGTAAAAACTAATGATATCTCAAGAATTTTATCGGAAAACCGGTATCTCGAGAATGTCATTGAAAAAATGAAAAGGAGAGATAAGGCGAGGAGGAGTGGAGCGTGATGGTGAATGGTGGTCGGGAGATGGGCGGAGGCATGGGGATGGACGGCGCCGGCAGGCGGCAGCGGCCACCATGCATGCTAGATTGTTCCAGAGACTTATTCCTTTTTTAATTGCTGAGCAATGAGGTTGCGGGAGATAATGATGTGGAGAGAGGTGCGGGTATCTTTTGTAAAATTATCATAGTTTGATTTCTATCCTCAGATATAGAACATACGGTCTGTATTACAAGATGGCAGGCACACCATCACCACCAACTCGTTTTTTTATAAGGGTACATATGATAAGTTTGCTGACTACTAAAGTAAAATGGAATTTTTCCATGTTATGCAAGTAAATAAAGGTGATTCTTTATCATACGGGTAAGGTTGGATGAAGGGTGGTAGGAACAAATGCTCTGCCTAGAGCATGTGTGTGTGAGATGGAGTCTTAGTGTGTGTGTGTGGGGTGTGTGTGTGAGAGAGAGAGAGGAGAGAGAGAGAGAGATGGAGTCTTAGTTTGTGTGTGTGAGGGAGAGAGATGGAGTCTTAGT
>NC_041382.1:475976523-475991866 GCF_002162155.2 Triticum dicoccoides | reverse complement strand
GTGTGTTGGTGTGTGTGTGTGTGACAGAGAGAGAGAGAGAGATGGAGTCTTAGTGTGTGTGTGTGTTGGGGGGTGCGTGCGTGCGTGTGTGTGTGTGTCGCGGGGTCCTCTATGGCGGATGTAATTTTAAGTGTGCATGGCTTTCATCATAGAGATGTGATGTGTATGGCAGAGGCCACCAATGATGGGGTGCGAGAGAGAAAATGTCCGTAGAGAGGGAAGAGAAGGTGTGTGCGTGTGAGAGGAGTCGACTTCGAGAGAACGTGTTTGTTTGAGAGACACCGAGGAAGACTACTATATATCGATGGTGCATGTAGGCGGGAATTAAACTAAGGGATGGTCTTATTTGTTTCGGGGATATAGGGGAAGAGTGAGAGGCGGGCGGGCAGGGGGGGGTAGCTAGAAGGAGATTGTTAAGTGTGAGTGTGTGTTTTACCCATCCAGGCGGAAGTTATGTGCACAAAAGAGGAGAACGATTCGATGTGGCGTTAGGATTGAGGGTAATTAACTACGTATGGAGACATAGAGACCTTGAATGTGCATGTGTGAGAGGTATACATGTATACGTGGGATGTGTGTGTGTGCGCGCGCGCGTGATCGAGATAAAAGAAAGAAGACATAAGTCATAAGATCAACGACATGGGAGAGACGGATTGGTATGACAATATGCATGCATGTGAGAATGCATGGAAGAAGTCCCGACAATTGAGCATGTGTTTTTGTCTTTAAGAGATAGTGGTGTGGGCTGGAGCATGCATCTATGGCGAGCAGAAGGAGTGACGCGCAACGATTGTGCAAAAGAGACCAACCTATAAGTGCATATGTATGGAGAGACATATATAGTGTGGGTGATAGGAAGCAAGACTCCGTGCGAGAAAGAAATGTTGACGGAGAAACTACAGATAGATACAGAGATGGAGATGCTAGCTAGAGGGACATCCGCTAGTTTGGGTGTTGGAGATGACCGTTAGGTGGTTCAAAGGGTGAAGTTATATATGTGTGTGAGAGGGCACTTGACTGCATGTAGAGAGAAACATATGTAGTGTGCGTGATAGGAATCAAGAGTGAGGGCGAGAAAGAAGGTTGATGGAGAAACAAATAAATAGAAAGATAAAGATGCTAGCTAGTGTGCGTTAGAGATAGGAGTCGAGTGGATCAGAAGGCTGGGTTATGTGTGTGGGTGTGAGAGAGATAGAGAGAGGGTGCGTGTGAGTCACATACAAACAGATATTAGAGAGAAATGAGATCTAGAGAGACGGAGTTTTGTGTCTGCGAGAGAGAAAGATATTTCACAACGAGAGTGATAGCTAGAGAGACATACGAGGGAACGCAAGATATCTCTAGGGAGAGAGGGTGTGTGTGAGCAACATACAAGAGAACAATGGAGAAATATGAGACCCTGGGAGACAGAGTTTGTGTTTGTGTGTGAGAAAGAGATATTAAAGAGGAAGAGTCGTAGGTTCAAATATCTAAGGAGCGAAATACATCTCTGTATGAGGGGTGTGCGAGTGGCACACATGGGAATAGTAGAGAGAAATGAGACCCCGGGAGACAAAGTTTTGTGTTTGTGTGAGAGAAAGAGATTCCACATGGAGAATCATAGTTAGAGACACAGAGCAGGGAGCGAGATATACTTAGAGAGAGATAGAGTGATGAAGGTCGAGGGAGAGAGTACCGTCAGTGTGTTACGAAGATAAAAGATCATTGTCGACATACATGTAGCACGAGAGATACCTGAGAGACGATGAACACGTATAGGTCTAGAGAGATTGTCCTATATAAGCATGAGTGATAGCTATATGAGACGAATATCTCGATTAAAGGGGATTCAAATATTTAAACTGGAGATCACGATATCGATAATATCATAACACAAATTGGAGTATCAAACATGCATATTCATTTGAATTTGGGCACACGTGTAATGTTATATAGTTTATCAATATTTGTGATCCATATATTCTTCAATTACAAACAAAGCATGGTTTATATGCAATTAATGTCTAAACGGGATTACACTATATGTTGCGTGTGTGAAACACATTATACATGTTTGAGAAGTAAAAAAACCGCATGAAACACACATTAATTGGAGGCAATTAGCGAGGAATGCGTACATTGGATTTCAACATAAAGTGGTTTCAAATATTTGAAAATCCAAATTGATGGATACAACCTTATGAATCTGAGATCATGCCATTTGTAAACCATATTTATGTATAAATGGTGTTGTGCTTTTGAAAGTATATATAAAAAATGATGTATATAGAATGTAATTCCAATTGAAAATGGATCCCGCCCGAAAAAAATAGAATACAAACGGGATTCGAATTGAGTTGGCACGGTAAACGTGCACTCTGCAAAATTTGAACGAAGCGGGGAAAGTCACAGTAACCGCCCGAAACCAAAATCTGCGAGATGGAAATCACTACTGCCTATCCCTGTCACGCAAAGCCTATATGCTGGATTTCTATAGGTTTCGATAGGGGTAGGTTTGTAATTTCACCCAAATGTGACGTAACCGCCTCTCACCCAGATTCATACAGGGTGGGCGCCAAAACACAGTGTGTCCTCAGCCGAAATCGACGTCCTCCTCCACTATGCCGGAGCTGATACCCCGACGCCGCCGTCCATTACAAGAGATCGACCTCTCTCATCCACGGCTTCGGACTGGGATCCTTGCATCCCGTCCTCTCGCTTCATCCCCGCCATCGTCCACCTTGCCAGCGCCACTCCTACGACCGTCTTGTCCACCGTGCCCCGCCGCCACCGTCTACCCTCCTAGATCTGCTTCCACGCCGCCGACAGCCATCGCTACCGCAGCCCCGTCAAATTCTCAGCAGATGCATACACGGCGCCGCACCAGAGGCGGTACTCTTTCGTATCTGCTCAACTTATTTATCGCAGCAAGAAAATAGATCGCCACTGCTTTATTCTGATTTCTTGTCTTGGTTGAGAAGTTGCCTTTGTCTGGTTTGCACCTTCAGATCCGCCATGGCACGCTCAACATCATACTCGCAATGCTTATGGTTTTCCCCTTTTATATTCCACACTAGTTGAATCACAGTAGACTAAATTTCAAAATTGGGTCAGTCGATTTTTTAGAGCTCGCCGGAGTTCGCCGGTGCGATCGAAGGGGCTCGGATGGGGATGTTGGTTGTGGGGGGCGGTGGTGGGGCCTCGTCGAACGAAGAAAACTCGACGCGGGTGGGGGCGGGGGTGGGGGTGGCGGAGGAACACAGGCGGTGTGGCCGGTGGTTCGGCCGGCGGCCCGTGCGGTGTTCTGTATGGGAATCATAGTATGTTCCTTGTCAGGAAGGGGAGCAGGGACATCCAAAGTCAACAACTGATAGAGCTAGCATGTACGTGATCGATAGGCTTTCAATTACTAGCGGCAATACAACACCGTAATTTCCAGCCAGTTCCACTTTCCCGATTTATATATCCTGGTTATGGTGTACCCCTGTTATGTACACTATGATCTGCCTAGTTGCTGTGTGCTCTTGTTATCATGGTTTGGCAATAAACTCTCTATACAGTATATTATGAACCTATCATCTGCCAGCTATCCTTACTTCTGGAGCCTATTTTTTTGTGTACTTGTGCCAGATTATATAAATGCACGCACCATATTACAGCACACATGAGCTCTCTCATCAGAATCCAGTGATAGCACACAAGTGTTTACAGGGGCGCCCCTATACTAGAATATCATCTACATTACAAAGATAATCTCACAACTATTTATGTTTTCATGGTTCTCAGATATTATATGCAATTACAGTGAATATCAGAATCCGCACATCAGAAGAATATTGTGGAACACTGCAATGACTTACAAAATTGGCAGCAAGGCATTGAGTGCCATTCTGGAAGCAATGAAACTCGTACGCTCCCCACCTGTTGATTCTTGTTCAGAATATCATCCTAATGACTATTCTAACCTCGAGGAGTCAAAGGCAGATGGCCTGTCCTGTTCATCCATCAAGGTGCCTGTTCTAATTTGGCAAGGTTTTATTGATTGCGCATATCTTGCATATGTTGTCTTGCATTTCTTCTACTTTGTTGCACCGCCATCTGCTTAGTTTACTCATCATATATGTCGAGATGCCATGCCCATCCATTATCAATACATATTTCATCTGTCATCATACCATGTTTTTTCACTCAAATGTTGTTCTTGTGCATTAGACATCAAAAAGGAAGAGGGTGATTGACAAACCTGAAGGAGCACCAGCAAAGTCCTTGAAAAACATGGTGGTGCTGGAGAAATCAGACAGCACCCCACTTATATTGGTTGTACAACCAGTGACACAAAATGTAGGACCGACTCCAGCAGACTGTACCCATACTTCACTGGCCACACCACTAGCCCCACCACACAGGACCTGCACTCCAGCAAAAGGTATACCGATTTCATTTGCCATAGCACCAACTGTACCACAGAAAAATCCCACTCCAGCAAAAAGTACAGCAAGTCCACCGCCCGAAGACCTATCCCAACTACAGAGACGGCCAATTCCTGCAGATTGGAACCCCATTCCATTTATTCCTAGTTTAAAAGACAATGCTTTCATTGTTGTTAGGGACTACGTGCATATATTCCCATCACGGGAAGATTATTGTGAAGACAAACACCATTTTCACATCTTCCTATCCAACTTACGTGTAAGTGCTATTATTCATGGTTATTATTTTCCTGTTTTCTGCTGATTGAACACATCAATGATTTACATTACATTGTTTTAACTAGGCGAGTGTCAATCTAGATAGTCATGACGAGCAAAGCTTGCTTGTGTTTTTCAAGGAAGCATTGCAGCAGTATCGGTGTTACCTGAGGAAATCACACTTTGATGGCAAGTCTATAAACGAATTTCCGATGAAGTCTCCTGTGCTAAAATTAGAAGACATTGAATGGAAAAACCTTGTTATGCACTGGTCTCATTCCTAGGATGAGGTACTGTCTATGAAATCACATGACAATTTGAACTTCTACTTTTCTGCATGTGCCTTACGGATCTTTTTTGCAGGAAATCTGCTCGAAGAAGAATTCCGGTTTGACAAGAACGACAGGATATCACAAATATGCTGCCCGTTGCTTTGCTCTTGTTAGTACCTGTTGTCCTGTATCACTGTACTTGCATACATACCTGGTTCATTATGTGACAGCAGTATGCATGATAGCTTGCTTATCAATTGTTCGCTCCAAATTATCTGATATGTATGAATGGTTACATTAGTGTAGAATATATCCAATGCCAATGTTTTTTAGCTCTGCATTGTTCTTGTAAGTACATGCTGTCCTTTATCAGTGTACTTATAATGACAGGTAGTTGTTCATGTACCATCACTCTGCAGCTTATTTTCCTTTGCCCTCCATTTTCTACACATCAGATCTATATATACTCTTACCATAAGGTTGGTACTGAAGAAGTTTAGCTATGCATTGCCCTTGGCTGTACCTTTTGCCTGTCGCTACACTTACATTTATAGCTACTTGGTTATGCAGCATCACTCTTCATCTTATCTTAAATATTCTCCATTTTTTGTATATTATCACATCTATATTTACTCTTAACAAAATGTAGAATAAAGGCAATGCTTTTGAAGAAGATTCTATGGTAAACTTCTTGAATTGCCCCCCATCAACATGGACAAGGCCTTTATAGAGCCTATCTTCACCAATAATGTAAGTTTGTCCATCTCAAGCCTTCAAACTTTGTTGTATATATTTGGTTAGGCATGACTGCAACAGCTGTTTATTTTTGGTGTTTGCATCAAATTGCTTGTTTAAAGTTTATTATATGTAGTTCATAAACAAAAGTTTGTCCTTCCTCAATTTAAGTTTTCAGTTGTACAACCAAGTTCCTTCTTCATACCATGTAAATTAAACTATACAGAGCAAGTGATCTTCTTTTGCACTGCATGTATGCTTATGTTCTTCATCTGTAATCCAGTGGTGTGGTGAACCTACCCACTACAGCACAATGTCATATTCTGCAATGTCTTAACTATGAACAATGTCGTATCATTCTACTATTATTTAAAGCTTCTCTTTATTTGCCAATCTGAAATGGTATAAATTGACATCACACTAACCATTGATACTTATGAGTTCTTGATCTGTAATCCAGTGGTGTCGTGAAGCTGCCAACTCCTTCACAATGTCATTTCCTGCCATGTCTTGACCTGAACAATACCATATTGTGTTAATGCAAATTTAAAGTGTGTCACTTTATTCGTCAGTAAGAAATGTGATGAATTGTCAGCACTGATACTTTTATGTGCAAAACCTGTCATCTGTCTGCTTGTTTATCTTTTAGAGTGAGGAAGATATAAGTGTTGAACAATCACAGTCTCATCATCTTGCTCAGCTGCTTGCGCTGCAGCTCCCCAGCAGGGCTAACCTTTCTTAAACTCTATTGAAGTGTTGTCGGTTTTGTATATTATTTTGTCGACGTGTTTATTTGCACTGGTGGCGATCTTTGATGCCTAGTGTATGTAATATGTTGTCTGCTTGTGCTTTATTATCATAGTGGCGAACTTTGATGCCCAGTGGATGTAATATGCCGTAATTTCTTTATTGTATAGTCTAGGTTTTTTCTTATTCACGATGCTACAGTTATTTTACTGTATATATATCATGTCTTCGCAGTAAACCGGCCAAACCGTAAAATTACAGTACACAATTGGGCCGTCATGCAATCACGATGTAGGTTGGGCCTGAAACATGCCAAACAGCTCACGGGCCCGCAGCAGCCCGAAATGAACCCCGACCCATGATTATGCGAATCAAATCACGGGCTTTTAACTGGCCAAAAAATTGTTTCGGTCCTTGTTTGGCCCAATCAGATATCGGTTGCGAGCAGGCCGGATGCAAACCGGACCGTAGTTAGGGCCAACTATATGACGAGCTTTTAACATGCTGAAATTAATATAGGCCGAAATGTTAAACGGGCCCTTAACATGGCAAAACTAATATCAGGCTGAATTACTAAGTGGGCCTTTAGCAAGTGGGCCCAAAAGCATAGTGTCCAGTTGACGGGCCGAATCTGATATGGGCCATAATTGAGCCCAAAGCCTCTTAAAGGGCCGGACCTGATCTGGGCCGTAATTTGGCCTAGAACGTGGTAGGCCTTTAACGAGCCGGATCTCATATGGGCCAGTATTAGGCCCGGAGCGTGGCAGGCCATTAATGGACCGGATCAAATATGGGTCGGCATTTGGCCCAAAACGTGGAAGGCAGTTAATGGGCCGGCCTACTAGGGTCCTCAAAATCTTGTGGGCCTACAGCTGGGCCGGCCCATTAATGTCGACGAAATCTCGTGGGCCTTTAGCTGGGCCGGCCCATTATGATCCGCAAGAATCTTGTGGGCCTTTACCTGGGCCGGCCCATTACGGCACACAGAAATCTTGTGGGCCTTTACCTGGGCCGACCCATTATGGCCCATAAAATCTTGTGGGCCTTTAGCTGGGCCAGCCCATTATGGTCCGCAAAATCTCATGGGCCTTTAGCTGGGCCAGCCCATTATGGTCCGCAAAGTCTTGTGGGCCTTTAGTTGGGCCGGCCCATTTAAACTTGTTGGGCCGTGCCACGTGTCGACGTATCATAGGCGCCTTGTGTCCAGTGAGTGGATGACATCTATCCCGACGGTGAGCCGACACGTGTTTCCTCTAGCCAATGATGATTTTACATGTGGAAAATCCCCATTGGTCGGGGCTGTTAACGGGTTATCGGATCCAAAACCCGACCCGATAGCTTAACGACGTTCCATTACGGTGGATGCCACGTGTCGGTCACCCTTAACGAAAACACTTCTGTGACGCGCGATTTATCGTCATGGAAGTGGACACTTCCGTGATGATAATTTTGGTAATGTCATGGAACACTTCTATGACAGCACATGTATGACTATCTTGATTATGTCATAAATTTGTCATGGATGTACATGCATGACAAAAAACGTGACCTACTGTGACAAACACGTATCATCACGGAAGTGTATTTTTTTGTAGTGAACCCAGACTCTCGCAGATTGTACCCCTACCCAGTTGGACAGAGAACTAGCTACACCCCTTCTAACCCCAACCCCAGCAGATAGTATCACAGTTCCAGTTGACACAACATCGTCTCCACCACAGAGCACTACTACCTCTTGAGCATGCGTTGGTTTTCCCTTAAAGAGGAAAGGGTGATGCGGCAAAGTAGCGTAAGTATTTCCCTCAGTTTTTGAGAACCAAGGTATCAATCCAGTAGGAGATTACGCGCAAGTCGCCTAGTACCTGCACAAACAATCAAGAACCTTGCAACCAAGGCGATAAAGGGGTTGTCAATCCCTTCACGGCCACTTGCAAAAGTGAGATCTGATAAAGATAATAAGATAAATATTTTTGGTATTTTTGTTGTATAGATTGCAAAATAGTAAACAAGATGCGATAATAAAAGGAGATGCAATATAATAAGGAAGAGACCCGGGGGCCATAGGTTTCACTAGTGGCTTCCCTCAAGATAGCGTGTATTACGGTGGGTGAACAAATTACTGCCGAGCAATTGATAGAAAAGCGCATAGTTATGAGAATATCTAGGCAATGATTATGAAATATAGGCATCACGTCCGTGTTAAGTAGACCGAAATGATTCTGCATCTACTACTATTACTCCACACATCGACCGCTATCCAGCATGCATCTAGAGTATTAAGTTCATAAGAACAGAGTAATGCTTTAGGCAAGATGACATGATGTAGAGGGATAAACTCAAGCAATATGATATAAAACCCATCTTTTTATCCTCGATGACAACAATACCATACGTGCCTTGCTGCCCTTACTGTCACTGGGAAAGGACACCGCAAGATTGAACCCAAAGCTAAGCACTTCTCCCATTGCAAGAAAGATCAATCTAGTAGGGCAAACTAAGCCGATAATTCGAAGAGACTTGCAAAGATATCAAATCATGCATATAAGAATTCAGAGAAGAACCAATATTGTTCATAGATAAACTTGATCATAAATCCACAATGCATCGGATCTCGTCAAACACACCGCAAAAGAACATTACATCGAATAGGTCTCCAAGAACATCGAGGAGAACTTTGTATTGAGAACCAAAGAGAGAAGAAGCCATCTAGCTAATAACTATGGACCCGAAGGTCTGTGGTAAACTACTCACACATCATCGGAGAGGCTATGGTGTTGATGTAGCTCCGTGATCGATTCCCCCTCCGACAGATCGCCGGAAAAGGCCCCAGATGGGATCTCACGGGTATAGAAGGTTGCGGCGGTGGAAAAGTGGTTTCGTGGCTCCCCTGGATGTTTTTAGGGTATAAGAGTATATATAGGCGAAAGAAGTACGTCGGTGAAGCTACGAGGGCCCCACGAGGGTGGGGGGCGCCCTCCTGCCTCGTGGTCGCCTCGTTGCGTCTCTGACTTCCACTCCAAGTCTCCTGGATTGCGTTTGTTCCAAGAAAGATCCTCTCGAAGGTTTCGTTCCGTTTGGATTCTGTTTGATATTCCATTTCTATGAAACATTGAAATAGGCAAAAAAACAGAAAACTGACACTGGGCCTCCGGTTAATAGGTTAGTCCCAAAAATAATATAAAAGTGCATATTAAAGCCCATAAACATCCAAAACAGATAATATAATAGCATGGAACAATCAAAAATTATAGATACGTTGGAGACGTATCAACATCCCCAAGCTTAATTCCTGCTCATCCTCGAGTAGGTAAATGATAAAAACAACATTTTTGATGTGGAATGCTTCCTAACATAATTTTGAATGTAATTTTCTTTATTGTGGCATGAATATTCAGATCCGAAAGATACAAGACAAAAGTTTAATATTGACATAAAATTAATAATACTTCAAGCATACTAACCAAGCAATTATGTCTTCTCAAAATAACATAGCCAAAGAAAGCTCATCCCTACAAAATCATATAGTTTGGCCATGCTTCATTTTCGTCACACAAAATGCTCCCATCATGCACAACCCCGATGACAAGCCAAGCAATTGTTTCATACTTTAGTATTCTCAAAATTTTTAAACTTTCACACAATACATGAGCGCGAGCCATGGACATAGCACTATAGGTGGAACAGAATATGATGATGGAGGTTGTGTGGAGAAGACAAAAAAGGAGGAAGTCTCACATCGACCCGGCTAATCAACGGGCTATGGAGATGGCCATCAATTGATATCAATGCGAGGAGTAGGGATTGCCATGCAACAGATGCACTAGAGCTATAAATGTATGAAAGCTCAACAAAAGAAACTAAGTGGGTGTGCATCCAACTTGCTTGCTCACGAAGACCTAGGGCATTTGAGGAATCCCATTGTTGGAATATACAAGCCAAGTTCTTATAATGAAAATTCCCACTAGTATATGGAAGTGACAAAATAAGAGACTCTCTATCATGAAGATCATGGTGCTACTTTGAAGCACAAGTGTGGAAAAAGGATAGTAACATTGTCCGTTCTCTCTTTTTCTCTCATTTTTGGGGCTTATTTTTTTGGCCTTTCTCTTTTTTCCTCACATGGGACAATGCTCTAATAATGATGATCATCACACTTCTATTTATTTACAACTCAAAAATTACAACTCGATACTAGAACAAAATATGACTCTATATGAATGCCTCCGGCGGTGTACCGGGATGTGCAATGATTCAAGAGTGACATGTATAAAAAATTATGAGCGGTGGCTTTGCCAAAAATACGATGTCAACTACATGATCATGAAAGGCAAAATGACAATGATGAAGCGTGTCATAATAAATGGAACAGTGGAAAGTTGCATGGCAATTTATCTCAGAATGGCTATGGAAATGCCATAATAGGTAGGTATGGTGACTATTTTGAGGAAGATATAAGGAGGCTTATGTGTGATAGAGCGCATCATATCACGGGCTTTGGATGCACCAGCGAAGTTTGCACCAACTCTCGAGGTGAGAAAGGGCAATGCACGGTACCGAAGAGGCTAGCAATGATAGAAGGGCGGGAATGCATATAATCCAAGGACTCAACATTAGTCATAAAGAACTCACATACTTATTGCAAAAATCTACAAGTCATCAAAACCAAGCACTACGTGCATGCTCCTAGGGGGATAGATTGGTAGGAAAAGACCATCGCTTGTCCCCGACCGCCACTCATAAGGAGGACAATCAAAGAAACACCTCATGCTTCAAATTTGTTACACAACGGTTACCATACGTGCATGCTACAAGACTTGCAAACCTCAACACATGTATTTCTCAAATTCACAAATACTCAACTAGCATGACTCTAATATCACCATCTTCATATCTCAAAACAATCATCAAGTATCAAACTTCTCATAGTA
Organism: Triticum dicoccoides; assembly: GCF_002162155.2. Taxonomy (NCBI): domain Eukaryota; kingdom Viridiplantae; phylum Streptophyta; class Magnoliopsida; order Poales; family Poaceae; genus Triticum; species Triticum dicoccoides. Next base: position 475,980,517 of record NC_041382.1, on the reverse strand, counting down.
TTCAATGCACTCCAGATGAAAGTTTTTATTATACCCATCTTGGATGCCTATCATAATAGGACTAATTTCATAACCAAAGCAAATTACCATGCTGTTCTAAAAGACTCTCAAAATAATATAAGTGAAGCATGAGATATCAATAATTTCTATAAAATAAAACCACCACCGTGCTCTAAAAACATATAAGTGAATCACTAGAGCAAAATTATCTAGCTCAAAAGATATTAGTGAAGCACACAGAGTATTCTAATAAATTCTGATTCATGTGTGCCTCTCCCAGAAGGTGTGTACAGCAAGGATGATTGTGGTAAGCTAAAAAGAAAAGACTCAAATCATACAAGACGCTCCAAGCAAAACACATATCATGTGGTGAATAAAAATATAGCCTCAAGTAAAGTTACCCATAGACGAAGACGAAAGAGGGGATGCCTTCTGGGGCATCCCCAAGCTTAGGATTTTGGTTGTACTTTAATTTTACCTTGGGGTGCCTTGGGCATCCCCAAGCTTAGGTTCTTTCCACTCCTTGTTCCAAAATCCATCAAATCTTTAGCCAAAAACTTGAAAACTTCACAACACAAAACTCAACAGAAAATCTCATGACTCCGTTAGTATAAGAAAATAAACCACCACTTAAGGTACTGTAATGAACTCATTCTTTATTGATATTGGTGTTAAACCTACTGTATTCCAACTTATCTATGGTTCATACCTCCCGATACTAGCCATAGATTCATCAAAATAAGCAAACAACACACGAAAAACAGAATGTGTCAAAAACAGAACAGTCTGTAGCAATCTGGAGGTTTCGAATACTTCTGTAACTCCAAAAATTCTGAAACATTGGGGAGACCTAAATAATTTGTGTATTGATCTACTGCAGTTGGAATTGGTATTTTATCGCTCTCTGGTAAAAAATGAAAATTATTCTCGTGAGTGCATACTTTCTGTTTTTCAGCAAGATCAATCAACAATCACCCAAGAAGATCCAAAGGCTTTACTTGCCACAAACACTAATTAAAACATAAAAAACACAATCAAAACAGAGGATATATGATTTATTTATTACTAAACAGGAACAAAAAGCAAGGAACAAAAATAAAATTCGGTTGCCTCCCAACAAGCGCTATCGTTTAACGCCCCTAGCTAGGCATAAAAGCAAGAATATATCTAGGTATTGTCATCTTTGGTATGCAATCCATAAGTGGCTCTCATAATAGATTCATAAGGTAATTCAATTTTATTTCTAGGAAAGTATTCCATGCCTTTCCTTAACGGAAATTGGAATCTAATATTTCCTTCTTTCATGTCAATAATTGCACCAATCGTTCTAAGGTAAGGTCTACCAAGAATAATAGGACATGTAGGATTGCAATCTATATCAAGAACAACGAAATCTACAGGCATATAATTCCTATTTGCAACAGTAAGAACATCATTAATCCTTCCCATAGGTTTCTTAATGGTGGAATCCGCAAGGTGCAAATTTAAAGAACAATCATCAAATTCATGGAAACCTAACACATCACACAAAGTTTTTGGAATCGTGGAAACACTAGCACTCAAATCACACAAAGCATATCATTCATAATCTTTAATCTTAATTTTAATAGTAGGTTCCCACTCATCATAAAGTTTTCTAGGGATAGAAACTTCTAGTTCAAGCTTTTCTTCATAAAATTGCATTAAAGCATCAACAATATGTTTAGTAAAAGCCTTATTTTGATCATAAGCATGAGGAGAATTTAACACGGATTGCAACAAGGAAATACAATCTATCAAAGAGCAATTATCATAATTAAATTCCTTGAAATCCAAAATAGTGGATTCATTGCTATGTAAAGTTTTGACCTCTTCAATCCTGCTTTTATTAATTTTAGCATCAAGATCTAAAAACTCCGAATCATTGGGACGCCTTTTAACTAAAGTTGACTCATCTCCAGTCCCATCTTTATCATGATTCATATTAGAAAGCAAAGATTTAATAGGAGACACATCAATCACTTTTAGATCTACATCTTTATTATCATGTAGATCCTCCGGTTTAGCGGCCATCTTATTAACTAAGGTGGCTTGCTTATCCAAAATTTGACCCACTAAATTTTCAAGATGAGCAAACTGAGATTTCAAACCATAAAATTCTTTAGACATATCATCGAGCTCTGTATTCATGTACTCCATAAAGCCTTTCTGTTCTTTAAGCTCGTTTCTGAAGAAATTATTATGCTCAAATTGCAAAGACATAAAGCTTCTGACGTTGTTCTCAATTTCTTCCAACCTTCTAAGGTGAGGATCAACGCTTTTAGGCAAGGCCATCAGGGCAAACATGCACACAAGAGGCAAACGAAAGAAGGCGAACAAAAAGGGGCGAATAAAATGGCAAAGGTGAAGTGGGGGAGAGGAAAACGAGAGGCAATGACAAATAATGTAATGCAAGGGAGAAGAGTTTGTGATGGGTACTTGGTATGTCTTGACTTGAGCCCGGCAACGGCGCCAGAAATCCTTCTTGCTACCTCTTGAGCATGCATTGGTTTTCCCTCGAAGAGGAAAGGGTGATGCAGCAAAGTAGCGCAAGTATTTCCCTCAGTTTTTGAGAACCAAGGTATCAATCCAGTAGGAGATTACACGCAAGTCGCGTAGTACCTGCACAAACAATCAAGAACCTGCAACCAACGCGATAAAGGGGTTGTCAATCCCTTCACGGCCACTTGCAAAAGTGAGATCTGATAAAGATAATAAGATAAATATTTTTGGTATTTTTTTGTATAGATTGCAAAATAGTGAGCGAGATGCGATAATAAAAAGAGATGCAATATAATAAGGAAGAGACCCGGGGGCCATAGGTTTCACTAGTGGCTTCTCTCATGATAGCATTATTACGGTGGGTGAACAAATTACTGCCGAGCAATTGATAGAAGAGCGCATAGTTATGAGAATATCTAGGCAATGATTATGAAATATAGGCATCATGTCCGTGTTAAGTAGACCAAAACGATTCTGCATCTACTACTATTACTCCACACATCGACCGCTATCCAACATGCATCTAGAGTATTAAGTTCATAAGAACAGAGTAATGCTTTAGGCAAGATGACATGATGTAGAGGGATAAACTCAAGCAATATGATATAAACCCCATCTTTTTATCCTCGATGGCAACAATACAATACATGCCTTGCTGCCCCTACTGTCACTAGGAAAGGACACCACAAGATTGAACCCAAAGCTAAGCACTTCTTGTCACATCCCTGGTCCTGTTATGCATTAGGCTAGACCTCATGTGAGCTTCATGTTTTAATTCAAATGAAATTTGAATTGAGGAATTTTCAAAGCCTCAGAATCCTTTAAAAAAATGATCAAGATAAAAATTGCTTCAAATAAGTCCAAGAAAATGTTCTTGTTATCCTCTGGAAATGTTGGCAAGAGGTAAAATCCAAACCAATATTTTCGGTATCTCAGAAACATTTATTTTGGGTATTTGAATTAAATCAATAGCTATTTGAATTGGACTTATATCTACTGTTAAATAAATATAGGTCCAATAATTCTGAAATATTTTTGTGGAGCATTGTTTTAATTCTTTTTAGCTCCTAAAAATATTGTCAGAAGCAAAATAAATTGAATTGGTTTCAAAACCAAATTCAAAACAAACCTGCAAAAAAACAGAGAGAAAAAAAATAAAAAGAATAGAAGCCTACCTGGGCCACTTACCTGTAGCCGGCCCAGCTGGCCAGCTCCTCCCGCTGGCCCAGCCCACCGCCGCCTCCCTTCCCTGTCGCCTTCCTCCTCGCGCCAGTAGGCAGAGGAGGGACACGGCGCGCGCGCCCGAGCTCGCCACGCCACCACCCTGCTCGTCTGCATCGCCTGGCCACCGCGACGCCGCGCGTCATCTCCTCGGCGCCGCCCCGACCCCCCTGGACCCCCTCGCTCTCTCCCTCTCCCTTGTATCTCTCCTCTGCTTCCTCTCTCTCTCACTCGCCGAGCGCAGCCGCAGCCG
>NC_041382.1:475975616-475976513 GCF_002162155.2 Triticum dicoccoides | reverse complement strand
ATTTTTGTGGAGCATTGTTTTAATTCTTTTTAGCTCCTAAAAATATTGTCAGAAGCAAAATAAATTGAATTGGTTTCAAAACCAAATTCAAAACAAACCTGCAAAATAGAAAACAGAATTAAAACAAAACAGAGAGAAAAAAATAAAAAGAATAGAAGCCTACCTGGGCCACTTACCTGTAGCCGGCCCAGCTGGCCAGCTCCTCCCGCTGGCCCAGCCCACCGCCGCCTCCCTTCCCTGTCGCCTTCCTCCTCGCGCCAGTAGGCAGAGGAGGGACACGGCGCGCGCGCCCGAGCTCGCCACGCCACCACCCTGCTCGTCTGCATCGCCTGGCCACCGCGACGCTGCGCGTCATCTCCTCGGCGCCGCCCCGACCCCCCTGGACCCCCTCGCTCTCTCCCTCTCCCTTGTATCTCTCCTCTGCTTCCTCTCTCTCTCACTCGCCGAGCGCAGCCGCAGCCACGCCACCGTAACGTCGCGGCCACCGTCTCCCCCTCGACCCCTCGCTGTGCTTGCGAGCTCCGCCTCGACCCTCTCTTCCTCCCCACCGATCCACGGCCCTCCGGAAACCCTGCATCGCCGCCCACGTCGCCGTTCCCCTCCTCGGCCACCGGAGATCGTCGCCGTCGATTCGCTGCACTCCGGCCGCCCCCGAGCCCACTAACCCTCCCTACAGCTCCGCGGTGAGCCTCCGTGCAGAACCCCTCTCTCTCCCCTCGCGTTTGCAAGCTCTAGGCCATAGCTCCGCCGCGGCCGAACTCCGGCCGCCGCTGACCTCGTCACCGCCGTCACTACAGCCGCTTGAGCTCGTCTCGGAGCGTGTCACCGCACTCAGGAAGCCACCAGGAGCCTAACGCATATCCTAACTCGCCCTCCCGTGCACCACAGCGCCAACCC
>NC_041382.1:475967003-475975606 GCF_002162155.2 Triticum dicoccoides | reverse complement strand
GACCCCCTCTTCCTCCCCACCGATCCACGGCCCTCCGGAAACCCTGCATCGCCGCCCACGTCGCCGTTCCCCTCCTCGGCCACCGGAGATCGTCGCCGTCGATTCGCTGCACTCCGGCCGCCCCCGAGCCCACTAACCCTCCCTACAGCTCCGCGGTGAGCCTCCGTCCAGAACCCCTCTCTCTCCCCTCGCGTTTGCAAGCTCTAGGCCATAGCTCCGCCGCGGCCGAACTCCGGCCGCCGCTGACTTCGTCACCGCCGTCACTACAGCCGCTTGAGCTCGTCTCGGAGCGTGTCACCGCACTCAGGAAGCCACCAGGAGCCTAACGCATATCCTAACTCGCCCTCCCGTGCACCACAGCGCCAACCCCGCACTCACCGAACTCCGGCGGCGCCGCGAGCTCCGTTCCGACGAGCCCCAGCGTCCCCGCAGCCTCCCACCTACCCCATCAGATGCGGGAGAGCCCGGGCTACGCCCCGGTGCCCTCAGCGCGCGAATCCGATGCCCCTAGCGCAAGTCCGGCGTGCCCCGCCGTGCTCTGTGGTCACCGCCGGCCAAACTCCGGCGGGCCGATGTGGCCACTTAGTTAGGGGCTAATCACCCTATGAGCCACTGCCATGTGGGCCCCGAGCCTAATTAGGTTAGTTTAATTTTTCTGTTTAGATTAGTGCTAATCTGTGGACCCCATGTGTCAGATTTTGACTTAGTCAAGTCAACGTTGACCGGTCCCACCTGTCAGTGAGTGAAACAGCCCTGTGTCACTGACGTGTGGCCCCCACACGTCAGGTTTGACCAGCAGCAGCGTCTGTTGACCTGCTGACGTCACGGTGACGCACTGCTGACGTAGTAAATGTTTCTGGAATTTAAATAATTCTTAAATGATTTATTAATTCCAGAAAATGCCTAAAACTTCTAAAAATCATAGAAAATTAACCGTAACTCCAAATTAAATAAATTATATATGAAAAATTATCAAAAAATTCAAGGAATCCATCTGTACCATTTCCATGCATGTTAGAACAACTTATAGCTGCTGTTTAGCACAAATCAATTACATGGCATTTGAATAATCACATATGGAGTTTGAATTTGAATCTTGGATTCAAACCAACTTCATTTAATCTGGTTTTAGTTGCATTAGCCCAAAACACATTCATTTTGCCATGTCATGATCATGCATCATATTGTGCATTGCACTGATCGTGTTTTTCTGTATTTGCCGGTAATTGTCCCCTCTCGATAGACGTGTACCGATGATGTGATCGTTGACACTGATGAAGACTCAATGTTATCTTCAGAAGTGCCAGGCAAGCAAAACCCCCTTGTTCATTCCGATAAAATCCCACTCTCTCGCTCCTGCTCTCTTTTACTGCATTAGGACAACATCGATTCATCTGTTACTTGCTGCGGTAGCTGAACCCCTTTATCCTTTGCATGACCTGTCATTCCACAGTAAATAGATGAAACCCACTAGCATGAGTAGGAGTTGTTTGAGCCCTGTTGTGCCTACTCATTCATGCTTGTTTGTCATGCCTGCTACTGCTTAGAGTTGAGTCGGGTCTGATTCATCGGGGATGAATCAGAGGTGTGTGAACATGTCCTACGGTGTGTGAGCTAAGCGTGTGAACACAATTTGGTAAAGGTAGCGGTGAGAGGCCATGTAGGAGTACATGGTGGGTTGTCTCATTGCAGCCGTCCTCAGGAACTGAGTTCTGTGTTTGTGATCCATGATTCAGCTACTACCACGCATTGGGCCCGAAACCAATGGACCCTCTCGGCTTCTTGATCACCCTTGTCCTCTGTCCAGGAGTTGCAAGTAGTTTTTGGTGTTTGTAGTATGCTGGAGGCCGTGCGCAGCGCTGACCGTAGGGGTGGGCTGTGATGCGGTAGGCACGTGGCCGGGTAAACCGGGCGCCCGTTTGGTGTCACGGAACCCTGTTCACATCGTTTGGGGCTGTGAGCGAAACTCCGGCCGGATCTCCTCATGGATGGAACCCGAATAGGCGATAAACCTGGACTAGAGACTTGAGTGTTTAGGCAGGCCGTGGCCGACACCCACGTTGGGCTTCCGCTTGAAGGTTGCCGAGTACATGTCGTGTAAACGGCGGTAAGTGGTGAGAGCGTGTGTGAAGAAGTACACCCCTGCAGGGTTAACATCATCTATTCGAATAGCCGTGTCCGCGGAAAAGGACTTCTGGGTTGCTTATATCAGTTCATAGACAAGTGAAAGTGGATACTCTAAAATACGCAAGATAAGCGTGAGTGCTACGGATGGCGCTCTCGTAGGGAGACGGGAGCGGTTCCATAGTGGTGTATTGGTTCGTGAATATGTGGACTCGTGTGCGCCACCTCAAAAGAGTTACTTGCAGTCGTAGTTCAGGTTAGCCACCGAGTCAAAGCTGGCTTGCTGCAGTTAAACCCCACCATCCCTTTGTTGATAATGATGCATATGTAGATAGTTCTGATGTAAGTCTTGCTGGGTACATTTGTACTCACGTTTGCCTATTTTATGTTTTTGCAGAGAGACTTCAGTCTCACTAGTAATTCCGCGTGGTCTTCGACGTTTAGCTTGTTACCTCAGCTACGATCTTGTGCCCTCGGCAGGATCTGGTAGATAGTCAGGCTTTTCAGCCTTTTTCATTTATAGATGTCTGTACTCAGACATGATAGCTTCTGCTTGTGCTTTGACTTGTATGCTCTGAGTGTTGGGTCATGAGACCCATGTTTGTAATATCTCGCTCCTCGGAGCCTATTGAATAAAATACTTGAGTTGTAGAGTCATGTTGTATTTGCACATATCGAGCATATTGTGTGTATGTTATTGAAATGCTTGGTATGTGTGGGATCTGACAACCTAGTTGGTTATTCTTAGTAGCCTCTCTTACCGGGAAATGTCTCCTAGTGTTTCCACCGAGCCATGGTAGCTTGCTACTGCTCCGGAACACTTAGGCTGGCCGGCATGTGTCCTTCTTCGTTCCTGTGTCTGTCCCTTCGGGGAAATGTCACGCGATGAATACCGGAGTCCTGTTAGCCTGCTACAGCCCGGTTCACCGGAGTCCTGCTAGCCCAGTGCTACAGCCTGGATTCACTCGCTGATGACCGACACGTTCGATGCTGGGTCATGGATGCCTGTCCCTGTAAGTCTGTGCCACTTTGGGTTTACGACTAGCCATGTCAGCCCGGGCTCCTTATCATATGGATGCTAGCGACACTATCATATACGTGTGCCAAAAGACGCAAACGGTCCCGGGCAAAGGTAAGGCGACACCCGTGGGAATACCGTGCGTGAGGCCGCAAAGTGATATGAGGTGTTACATGCTAGATCGATGTGACATTGAGTCGGGGTCCTGACAGCGTTGGTATCAGAGCTTGACTGCCTGTAGGATTACCAAGCCAAACTGGTCGAAGTTGAGTCTAGAAATTCTTTAGTTATATAAGGGAATTGATTGTGGGATGGAACGTAAGGCTCTTTTTACTCCTTATACCTCATGCCCTTCTGATCTGAGTCATCTTATCTTTCCTACGGGGTTAAGGAACTAGGCTATCTCTTCTTTCTATCAGGATCACGCGTTACTAATTCGTAGACTTATAAGATTGTTGGATTTAAGCTTGAGTTCAGTTTCTACTACTTCCGTATGTTAATTGTTGATCTCGAAATCTTGATATTGTGCTTCTGAGTGGTTATGCCACCATTTTTGTGAATGTCTCAAGTCTTTTCTGAGCATTTACAGCCGTTATGCTGTCCGAGTCATCCCAGGTTTCTAAATAGTCGGATGCATTTGCAAATCCCTTCCTCCTGTTTCCTATGTGCTTTTGGTCAGATTAGTCACACAAATCAGTGAGTTGAGGTACTTTATTGCCTTGACATATATGTTGGAGCTAGTATTATGACCCTAGGTGTCTTAGGGGATCATCTAGTAATTTAGCCATGATTTGTGTTCCCAGTGTGATGATTCTGGCCATCATTCTCGAAAGCATCCCGTGATGCTACTTAGTAGTAGGTATTCTATTCCTGGGTTCTTGAACCCGAGATTCACTCCACCTACTTCGTGTTGATAGTAATTGTTAGTGCCTTCAGGATATTAGTAACCTTTGCGATAGTCCTTGAAGTCCGTGGTATCTTCTTCTTCCAAATACCATGAACTACTTATGGCAGAAGTTCCTCGTTGAACTGAAATATCACAACAGGATTATTCTTGAGGAGTTCTCCATTCATAAATCGTGACTCTGCCAGTTCTACCTTTCTGCATGGGTTATTCGGAAGAATTATGTTGAACTCGGTTCGACATACTAATTTATGCATCCACAACTCAGAAAGTTATATGTTCCTTTGAGTTGTCCCTCTTTAGTTGTCTACTGACCTTCGTCTATCAATTGATAGTCAAGAGTATGCGCGCGTTCGTTTGTCGATGCCTATTACTCTTGTGGCCCGTCAAGCCATTCCGTCCTGAATGACTAGGAGAAACAAACTCCAGTACCTCATCCATATTTAGGATTGGGTCAAAGTAGTTGTGTTCCGCAGATCAAGTTACAATCCAGCTTCTGGTCTGCTCTACCCTGAAGTATTACCTTCTTTATGACAGGAATTTCATGAGAATTGCACCACCTTTTGTGAATTCTTGACATAGTGATACTTCTCGCCATCCTTTTTCATTCCTCGGTTCCGTGTTGATGCAACCGGAATACCGACAAATGAATTGTGATGTGTGAAATCAATACGCCTAGCAACCTCGTTGCTGGGTAGTTAAAGGACAATAATTTTATTTTTAGTATGTTAGTTATTGAATCACCATTCTAAGATTGATCGTGCTACCTAGTCCTTATTTCCTGGTGCACTCTTTGATTGATGAGTTAGGATTTGTCAAGTCCTCGCTCATTTGATCATATCATCTTGCCCTGAAAAGCAAGATTGTTCTCGAGCTTAGTAACATATCGGTGGTTCGTGATTTTCCGAAGATCTTCTCGGAAGTACTACCAGGTCGTCACCTGACCGTTATGTTGAGCCCGTGATCAAGTTGGTTTCTTATGAACCACCTTCTTTCCAAGAATCGGTGTTAGATATCCCTGAGCTAGTTGGTTAAGCTGGACAACAACTTGGAGAGTTGGAAGATAAAAGCTTGTCTGACTTAGTTCGTTCCAAAGGGATATTCTTGTGTAGTGTGTGTTGAAGAAAGATGATATCTTCATCGATTGGTCCTTGTGATCAGTTGCTGGACCTATTGTCTTATCAATCCTTTGATTTGAGTGTGGGCTATCGTCAAATCAAATCAGTACCAATGATGCTCGTAATGTTGTCTTATTCGTGGTTGATCCCTCGAGCATACACCATTATACCTTTTGGGTCTGACCAATGCTATCACTTGTTCACTTAACTATGGAATTCCTTTTAAAAGGAAACCCAGATGAATTGTTGTTGTGCCCATTGACAACATCCTTGTCTTCTCCATAATTTTGCTGAACATTAAGCTAGTGTTGGAAACTTTTGAAAGCATTTGTTCATGCTAGCTCATGAAGCATATGTTTGGATGAAGGTAGTGACTTCCTTTAATTCATGTGCATCTGATGCAAGTTGCCGCCGTGGATTCGAGAAAGTCAATGTTGCTTTCTTTGGAATCATTCCAAATCAGTCATGCACACGTGCGAAGAATGCTGTGGTTTGAAGACTTGCAACCTTCAATCTATATGTATCCCTAGCACACCAAGCCACTGATTGATTTGTTCAAGGAGAAGGAGTTCCTTCATAAGAGCTAATCCGGACTTATGAAAGAACTTCGATACCCTCGTTGATGGTTCCCCCTCCTGAACTCGATAGTGTTTTATTATAAGACTACCACGTGGTCATGCTTGTCTGGGACAACGTGTTCACATGTTTGTAGCAGAACCAGCTCATGTTTTGGAGCTTGCTATCGTAGTTCATCTCCCGAGAATCCCGTAACGTCATCTCGTCGATTTGTGTTGCAAACTTTCATTTTTCTTCCTAAGACTCGATGAGCCTGGAATATCCTAACACCAACCAGAGCTGAATCTCAGGCAGATATGATGGTTGGAACATTTCCCTAAGAACTATAATATTGGTCTCTCGATAACCGGTAAGGTGGATGTCATGGCCAACACACCCATCCGGTAGACCTATTATTATAGTATCTTGTTTGAGGAAGTTGGCCACCCCCCCATAGGGATTTCGTAGGATTTACTCCCTAGTTGCCCCTATGGATTTTTGTGTTCCCGAAGTCCGACCTTTTACTTGATGTTTTAGATATCAAACCATATCTATGAATGGGTTATACTAGCACATCAAGGAGAACATTAGAAGCGGAGTGCTAAATGTCTCTCGGTCGATCATCCAGATTTTATTTGCTTGGCCTCGCTAAGGTGAAATATGAGAAAGTGTTATCCTCCTTCGCATCTGCATCGTCCATCGCTATTCATCATGGTAGTATGTTGTGTTGTCAGCACCCTTGACGCGGTTGTTGATAAAACCTTGATGATTGTGGAAATGCTCAAGTTCTTGAGAGCACGCACAAGCGTTACGTGTTATCATCGGCTCTAACTGGGATTACTCTCAGTTTCCTCGGCAATGCTATGACCTCTTCAAACAGTGAATTCACTCCCTATTGTTGGGTTCTTCCCCAGTTACCAGAATCATTCCTAGCATTTGCATTTTGTTCCTAGCTTGCACCGCCAATGTGCCATTCTACCATGGGTCTCTTCCATTTCCGGTGATAAGCAAATTCATCCATTACGTTGTCTTCAACAAGGTAATCCACATCATCCAAGTCCGAGTATGCCATTCTACCGACCCCCTCCAAACGATCGCTCGAGAATTGCCTTAGGCTGGTTTAAAGAGTTTCAATGATCTCTGAATCAAAAGTAATTCTTTTTGCCACTTAAGGGGATATCTCTACGAGTCACCTTCCCTAAGGTGTATCGTTATGGTATCATGGCAACTCAACTCCTCGCTACGTTGACAATCATTTACCACCTTCTTAGGTATGAAATTGTTGTCTACCTAGTGAACCTTCGTCATCCGTTTCTTCCACCCCTATTGATGTGTATCTCGTGTCTCAACCCGAAAGATGGTTCTATGTCTCATTCCGTAAGTTAATCTTGAGTTGTTCGATCTTCGAGGAGATCGGCCCTTCTAGAGTCTCCTTCTTCCCCCCCCCCTGTCATGTTGACATGATTTCTCAGAGCAAGACGACAAGACAAAGATGGTGTTCAAATCAACGTTCATTTGAAGTGCACCCTGGATCGTGAACATTATACTAGTTGCGTTTCCCCTTCACCTTACCCTACGCTTGAATCTCGAGACGAGATTCTTGTTTAGTGGGGGTGAGTTGTCACATCCCTGGTCCTGTTATGCATTAGGCTAGACCTCATGTGAGCTTCATGTTTTAATTCAAATGAAATTTGAATTGAGGAATTTTCAAAGCCTCAGAATCCTTTAAAAAAATGATCAAGATAAAAATTGCTTCAAATAAGTCCAAGAAAATGTTCTTGTTATCCTCTGGAAATATTGGCAAGAGGTAAAATCCAAACCAATATCTTCGGTATCTCAGAAACATTTATTTTGGGTATTTGAATTAAATCAATAGCTATTTGAATTGGACTTATATCTACTGTTAAATAAATATAGGTCCAATAATTCTGAAATATTTTTGTGGAGCATTGTTTTAATTCTTTTTAGCTCCTAAAAATATTGTCAGAAGCAAAATAAATTGAATTGGTTTCAAAACCAAATTCAAAACAAACCTGCAAAATAGAAAACAGAATTAAAACAAAACAGAGAGAAAAAAAATAAAAAGAATAGAAGCCTACCTGGGCCACTTACCTGTAGCCGGCCCAGCTGGCCAGCTCCTCCCGCTGGCCCAGCCCACCGCCGCCTCCCTTCCCTGTCGCCTTCCTCCTCGCGCCAGTAGGCAGAGGAGGGACACGGCGCGCGCGCCCGAGCTCGCCACGCCACCACCCTGCTCGTCTGCATTGCCTGGCCACCGCGACGCCGCGCGTCATCTCCTCGGCGCCGCCCCGACCCCCCCTGGACCCCCTCGCTCTCTCCCTCTCCCTTGTATCTCTCCTCTGCTTCCTCTCTCTCTCACTCGCCGAGCGCAGCCGCAGCCGCGCCACCGTAACGTCGCGGCCACCGTCTCCCCCTCGACCCCTCGCTGTGCTTGCGAGCTCCGCCTCGACCCCCTCTTCCTCCCCACCGATCCACGGCCCTCCGGAAACCCTGCATCGCCGCCCACGTCGCCGTTCCCCTCCTCGGCCACCGGAGATCGTCGCCGTCGATTCGCTGCACTCCGGCCGCCCCCGAGCCCACTAACCCTCCCTACAGCTCCGCGGTGAGCCTCCGTGCAGAACCCCTCTCTCTCCCCTCGCGTTTGCAAGCTCTAGGCCATAGCTCCGCCGCGGCCGAACTCCGGCCGCCGCTGACTTCGTCACCGCCGTCACTACAGCCGCTTGAGCTCGTCTCGGAGCGTGTCACCGCACTCAGGAAGCCACCAGGAGCCTAACGCATATCCTAACTCGCCCTCCCGTGCACCACAGCGCCAACCCCGCACTCACCGAACTCCGGCGCTGCCGCGAGCTCCGTTCCGACGAGCCCC
>NC_041382.1:475905481-475966016 GCF_002162155.2 Triticum dicoccoides | reverse complement strand
CGAGCGCAGCCGCAGCCGCGCCACCGTAACGTCGCGGCCACCGTCTCCCCCTCGACCCCTCGCTGTGCTTGCGAGCTCCGCCTCGACCCCCTCTTCCTCCCCACCGATCCACGGCCCTCCGGAAACCCTGCATCGCCGCCCACGTCGCCGTTCCCCTCCTCGGCCATCGGAGATCGTCGCCGTCGATTCGCTGCACTCCGGCCGCCCCCGAGCCCACTAACCCTCCCTACAGCTCCGCGGTGAGCCTCCGTGCAGAACCCCTCTCTCTCCCCTCGCGTTTGCAAGCTCTAGGCCATAGCTCCGCCGCGGCCGAACTCCGGCCGCCGCTGACTTCGTCACCGCCGTCACTACAGCCGCTTGAGCTCGTCTCGGAGCGTGTCACCGCACTCAGGAAGCCACCAGGAGCCTAACGCATATCCTAACTCGCCCTCCCGTGCACCACAACGCCAACCCCGCACTCACCGAACTCCGGCGCCGCCGCGAGCTCCGTTCCGACGAGCCCCGGCGTCCCCGCAGCCTCCCACCTACCCCATCAGATGCGGGAGAGCCCGGGCTACGCCCCGGTGCCCTCAGTGCGCGAATCCGATGCCCCTAGCGCAAGTCCGGCGTGCCCCGCCGTGCTCTGTGGTCACCGCCGGCCAAACTCCGGCGGGCCGATGTGGCCACTTAGTTAGGGGCTAATCACCCTATGAGCCACTGCCATGTGGGCCCCGAGCCTAATTAGGTTAGTTTAATTTTTCTGTTTAGATTAGTGCTAATCTGTGGACCCCATGTGTCAGATTTTGACTTAGTCAAGTCAACGTTGACCGGTCCCACCTGTTAGTGAGTGAAACAGCCCTGTGTCACTGACGTGTGGCCCCCACACGTCAGGTTTGACCAGCAGCAGCGTCTGTTGACCTGCTGACGTCACGGTGACGCACTGCTGACGTAGTAAATGTTTCTGGAATTTAAATAATTCTTAAATGATTTATTAATTCCAGAAAATGCCTAAAACTTCTAAAAATCATAGAAAATTAACCGTAACTCCAAATTAAATAAATTATATATGAAAAATTATCAGAAAAATTCAAGGAATCCATCTGTACCATTTTCATGCATGTTAGAACAACTTATAGCTGCTGTTTAGCACAAATCAATTACATGGCATTTGAATAATCACATATGGAGTTTGAATTTGAATCTTGGATACAAACCAACTTCATTTAATCTGGTTTTAGTTGCATTAGCCCAAAACACATTCATTTTGCCATGTCATGATCATGCATCATATTGTGCATTGCACTGATCGTGTTTTTCTGTATTTGCCGGTAATTGTCCCCTCTCGATAGACGTGTACCGATGATGTGATCGTTGACACTGATGAAGACTCAATGTTATCTTCATAAGTGCCAGGCAAGCAAAACCCCCTTGTTCATTCCGATAAAATCCCACTCTCTCGCTCCTGCTCTCTTTTACTGCATTAGGACAACATCGATTCATCTGTTACTTGCTGCGGTAGCTGAACCCCTTTATCCTTTGCATGACCTGTCATTCCACAGTAAATAGATGAAACCCACTAGCATGAGTAGGAGTTGTTTGAGCCCTGTTGTGCCTACTCATTCATGTTTGTTTGTCATGCCTGCTATTGCTTAGAGTTGAGTCAGGTCTGATTCATCGGGGATGAATCAGAGGCGTGTGAACATGTCCTACTGTGTGTGAGCTAAGTGTGTGAACACGATTTGGTAAAGGTAGCGGTGAGAGGCCATGTAGGAGTACATGGTGGGTTGTCTCATTGCAGCCGTCCTCAGGAACTGAGTTCTGTGTTTGTGATCCATGACCAGTTACTACCACACATTGGGTTCCGGTAACTCGACCCCTCTCGACTTATTAATCAACATGATCTCTGTCCAGGAGTTGCAACTAGTTTCTGGTGTTTGTAGGTAGTGTTAGTAGTCTACCAAGTGGCACCCGGTACAGGTGGGCTTGGGACAGACTAGGCAAAGTGGCCCGGTGTACCAAGTGGCACCCGGTTGGTGGGCTTGGGAACCCTGCACACATCGTTTGGGGCCGTAAGCGACACCCCGGCCGGATCTCCTTGCGGATGGAACCCGAATAGGCGATAAACCTGGACTAGAGACTTGTTCGGTTAGTCAGGTCGTGGCCGACTCCCTCGCCCGGCTTCCGCTTGAAGGTTGCCGAGGTACATGACATGTACAGGGCGGTAAGTGGCGGGAGCGTGTGTGAAGAAGTACACCCCTGCAGGGTTAACATCATCTATTCGAATAGCCGGATTCCTCGGATATGGAAACTTGGACCCCTTGCATAGTTCATAGACAAGTGTAAGTGGATACTCTAAAATACGCAAGATAAGCGTGAGTGCTATGGATGGCGTTCTCGTAGGGAGACGGGAGCGGATCCATAGTGGTGTATTGATATGGTGAATATGTGGACTCGTGTGCGCCACCTCAAAAGAGTTACTTGCAGTCGTAGTTCAGGTTAGCCACCGAGTCAAAGCTGGCTTGCTGCAGTTAAACTCCACCACCCCCTTTGTTGATAATGATGCATATGTAGATAGATCTGATGTAAGTCTTGCTGGGTACATTTGTACTCACGTTTGCCTATTTTATGTTTTTGCAGAGAGACTTCAGTCTCACTAGTAGTTCCACGTGGACTTCGACGTTTAGCTTGTTACCTCAGCTACGATCTTGTGCCCTCGGCATGATCTGGTAGATAGTCAGGCTTCTCAGCCTTTTTCATTTATAGATGTCTGTACCCAGACATGATAGCTTCCGCTTGTGCTTTGACTTGTATGCTCTGAGTGTTGGGTCATAAGACCCATGATTGTAATATCTCGCTCCTCGGAGCCTATTGAATAAAATCTACTGAGTCGTAGAGTCATTTTGTGATGCCATGTTGTATTACACATATCGAGCATATTGTGTGTATGTTATTGAAATGCTTGGTATGTGTGGGATCTGACTATCTAGTTGTTTATCTTTAGTAGCCTCTCTTACCGGGAAATGTCTCCTAGTGTTTCCACCGAGCCATGGTAGCTTGCTACTGCTCTGGAACACTTAGGCTGGCCGGCATGTGTCCTTCTTCGTTCCTGTGTCTGTCCCTTCGGGGAAATGTCACACGATGAATACCGGAGTCCTGTTAGCCCGCTACAGCCCGGTTCACCGGAGTCCTGCTAGCCCAGTGCTACAGCCTGGATTCACTCGCTGATGACCGACACGTTCGATGCTGGGTCATGGATGCCTGTCCCTGTAAGTTTGTGCCACTTTGGGTTTACGACTAGCCATGTCAGCCCGGGCTCCTTATCATATGGATGCTAGCGACACTGTCATATACGTGTGCCAAAAGGCGCAAACGGTCCCGGGTAAAGGTAAGGCGACACCCGTGGGAATACCGTGCGTGAGGCCGCAAAGTGATATGAGGTGTTACATGCTAGATCTATGTGGCATTGAGTCGGGGTCCTGACACTTCTCCCATTGCAAGAAAGATCAATCTAGTAGGCCAAACTAAACCGATAATTCGAAGAGACTTGCAAAGATATCAAATCATGCATATAAGAATTCAGAGAAGAACCAAATATTGTTCATATATAAACTTGATCATCAATCCACAATTCATCAGATCTCGGCAAACACACTGCAAAAGAACATTACATCGAATAGATCTCCAAGAACATCGAGGAGAACTTTGTATTGAGAACCAAAGAGAAAGAAGAAGCCATCTAGCTAATAACTATGGACCCGAAGGTCTGTGGTAAACTACTCACACATCATCAGAGAGGCTGTGGTGTTGATGTAGAAGTCCTCCGTGATCGATTCCCCCTCCGGTAGATCACCAGAAAAGGCCCCAGATGGGATCTCACGAGTACAGAAGGTTGCGGTGGTGGAAAAGTGGTTTCGTGGCTCCCCTATATGCTTTTAGGGTATAGGAGTATATATAGGCAAAAGAAGTACGTAGGTGGAGCTACGAGGGGCCCACGAGGGTGGGGGCGCGCCTACCCCCTGGGCGCGCCCTCCTACCTCGTGGCCGCCTCGTTGCATCTCTGACTTCCACTCCAAGTCTCCTGGATTGCATTTGTTCCAAGAAAGATCCTCGCGAAGGTTTCGTTCCATTTGGATTCCCTTTGATATTCCTTTTCTACGAAACACTGAAATAGGCAAAAAAAATAGAAACTGGCACTGGGCCTCCGGTTAGTAGGTTAGCCCCAAAAATAATATAAAAGTGCATATTAAAGCCCATAAACATCCAAAACAGATAATATAATGGAACAATCAAAAATTATAGATACGTTGGAGACGTATCAAGCACCGAAACACGAGCAATTAGTAAGGGAACTGCATTGCCCAAAGCAGAGGACCACCACTCTGAATCCCAACTCAACGCTTAAAGGAGAATAAGAATTGTTCTCAGGTCAGGTTCTGTAGCTATGGTTCATACTCCTTTGCTCTTGCATCATTGTATTTACTCATACCAACTATTTTTGAATTTGAAGGATGGAACTGAAACTCCAATGGCGCAATAGGTATGTTTTAAACCTGTTTCTTTAACTGGTTTGCTGTTGTAACTTGCTTTATGTTGATTTCAGTTTCAATTGAATAAACAGTTATGTTCTCATGTCATGCACATTACAAGCGTTGTTATTGCTCTATAGTTTCCCACACTTATATTCTGTCTATTCTGCTTTGTCTTGAACAAATATTATTTGAACTGTGTCTCTATCTTGATTTGGCAACAAAAACTAGAATGATATAGACCATAAAGTGACCATGGTACATAGATATATGTTTGTTTCATGTTGTTATCATGTCCACTTTACTACTGAACTGATTTACCAAAATGAGTTTCATATACAACATGGTAAACCTGTGATGTGTCTGCTTGTTTCTCTTTTAGAATGCGGAAAAAATATTGGAGAACAGTACCCTATTATGCAATGGTAAAGGAAGTAATGCAGATAAGGTTCAAGATAGTGAGCATGCCTGTCGGTTTCCAAGAAAGCTGATAAAAACTATCTTGACGACAGTGAGAGAACCCAAAAGTCCTATCTTGATGTAATGTTCGAGTTACTGGCCACTACTACTAGCACAAGCTCTTCGAACTCACTGCCTGAATCAGTTCGTCTTCTTGAGTATAAACTTCAAGTTGAAAGACATCAATCAGATGTGCTGCGACAGGAAGCTGAAGGACTGAGGAAGTCCCTGCAGAATTCAGATGCATACTTTCTGGTGCAACAGCAAGCGCTGGAGGATTTAAGCGCCAAATAAGAGAAAGTTAATAAGCTTGCTAAGCATCTTGACAACATTATGGGTACCCAGGATATTGTTTCTTGAGCTCTTATGAATTGGTTTCAGTTTTGGACTTGTTTTGCTACGGCGTTTATTTGCACTGGTCGCCAACTTTAACAACCAGTGTATATGATATGCTGCTTTGTTCCCTATATTTGCACCGATGGTGAAATTTGATGCCCAATGGATGTAATATGTGTAATAGCCGTGATAGCCTAGCGTAAGTTGCTTGCTTATTTATTTCCTTGTTGTCTTGTTTATTTGTTTGCTTGTAGTCAGTGCAGTTCTTTTTCCGCGGTTTGCTAGTGGCCGCAATAACCTATTTTTTAAAACTAGGCCACATTAACCATGGGCTACATATTTACTATAGTTACCATGGGCCTCCTACGGGGCGTAGAAACAATGGGCCTTCTAAGGGCCATAGAAACAATAGGCCTTCTACGGGCCGTAGCATCAATGGGCCTTCTACGGGTCGTATGATCCATAGGCCAAACATGGACCAATAATAGACTGCATTATGGGTTGTAAACGGGCTAGATTTGGAATCGTCCGTTCATGGGCCGACAATAACAGGCCATCGTTAATTGAGCTTTTTTTGTGACGCTATGAAAATGGCCCAACGGATTAACGGGCCGCAAACGGGCCAATTGTAACCACGGGCTGAATTTGGCCCACAAGCAGAAAGGGCTAGTAACGGGCTATAAGTAACCGAATGCTGCAAATGAGCCCAAGAATAAATGGGCCCTGAAAAGGCCGAAAGATAACACGGGTTGGAAATGGCCCAATGGAATAATGGGTCGTTGATGGGTATAAAGTGGTACACTGTTCATTGCGGGCCAGATTCACCACGGGCCATTAATGGGCCAAGAGTTACAAATGGCCTCATATGGACATCATGGCCATACATGGGCCGAAAGTTACAACGGGCTGGAATCATATTGGACGGCCCAGATGAAGCTACTGGGCTTAATTCCGATAGGCCGTAAATGGGCTATATACGAACAGGTCGTTAACAGGCTTTCCGTGGGCCGGCCCGTTACCTTTTGACCAAGTCAAACAGGCCAGCCTTTTCACTGGAATGGGCCTCTGTTGGGCCGTGCCACATGTCGATGTATCATAGGTGCCTCATGTCCAATGAATGGATGACATCTATCCCAATGGTGAGCCAACACGTGTTTCCTCTGGCCAATGAGAATTTTACACGGCCAATGAGAATTTTACACGTGGAAAATCCTCATTGGTCTGGGCTGTTAGCGGGTTATCGAATCCAAAACCGGACCCGATAGCTTAACGGCGACCCTTTACGGTGGATGCCACGTGTCGGTCACCCTTGATGAAAGCACTTCCATGACGCGCCATTTATCATCATGGAAGTGGACACTTCCGTGATGATAATTTTGGTGATGTCATGGAACACTTCTACGACAACACATGTATGACCATCTTGATTCTGTCATAAAATCGTCATGGATGCACATGCATGACAGAAAACGTGAGCTACTGTGACAAACACGTATAATCACGAAAGTGTATTTTTTTTGTAGTGTGTACAACTATCTTCCCACGCAGAGAGAGAGGTACAACCGCCCATGTACCGCACAACTACCGGTCGACCGGTACAACCACCCAACTACCGGTCAACCTTCTATAATCGAGCGGTGCAAGGCCGGTATAGCCCCATTTTTCCCCCAACTGCGACTAGACCGGTACAACCGGTCCTACCACCGGTACAACCGCTCCACTTCACGAACACCTCCAGAAACCGGTACCTAAGCTCCTCGTGGTTCAACCGCTGACATATCCGATACAACTGGTCTACCTGCGAGCAGTAAAAGGGTCAACGACCCGTGTAACCCCCAACTTACCCCTTGGACTATAAGTACTCGTCCCCTAGCTTTGAATTAGGGTTAGCAAAGTGATAGCTCATTCTTAGGTGAGCTTTGCTCCTACCTCTACTCTTGAGAGAGAGAGAGACTACCACTCCCATGGATTTCAAGGCCTCCATGTGAGAAGATCCTGTGGGATATCGTCAAGGCCCCTCACAGGAAGATCCGTCTAGGATACCATCAATACCTCCTCTTGGAGATGAACTTTACCTTGTATCTTTCCCTTTGTTGTTCATGTACCTTGTGGATCTTGTGTGTTTGATTGTCTAGTGGATGTGTGATTGGACTTGTTCTTGAGTGTTTCCCCTTGTGATTTATCCCCGTTCTTCCCCGTGTTCTTCGTGTTCTTCGAGGGAATCCACTCCAATCGTGAAAGATCGGCCTATACCGGGTTAGCCTCGGATCATATGGAATCAGAGCCAGGTTCATCATGAATTTGGAGTCTCCCCCCTCTGTTTCTAGCCTAATTTTGTTGTGTTCTTCCCTAATTTCGAAAATACCCACCAAAAATAGCCCAAAATTGTTTTGTGATTTGTTGGTTTTGATCATGTTTTGTTGATTTTGATCTATGGATTTGCTTGGTTTCGAGTGGATCTAGCATCTCCCCAAGTTTCCCCACTTCCCATCCATGAAATCTTCACCATTTAGCCCCGGAAATCATCCATTTCTGCCCCAAATCCATCTCGTATCTAGATCTGAGAATTTTCCTAATAAAAGCGGTACAACCGGCCCCCTGATGTCTACCACACAACTTTATTCTTGTAGACACATGCTGGGCCTCCAAGCGCAGAGTTTTGTAAGACAGTAGCAATTTTACCTCAATTGGATGAACTAAGGTTTATCAATCCATGGGAGGCGTAGGATGAAGATGGTCTCTCTCAAACAACCCTGCTATCAAATACAAGAAATCTCTTGTGTCCCCAAGACACCCTATACAATGGCAAATTGTATAGGTGCACTAGTTCGGCGAAGAGATGGTGATAAAAGTGTCACATCCCTAGTTCTGGCCTGACCTATGCTTGCTTCCATCTGTGCATCATGTTTAAATTTTGAAACTTGAACTGAGGAATTTAGAAGCCTCAAAACCCTAAATAAAAGAAGGGCAAAACCCTAAAATCTCATTCATTGTTCCAAAATGCTCTTCTTAGATGTTTAATATTTTTGGCAAGGGCTTTGATACAAACCAAAAATAATGAACATTTTAAAAGGATTTATTTTTGGGACTTTGAATTTAAATCATTAGCTATTTGAATTTGAATTATATTCATATAACTAGAATATAATTTCAAATACCCCTGAAATATTTTATGAGCTTTTGGAAAAGTCCATCTAGCAAAATAAAAATATTCAGAGGAGCTTTTGGCATTGTTTGAATTATTTTAAATTCAAAACAGTGGCAAAACGAAATTAAATAAAACAAAACAGAAGGAAAAAATAAAACAGAGCATCTTACCTGGCGCCCACTTACCTGGCCCAGCTCCTCCAGCGGCCCAGCCCACCAGGCGCCTCCCCCTGTCGTCTTCCCCGCGCTAGTAGGCAGCGCGCGTGGCCGACGGGCGCCGACGCTGCCTCGGCCACCTCATGCTTCCCCTGGCCACCTCCTGCTTCCTCCTCGTCGCCCTGGAACGCCCCGGACGACGCCACGCAGCCCCGACCGCTCTCTCACTCTCTCCCGAACTCTTCCCCCTCTTCTGCTCCCTCACCCTCTCGAGCCCGAGCGCAGCCGCAGCCGCGCCACTGTAACGCCGCGGCCACCGTCTCCCCCTCGACCCCTCGCTGTGCCTGCGAGCTCCGTCTCGACGTCCCCGACCTCCTCGACAAGCCACGACGCCACGGACGCGCTGCAACGCCGCCATCACCACCGTCTTCATCGCCATGGCCGGAGAATCGCCGCCGCTCGATTCGCAGCAACGAGGACGCCCCCGAGCTCACCAACCCCTTCGTTCGATTCGCTGTGAGTTGCTGCGTCGATCCCCTCCCTCCCCTGGCACCTTTTCTCCCGCTAACGCCATTATCCACCGGAGCCGAGAGCTCTTCGCCGCCGGCCATGTCGCCGCCGTAGCCACTGTTGCCTAGAGCTGCAACCGAGCACGCGGCCGTGCTCAGTGCAACCCCAGGAGGTCGTAACACCCCTCTTTGCCTCCTGTCGTGCTCCCTAACCCCGAAACCCAGTTCACCCGAATGCCGGCGCCGCCGTGAGCTTCATTCCGGTGAGCTCCGGCCACCCCAGCTCGAGCTGTTGCCACCGTTCGATGCGCACCAGCAAGGGCTCTCCAACGAGCCCAAGCACGGCCTCGCCCGTGCCCTGTAGCGCGTTTTCGGTTCGCGCCGCCGTCTCGGGCCTCGCCGGCGTCATGTCGCCGGTGGGTTTGACCCCACTGACCCGGGATTTGACCCTGTTTGACTTCCCCAGGCTCACTGACAGGTGGGCCCGGCCCCTGCTAACTTTTGGTTAATTAATAACTAATTTTAGTTAAGCCACTGACTCACTGACATGCGGGCCCCGCCCGGCTAACCAAGTTAGTTAGGGTTAATTTTAATTAGGTTAGTTAGTCCAGACACTGACACGCAGGGCCCACAGGTCAGTTTGACCTGGACGGCGCCCGTTGACCTGCTGAGGTCAGCATGAGGTCATGCTGATGCAATAATTCCTTTCTGGAATTAAAATAAATTAGGAAATGATTTATAAATTCCAGAAAATAGCTAAAACTTCAATAATTCATAGAAATTCAACCGTAACTCCAAATTAAATAATTTATATATGAAAAATTATCAGAAAAATTCAAGGAATCCATCTGTACCATTTTCATGCATGTTAGAACAACTTATAACTGCTGTTTAGCACAAATCATATAAATGGCATTTGAATTTCACATATGGAGTTTGGATTTGAACTTAGGGTTCAAACCAACTTCATTTAACTTTGTTGCTAGCTGCATTAGCTCAAACCACATCATATTGCCATGTCACACTCATGCATCATATTGTTGCATTGCATTGATTGTGTTCTTTCTCTATTGCCGGTGTTTGTCCCCTCTCGATAGACGTGGTTCGACGATGAGTTCGATGACACCGATGAAGAGCTATATTATCTTCAGAAGTGCCAGGCAAGCAAAACCCCCTTGTTCATTCCGATACAATCCTACTCTCTCGCTCCTGCTCTCTTTTACTGCATTAGGACAACAACGATTCATCTGTTACTTGTTGCGGTAGCTGAACCCCTTTATCCTTTGCATGACCTGTCATTGCCACAGTAAATAGATGAAACCCACTAGTATGAGTAGGAGTTGTTTGAGCCCTGTTGTGCCTACTCATTCATGCTGTTTGTCATGCCTGCTACTGCTTAGAGTTGAGTCAGGTCTGATTCATCGGGGATGAATCAGAGGCGTGTGAACACGTCCTACTGTGTATGAACTAAGTGTGTGAACACGATTTGGTAAAGGTAGCGGTGAGAGGCCATGTAGGAGTACATGGTGGGTTGTCTCATTGCAGCCGTCCTCAGGAACTGAGTTCTGTGTTTGTGATCCATGACCAGTTACTACCACACATTGGGTTCCGGTAACTCGACCCCTCTCGACTTATTAATCAACATGATCTCTGTCCAGGAGTTGCAACTAGTTTCTGGTGTTTGTAGGTAGTGTTAGTAGTCTACCAAGTGGCACTCGGTACAGGTGGGCTTGGGACAGACTAGGCACAGTGGCACGGTGTACCAAGTGGCACCCGGATGGTGGGCTTGGGAACCCTGCTCACATCGTTTGGGGCCGTGAGCGGCACCCCGGCCGGATCTCCTTGCGGATGGAACCCGAATAGGCGATAAACCTGGACTAGAGACTTGTTCGGTTAGTCAGGTCGTGGCCGACTCCCTCACCCGGCTTCCGCTTGAAGGTTGCCGAGGTACATGACGTGTACAGGGCGGTAAGTGGCGAGAGCGTGTGTGAAGAAGTACACCCCTGCAGGGTTAACATCATCTATTCGAATAGCCGGATTCCTCGGATATGGAAACTTGGACCCCTTGTACAGTTCATAGACAAGTGAAAGTGGATACTCTAAAATACGCAAGATAAGCGTGAGTGCTATGGATGGCGTTCTCGTAGGGAGACGAGAGCGGATCCATAGTGGTGTATTGATATGGTGAATATGTGGACTCGTGTGCGCCACCCCAAAAGAGTTGCATTGCAGTCGTAGTTCAGGTTAGCCACCGAGTCAAAGCTGGTTTGCTGCAGTTAAACTCCACCATCCCCTTTGTTGATACTGATGCATATGTAGTTAGTTCTGATGTAAGTCTTGCTGGGTACATTTGTACTCACGTTTGCCTATTTTATATTTTTGCAGAGAGACTTCAGTCTCACTAGTAGTTCCGCTTGGACTTCGACGTTTAGCTTGTTACCTCAGCTACGATCTTGTGCCCTCGGCAGGATCTGGTAGATAGTCAGGCTTTCAGCCTTTTTCATTTATAGATGTCTGTACTCAGACATGATAGCTTCCGCTTGTGCTTGAATTGAATGCTCTGAATGTTGGGTCATGAGACTCATGATTGTAATATCTCGCTCCTCGGAGCCTATTGAATAAATACTTGAGTCGTAGAGTCATGTTGTGATGCCATGTTGTGTTTGCACATATCGAGCATATTGTGTGTACGTTATTGAAATGCTTGGTATGTGTGGGATCTGACTATCTAGTTGTTTATCCTTAGTAGCCCCTCTTACCGGGAAATGTCTCCTAGTGTTTCCACCGAGCCAGGGTAGCTTGCTACTGCTCCGGAACACTTAGGCTGGCCGGCATGTGTCCTTCTTCGTTCCTGTGTCTGTCCCTTCGGGGAAATGCCACGCGATGGATACCGGAGTCCTGTTAGCCCGCTACAGCCCGGTTCACCGGAGTCCTGCTAGCCCAGTGCTACAGCCTGGATTCACTCGCTGATGACCGACACGTTCGATGTTGGGTCATGGATGCCTGTCCCTGTAAGTTTGTGCCACTTTGGGTTTACGACTAGCCATGTCAGCCCGGGCTCCTTATCATATGGATGCTAGCGACACTGTCATATACGTGTGCCAAAAGGCGCAAACGGTCCCGGGCAAAGGTAAGGCGACACCCGTGGGAATACCGTGCGTGAGGCCGCAAAGTGATATGAGGTGTTACATGCTAGATCGATGTGGCATTGCGTCGGGGTCCTGACAAAAAGTGTAATATTGATGGTAGAAATATATTTTTATAATCTAAATAAATAAAAATAGCAAGGTAGCAAATAGTAAACGGGCACAAAAACAGTATTGCAATGATTGAAATGTGGCCTAGGGTCCATACTTTCACTAGTGCAATTTCTCAACAATGCTAATATAATTTGATCATATAACCACCCTTGAAAGTGTGATGAAGAATCACTCCAAAGTTCCTATCTAGCGGAGAACATACGGAGAAATCATTTGTAGGGTACGAAACCACATCGAAGCTATTCTTTCTAATCGATCTACCCAAGAGTTTGTACTAAAATAACACCAAATAATTTAAGATTCATAATACTCAATCCAACACAAAGAACCTCATAGAGTACCCCAAGATTTCTACCGGAGAAACATTGACAAGAACGTGCATCAACCCCTATGCATAGATTACTCCAGTGTCACCTTGGGAATCTACGAGTTGAGTGCCAAAACACATATCAAGTGAATCAATATGATACCCCCACTGTCACCACGAGTATTCATATGCAATACATATATCAAGTGCTCTCAAATCCATAAAAGTATTTAATCCGATAACAATGATATCCCAAAGGAAAAAAACCAATTCATCTTAACAAGATAGAGAGGGGAAAACTCCATATGATCCTACTATATTAAGCAAGCCCGGGATACACCAAGATCGTGAAATCTCAAGAATAGGAGAGAGAGATTAAACACATAGCTACTGGTACAAACCCTCAGCCCCAAGGGTGGAGTACTCTCTCCTCATCGCGGTGGCCACCGGGATGAAGAAGATGGCCACCGATGATGATTCCCCCCTCTGGCAGGGTGCCGGAACGGGGTCTAGATTGGTTTTCGATGACTACAGAGCCTTGCGGCGGCGAAACTTCTGATCTAGGTTAACCTCGAGGGCTTCTGGAATTTTTGGGAATTTATAGGGTAAACAAGGGGTGCGGGAGGCCACCGAGGTGGGAACAACCCACCTGGGTGCTCCTAGGCCCCCCAGGCACGCCCTGGTGGGTTGTGCCCCCCTCGGGGCACCCCCCAGGTGCTGCTCTGTCCCATTGGTGGTCTTCTAGTCCATAAAAAATCCACAAAAAGTTTCGCGCTGTTTGGACTCCGTTTGATATTGATTTCCTGCGATGTAAAAAACAAGCAAAAAACAGCAACTAACACTGGGCATTGGGTCAATAGGTTAGTCCCAAAAAATGATATAAACTTGCTATAAAATGATTGTAAAACATCCAAGAATGATAATATAACAACATGAATACTTCATAAATTATAGATACGTTGGATACGTATCAGCATCCCCAAGCTTAATTCCTACTCGTCCTCGAGTAGGTAAATGATAAAAGAAATATTTTTTGAAGCGTGAATGCTACAAAGTGCACAAGTTTGATCAATGAAAATTTCAATCACTTTTTCTAGCATCATAACAGCAATTCTTTCTTATAAAACTTCTCATGTTAAAGTAGCAACCAGTTCACATGTTAAGGTTCAAACAATGAATTCTCTTGAAACTCAACTACCTATGTTCTAAGTCACCAGGCAACTGCAATTCAACTTATTCAACAGACTCTAAGTAAGAGCCCCACATACTCAACCATCATATAGTCTTCTATGATTGGTAACACTCACTGCGTACACATGAGCAGAACATTTCAACTAGACACATAGAAACATAGGGGCTTATAGTTTCGCCTCCCAACGTATTCACCTCAAGGGTGATGTCAACAATAATAACTCATGCTACCCATATTCAACTGGACATATGTGCCTAGATATTTCCTCACCACATGATGCTTGCCAAAGGATAAAAATAAAAAGGAACAGGGAGAAAAACTTTGACTCTTGCATAAAAGTAAATACATAAAAGTAAAAGATAGTCCCTTCACAGAGGGAAGCAGAGGTTTCCATGTGCTTATTTGTTTGTATGCTTAACCCCTTAGTGCAAAAGAACGTCACGTTGTATTGCCCCTTGTGATGGCAACCTTTATTATGCAGTCTCTCGCTTTTATTCTTCACCATCACAAGTTCGTACAACGCTCAATTTTCTCTTACACTAAATGATCTCACACTTTTAGACGCAATTTTTATTGCCTTATTGCACCGATGACAACTTACTTGAGGGATCTTGCTCCATCCCTAGGTAGGTATGGTGGACTCTTGAAATTAAGATTTGGGTTTAAGGGTTTTTGGATGCACAAGTAGTATCTCTACTTGGTGCGGAATTTTTGGCTAGCAAAGATGGGGGGCAAGCACCACATGTTGAAGGATCTATGACAATATAACTTCTATGTGAATATGAACAAACATAAACCATTACGTTGTCTTCCTTGTCCAACGTCAAATTTTTTGGCATATAATATTTTGATGGGGGCTCACAATCTTAAAAGATTTCCAGGATAGTGTATTTGCATGTGAAAGTTCTCTTCCTTGTACTAATCATTCATGAATTGCTTGTATAACCAATATTGTGATTGTCAAGCCTCAAAAGATTTCACTTTCTAAACCCAATGTGAAGCTACCACTAGGCATGGTATGATTTCAACTTCATGACATTCAATTTATTCAACAATTTACTCATAGGATATAAGTGAAGCACACACTACTGCAGGATGGTCCAAACACGACACTATGATCAGAGACCCTTCGACGAAACTGTGTGCGATGCCATAATCGCAAACTGTGGTGTAAAAATCCGTCAAAAAGGTGCAAAACGTTTGCGATGACAGATGCATCAAACACGGTTCTGAATTTAGTTGCGTGTGCGATGTAGGGCATACAGTTCAGCTCAATTAACTGTTTGGGATGAGGAGGCGCAAAAGAAACGGGCAGCCAGATGAAGGCGTGTGCGATATACAACATACGGTTCACTGGGATGAACTGTGTGTGATTAGGCAACACAATGGAAACGGTTCAACTGAACAAGATGTGTGTGATACACGGCAAACAAGTTCGTAATCTGAAATGTGTGTGAAGACCAATAATAACACAGACGATTGCTGCTAATAAGCCGTGTGAATTGCTCTGTCTATAGTAGAATAACATATATATATATATATATATAACTGAAATAAATAGCCAATTACATAAGTGACTATACAGATCATTCACACACACCTCAATAAACAATTGCATGCATTCTAAAGTAGGAGAAACAATCGTCTAGGCATCTACTTCTTGTGACGCTCCCGCCACTGCTATGTGGCTCGATCCCTCGTCTGGGTCAGGAAGAAGACAGTCCCTCATGTCAACGATCCACCTGTACATCTCGTAGCTTGTGTACGCGTCCATGACCGTGTACTTGACATGTTGTTCATCTAGTCTCTTATGCCACACACTATGCCAGGCATTCCTGTCCTTATTGCTCTCTTGCTTCATCTTTGCGTAGTAGGGGTCGATGATGCCCGAGGCGAGGTCAACCAGGGAGTTCAGTTTGCTTTTGTCGCTGCCCCCGACCTTGTAGTGGCTTTGGATGTTGACAAGATTCGGGCATTTCAAGTCCGAAACCTTGAGAGCTTTTAGATCGCTGGTGGTGTCCATCGTAGCGAAACTGTAGTCGGAGCTGTTGATAAACCTAAGGAAATGCTCGCAAGGCCTTGTGGCAAGGTGGAAGTGGTAGACGAGGACATCATGTCGGATGCATAATTGGGCGACGGCAACCTTTATGATCGTGCCCGGCATGACCGATGGTGTACTCGAGGTCGAAGCACCAATCGGTACTTGTCCTCGGCAAGGAACTGCTCCATAGTTTGGATGGATCTCTCCACCGAGACCGGATCATTCATGTACACCACCGAGAGGGCCTTCCCCCTCACGTGGGTGTCCACTACGTGATGCGTGGTGAATTGCCTGCCGTTGTCGTCGTCGGCCACTGGGAGCGCCATTGGAGCCACGGGGAGCGCCATTGGAACCACTGGATGTCCTCTTTGTATGTGTCCTCATGGGTGTGCTTATTGTGTTGTGTGAGACAAGAGATGAAGGTAAATGGCCGCAAGAATAAAAGGGGGCTGGGCAGCGTGGATTCTCGGCGCGTCCGCATGGCAGTTTTTGCAGCGGGTAACTGCATCATCACGCCGCGCCCGGCGCAACCGCTTGCACACCAAAGTGCGTGATCGTGCGCCGACCCAAAACACTGGCAGCGCGCATGGAGGGATGAGGGCAGAGCACCCGAAGGGACACGAGAGCAGAGCGCGTGCGGCAGGACATGAGCAGAGCGTGCCACGGCCGCCTGAACCGCAAGCAACCACACGCATAGAGCAATTGAACACGCAGGAAATGGTCGCCTACAAGCCGACCGACAGTTGCATCGCTGCGTAGAGGGCGGCCGTGTGGTACCACCTCCGTCTAGTCTATAGTCTCCTTTATATTCCGTGCCATACTTTGCCCTCAAATTTAGTTCAAATTTGAATTGTGCACATAAAATGCATTGAAAACTCAGTTAATGCATAAAAATGTCCAAACGAACCCCGAAAAATCACAAAAATTCACACAACACTCCTGTTGTTCTATGTTGACATGAGAAAAAAAACTTGAAAGCAATAAGAGGCAATGGATACCATTTCGTCCCCAAAGGTGGGACGTTCCCTACCGAAAACCATCATGCTTGTTGTGAGAAGGTCCGGTTTGTGAGAAGCATATACCCAAACCTGCCCCAAATGGGACAAAATTTGTACCACGGCATGTTGATGCCGCTCCATGGTAGCATGCCAAGTTTTATTAATTTCAGACGAGTTTTGGAATTACTAGAATTTAAAAATCAAGCATCTCAATGTTTAGCCGGCAATCAACGGTGCCCTGGTATTTGAAATTCATTCCCATTTCTTGCATGGGACCTAAGCATGCACCCAAGGACACAGATTTGATTTCTCAACCAATTTATATGCACTGGAGCATGTGCATGTAGTTCAAATTTGAATTGTGCACATAAATGCATTGAAAACTCAGTTAATGCATAAAAATGTCCAAACAGACCCTGAAAAATCACAAAAATTCACACAACACTCATGTTGTTCTATGTTGACACGAGAAAAAAACTTGAAAGCAATAAGAGGCAATGGATATTGTTTCGTCCCCAAAGGTGGGACATTCCCTACCGAAAACCATCATGCTTGTTGTGAGAAGCTCCGGTTTGTGAGAAGCATATAACCAAACCTGCCCCAAATGGGACAAAATTTGTATCGCGACATGTTGATGCCGCTCCATGATAGCATGCCAAGTTTCATGAATTTCAGACGAGTTTTGGATTTACTATAATTTAAAACCCAGGCATCTCAATGTTTTGCCGGCAATCAACAGTGCCCTGGTGTTTGAAATCCATTCCCATTTCTTGCATGGGACCTAAGCATGCACCCATGACACATATTTGATTTTTCAACCAATTTATATTCACTGGAGCATGTGCATGTATTTCAAATTTGAATTGTGCACATAAATGCATTGAAAACTCAGTTAATGCATAAAAATGTCCAAACAAACCCTGAAAAATCACAAAAGTTCACACAACACTCCTATTGTTCTATGTTGACACGAGAAAAAAAATTGAAAGCAATAAGAGGCAATGGATATTGTTTCGTCCCCAAAGGTGGGACGTTCCCTACCGAATACCATCATGCTTGTTTTGAGAAGCTCCGGCTTGTGAGAAGCATATACCCAAACCTCCCCCAAATGGGACAAAATTTGTACCACGGCTGTCAGGACCCCGACTCAATGCCACATCGATCTAGCATGTAACACCTCATATCACTTTGCGGCCTCACGCACGGTATACCCACGGGTGTCGCCTTACCTTTGCCCGGGACCGTTTGCGCCTTTTGGCACACGTATATGACAGTGTCGCTAGCATCCATATGATAAGGAGCCCGGGCTGACATGGCTAGTCGTAAACCCAAAGCGGCACAGACTTACAGGGACAGGCATCCATGACCCAGCATCGAACGTGTCGGTCATCAGCGAGTGAATCCAGGCTGTAGCACTGGGCTAGCAGGACTCCGGTGAACCGGGCTGTAGCGGGCTAACAGGACTCCGGTATTCATCGCGTGACATTTCCCCGAAGGGACAGACACAGGAACGAAGAAGGACACATGCCGGCCAGCCTAAGTGTCCCAGAGCAGTAGCAAGCTACCATGGCTCGGTGGAAACACTAGGAGACATTTCCCGGTAAGAGAGGCTACCAAGGATAAACAACTAGGTTGTCAGATCCCACACATACCAAGCATTTCAATAACATACACACAATATGCTCGATATGTGCAAATACAACATGGCATCACAACATGACTCTACAACTCAAGTATTTTAATCAATAGGCTCCGAGGAGCGAGATATTACAAACATGGGTCTCACGACCCAACAATCAGAGCATACAAGTCAAAGCACAAGCGGAAGCTATCATGTCTGGGTACAGACATCTATAAATGAAAAAGGCCGAGAAGCCTGACTATCTATCAGATCCTGCCGAGGGCACAAGATCGTAGCTGAGGTAACAAGCTAAACGTCGAAGTCCAAGCGGAACTACTAGTGAGACTGAAGTCTCTCTGCAAAACATAAAATGGGCAAACGTGAGTACAAATGTACCCAGCAAGACTTACATCAGATCTATCTACACATGCATCATTATCAACAAAGGGGATGGTGGAGTTTGACTGCAGCAAGCCAGCTTTGACTCGGTGGCTATCCTAAACTACGACTGCAAGCGACTCTTTTGAGGTGGCGCACACGAGTCCACATATTCACCATATCAATACACCACTATGGATCCGTTCCCGTCTCCCTACGAGAACGCCATCCATAGCACTCACGCTTATCTTGCGTATTTTAGAGTATCCACTTTCACTTGTCTATGAACTGATATAAGCAACCCAGAAGTCCTTTTCCGCGGACACGGCTATTCGAATAGATGATGTTAACCCTGCAGGGGTGTACTTCTTCATACATGTTTCCACCACTTAGCGTCTGCACACGACATGTGCTCGGCAGACTTCAAGCGAAAGCCGACGTGGGTGTAGACCACGACCTACCTAAACACTCAAGTCTCTAGTCCAGGTTTATCGCCTATTCGGGTTCCATCCATGAGGAGATCCGGCCGGAGTTTCGCTCACAGCCCCAAACGATGTGAACAGGGTTCCGTGACACCAAACGGGCGCCCGGTATACCCGGCCACGTGCCTATCGCATCACAGCCCACCCCTACGGTCAGCGCTGTCCACGGCCTCCAGCATACTACAAACACCAGAAACTACTTGCAACTCCTGGACAGAGGACAAGGGTGAATAAGAAGTCGAGCGGGGTCATATTTCAGGGCCCAATGTATGGTAGTAGCTGAATCATGGATCACAAACACAGAACTCAGTTCCTGAGGACGGCTTCAATGAGACAACCCACCATGTACTCCTACATGGCCTCTCACCGATACCTTTTACCAAATCGTGTTCACACACTTAGCTCACACACAGTAGGACATGTTCACACACCTCTGATTCATCCCGGATGAATCAGACCTGACACAACTCTAAGCAGTAGCAGGCATGACAAACAAGCATGAATGAGTAGGCACAACAGGGCTCAAACAACTCCTACTCATGCTAGTGGGTTTCATCTATTTACTGTGGCAATGACAGGTCATGCAAAGGATAAAGGGGTTCAGCTACCGCAGCAAGTAACAGATGAATCGATGTTGTCCTAATGCAGTAAAAGAGAGCAGGAGCGAGAGAGTAGGATTGTATCGGAATGAACAAGGGGGTTTTGCTTGCCTGGCACTTCTGAAGATAACATTGAGTCTTCATCAGTGTCAACGATCACATCATCGGTATCACGTCTATCGAGAGGGGACAAATACCGGTAACACAGAAGGAAACATAATCAATGCAATGCACAATATGATGCATGATCATGACATGGCAAAATGAATGTGTTTTGGGCTAATGCAACTAGCCACAGATTAAATGAAGTTGGTTTGTGTCAGGTCCCCGACTCGATGTCACATCGATCTAGCTGGTAACACCTTATATCACTCTGCGGCCTCACGCACGGTATCCCCACGGGTGTCGTCTTACCTTTTCCCGGGACCGTTTGCGCCTTTTGGCTCACGTATATGATAGTGTCGCTAGCATCCATATGATAAAGAGCCCGGGCTGACATGACTAGTCGTAAACCCAAAGTGGCACAGACTTACAGGGACAGGCATCCATGACCCAGCTTCGAACGTGTCGGTCATCAGCAAGTGGGTCCGGGCTGTAGCACTGGGCTAGCAGGACTCCGGTAAACCGGGCTGTAGCGGGCTAACAGGACTCCGGTACTCAAAGCGTGACATTTCCCCGAAGGGACAGACACAGGAACGAAGAAGGACACATGCCGGCCAGCCTAAGTGTTCCAGAGCAGTAGCAAGCTACCATGGCTCAGCGGTAACACTAGGAGACATTTCCCGGTAAGAGAGGCTACTAAGGATAAACAACTAGATAGTCAGATCCCACACATACCAAGCATTCCAATAACATACACACAATATGCTCGATATGTGCAAATACAACATGGCATCACAACATGACTCTACGACTCAAGTATTTAATCAATAGGCTCCGAGGAGCGAGATATTACAAACATGGGTCTCATGACCCAACAATCAGAGCATACAAATCAAAGCACAAGCGGAAGCTATCATGGCTGGGTACAGACATCTATAACTGAAAAAGGCTGAGAAGCCTGACTATCTACCAGATCCTGCCGGGGCACAAGATCGTAGCTGAGGTAACAAGCTAAACGTCGAAGTCCACGCGAAACTACTAGCGAGACTGAAGTCTCTCTGCAAAAACATAAAATAGGCAAACGTGAGTACAAATGTACCCAGCAAGACTTACATCAGATCTATCTACACATGCATCATTATCAGCAAAGGGGATGGTGGAGTTTGACTGCAGCAAGCCAGCTTTGACTCGGTGGCTATCCTGAACTACGACTGCAATGTAACTCTTTTGAGGTGGCGCACACGAGTCCACATATTCACCAACCAATACACCACTATGGATCCGCTCCCGTCTCCCTACGAGAACGCCATCCATAGCACTCACGCTTATCTTGCGTATTTTAGATTATCCACTTTCACTTGTCTATGAACTGATATAAGCAACCCAGAAGTCCTTTACCGCGGACACGGCTATTCGAATAGATGATGTTAACCCTGCAGGGGTGTACTTCTTCATACATGTTTCCACCACTTAGCGTCTGCACACGACATGTGCTCGGCAGACTTCAAGCGAAAGCCGACGTGGGTGTAGACCACGACCTACCTAAACACTCAAGTCTCTAGTCCAGGTTTATCGCCTATTCGGGTTCCATCCATGAGGAGATCCGGCCGGAGTTTCGCTCACAGCCCCAAACGATGTGAACAGGGTTCCGTGACACCAAACGGGCGCCCGGTATACCCGGCCACGTGCCTACCGCATCACAGCCCACCCCTACGGTCAGCGCTGTCCACGGCCTCCAGCATACTACAAACACCAGAAACTACTTGCAACTCCTGGACAGAGGACAAGGGTGAATAAGAAGTCGAGCGGGGTCATATTTCAGGGCCCAATGTATGGTAGTAGCTGAATCATGGATCACAAACACAGAACTCAGTTCCTGAGGACAGCTTCAATGAGACAACCCACCATGTACTCCTACATGGCCTCTCACCGACACCTTTACCAAATCGTGTTCACACACTTAGCTCACACACAGTAGGACATGTTCACACGCCTCTGATTCATCCCCGATGAATCAGACTGACTCAACTCTAAGCAGTAGCAGGCATGACAAACAAGCATGAATGAGTAGGCACAACAGGGCTCAAACAATTCCTACTCATACTAGTGGGTTTCATCTATTTACTGTGGAATGACAGGTCATGCAAAGGATAAAGGGGTTCAGCTACCGCAGCAAGTAACAGATGAATCGTTGTTGTCCTAATGCAGTAAAAGAGAGCAGGAGCGAGAGAGTAGGATTGTATCGGAATGAACAAGGGGGTTTTGCTTGCCTGGCACTTCTGAAGATAACATTGAGTCTTCATCAGTGTCAACGATCACATCATCGGTATCACGTCTATCGAGAGGGGACAAATACCGGCAACACAGAAGGGAACACAATCAATGCAATGCACAATATGATGCATGATCATGACATGGCAAAATGAATGTGTTTTGGGCTAATGCAACTAGCAACAGATTAAATGAAGTTGGTTTGAATACAAGATTCAAATTCAAACTCCATATGTGATTATTCAAATGCCATTTAATTGATTTGTGCTAAACAGTAGTGATAAGTTGTTCTAACATGCATGAAAATGGTACAGATGGATTCCTTGAATTTTTCTGATAATTTTTCATATATAAATTATTTAATTTGGAGTTACGGTTAATTTTCTATGATTTTTAGAAGTTTTAGGCATTTTCTGAAATTTCTTATATAAAAATAAATTCAGAAAGTATTACTGCGTCATACTGACATCACGATGACGTCAGCAGGTCAACGTGGCACAGTCCGGTCAAACCTGACCAGTGGGGTCCACTGGTCAGTGACCCAGTCAACTAACCAGGTTAGTTAGCCCTAACTAACTTAGTTAGCCGGGCGGGGCCCGCATGTCAGTGGCTCACCTAATTAACTAAATTAATTAACACTAACTAACCTAGCACTAACTAAGCAGGCGCCTGGGCCCACACGTCAGGGGGTCAAACCCCGGGTCAAACCCGCCGGAGTTGACCCGCGGCTTGTCGCCGGCGACGCCAGCAACGGCGGAGGGCGTCGGAAACGCTCCTTGGACGACCAAATCGGCGACTGAGGGGCTCTACGCGTAGCTGGGAGTCGCCCGCATCCATCTATGCAAACGGGAGGGGCTGAGGTGGCCCGAGCTCACCGGAACGGGGCCCGCGGCGGCGACCGGAGCACGGCGAGGTCGGGGTTGGCGCTAGAGGGCACGGCAGGTCGCACGGGTGGGCGCGCTCGGCTCCTGGAAGGGTGCTGAGCACGTTGCCGTGCTCGGGGGTTAGCTACGGTGGCTCTAGCCCCGTCTGCGTCATCGCCGGCGGCGAGGAACGGTCGGCTCCGACAGTCGGGGCGGTTAGAAGGCACGGACGGGCACGGGGAGAGAGGGGAAATGGACAGGGGCTCACGAGGGGTTGGGAGAGAAGCTCGGTGGGCTCGGGGAAGCCTCTGCAACGGCGAATTGACGACGGCGATCTCCGGGCACCGGAGATGAAGACGACGGTGCTCCGGTCGACTGCGGCCTCCTCTGGTCGCGTGCGTCGCATGTGTAGCTCCACGGGGTCAGGGCGGAGCTCAGGGACGCATAGTGGGAGCGAGGGGGTGGCTGTGGCCCCGGTAAACGGCGTCGGCGGCGATGGGCTCCGCTCGGGAAGGGAGCAGAGAGGGGAGGGAGATCCAGAGAGCGAGGGAGAAGTGAGAGGGGGTCGGGGAGGCGCGTGGCGTCGTCCGGGACGTCGCTGGGGAGGCCAGGGAGGAAGCAGGAGGTGGCCGAGCAGGGTGGAGGTGGCGCGCGCGGCGGTGTCGCGGTGTCCGTCCTCCTGGCAAGGAGGAAGACGGCAGGGGAGGGGGGCGGCGGTGGGCTGGGCCAGCGGGAGGAACTGGGCCGGCTGGGCTGGACAGGTAGGCGCCAGGTAGGCTCTGTTCTTTTTATTTTTTTTCTATTTTCTGTAGTTTGTTTTGATTTAGTTTAGCAACTAAATCATTTAAATAAATTCTGTAGATTTTTATGTGGCTTGCTAAAATATATACAAAGCCACTCACAAACCTCCAGAATTATTGGAGTCATATTTAATATATATTTAAATATAAATCCAAAGCAAATAGTTATTGGATTAGTTCAAATGGCCAAAATAATTATCTCTGTGACTCCAAAAATATTGGTTTAAATTTTACCTCTTACCAATATTTCCATGGAATAACAGGAACATTTTCTTGGACACATTTGAGAAGATTTAATTGTTGGTTATTTTTAGAGGTTTCCTGAGGCTTTTGAAAATTCCTCAATTCAAATTTCATTTGAATTTAAACATGATGCACACACCAGACAGCACCAGAAGCTAGGGATGTGACAACTCACCCCCACTAAACAAGAATCTCGTCTCGAGATTCAAGCGTAGGGTAAGGTGAAGGGGAAACGCAAACTAGTATAATCTTCACGATCCAGGTGGCACTTCAAATGAACGTTGATTTGAACACCATTTTGTCTTGTCGTCTTACTCTGAGAACTCCAGCTAATCATGACAAGAAGAGGAAAGGAAAACTCTGGAAGGATCGGTCTTCTCGAAGATCGAACAACTCAGGATTAACTTCCGGAATGAGACATAGAACCATCTCTCGGGTTGAGACACGAGATACACACCAAGAGGGGTGGAAAGAAACGGATGACGAAGGTTCACTGGGTAGACAACAATTTCATACCTAAGAAGGTGGTAAACGATTGTCAACGTAGCGAGGAGTTGAGTTGCCATGATACCACGACGAAACATCCTGGAGGAGGGTGATTCGTAGATTATTATCTTAAGTGGCAAAAAGAATTACCTTTGATATAGAGATCGTTAAGACTCTCTATATCAGCCTAAGGCAAATCACAGCAATCGATTGGCGGGGTCGGTAGAATGGCATACTTGGACTTGGATGATGTGGATTACCTTGTTGAAGACAACGTAATGGATGAATTTGCTTACCACCGGAAATGGAAGAGACTCATGGTAGAATGGCACATTGACGGTGCAAGCTAGGAACAAAATGCAAATGCTGGGAATGATTCTGGTAACTGGGGAAGAACCCAACAACAGAGAGTGAATTCACTGTTTGAAAGATCATAGCATTGCCGAGGAAACTGAGAGCAATCCCAGTTAGTGCCGATGATAACACGTAGCGCTTGTGCGTGCTCTCAAGAACTTGAGCATTTCCATATTCATCAAGGTTTTATCAACAACCGCGTCAAGGGTGCTGACAACACAACATACTACCATGATGAAGACGATGCAGATGCGAAGGAGGATAACACTTTCTCATATTTCACCTTAGCGAGGCCAAGCAAATAAAATCTAGATGATCGACCGAGAGACATTTAGCACTCCGCTTCTAATGTTCTCCTTGATGTGCTAGTATAACCCATTCATAGATATGGTTTGATATCTAAAACATCAAGTAAAAGGTCGGACTTCGGGAACACAAAAATCCATAGGGGCAACTAGGGAGTAAATCCTACGAAATCCCTATGGGGGGGGTGGCCAACTTCCTCAAACAAGATACTATAATAATAGGTCTACCGGATGGGTGTGTTGGCCACGACATCCACCTTACCGGTTATCTAGAGACCAATATTATAGTTCTTAGGGAAATGTTCCAACCATCATATCTGCCTGAGAGTCAGCTGTGGTTGGTGTTAGGATATTCCAGGCTCATCGAGTCTTAGGAAGAAAAATGAAAGTTTGCAACACAAATCGACGAGATGACATTGCGGGATTCTCGGGAGATGAACTACGATAGCAAGCTCCAAAACATGAGCTGGTTCTGCTACAAACATGTGAACACGTTGTCCCAGACAAGCATGACCACGTGGTAGTCTTATAATAAAACACTACCGAGTTCAGGAGGGGGAACCATCAACGAGGGTATCGAAGTTCTTTCATAAGTCCGGATTAGCTCTTATGAAGGAACTCCTTCTCCTTGAACAAATCAATCAGTGGCTTGGTGTGCTAGGGATACATATAGATTGAAGGTTGCAAGTCTTCAAACCACACAATTCTTCGCACGTGTGCATGACTGATTTGGAATGATTCCAAAGAAAGCAACATTGACTTTCTCGAATCCACGGCGGCAACTTGCATCAGATGCACATGAATTAAAGGAAGTCACTACCTTCATCCAAACATATGCTTCATGAGCTAGCATGAACAAATGCTTTCAAAAATTTCCAACACTAGCTTAATGCTCAACAAAATCATGGAGGAGATAAGGATGTTGTCAATGGGCTCAACAACAATTCATCTAGGTTTCCTTTTAAAAGGAATTCCATAGTTAAGTGAACAAGTGATAGCATTGGTCAGACCAAAGATGTAATGGTGTATGCTCGAGGGATCAACCACGAATAAGACAACATTACGAGCATCGTTGGTACTGATTTGATTTGACGATGGCCCACACTCAAATCAAAGGATTGATAAGACAATAGGTCCAGCAACTGATCACAAGGACCAATCGATGAAGATATCATCTTTCTTCAACACACACTACACAAGAATATCCCTTTGGAACGAACTAAGTCAGGCAAGCTTTTATCTTCCAACTCTCCAAGTTGTTGTCTAGCTTAACCAACTAGCTCAGGGATATCTAACACCGATTCTTGGAGAGAAGGTGGTTCACAAGAAACCAACTTGATCACGAACTCAACATAGCGGTCAGGTGACAACCCGGTAACACCTCCAAGAAGATATTTGGAAAGTCACGAACCACCGGTATGTTACTAAGCTCGAGAACAATCTTGCTTTTGAGGGCAAGACGATATGATCAAATGAGTGAGGACTTGACAAGATCCTAACTCATCAATCGAAGGGTGCACCGAAATAAGGACTAGGTAGCACGATCAGTCTTAGAAGGATGATTCGAAAACCAACATACTAAGAATGAAATTATTATCCTTTAACTACCAAGCAACAGAGTTGCTAGCAGTATTGATTTCACACATCACAATTCATTTGTCGGTATTCCGGTTGCATCAACACGAGGGCCGAGGAATGAACAGTGATGGCAAGAAGTGTCACTGTACCAAGAGTTCATGGGATGGTGTGCAATTCCTATAAAAATCTCGATATAAAATATGTAATACTCCAAGGTAGAGCAGAACCAAAAGCTGGATTGGCATTTGATCTGCGGGATACAACTACTTTGACCCCATCCTAGATATGGAAGAGGTACTGGAGTTTGTTTCTCCTAGTCATTCCGGAATAGAATGGCTTGACAGACCACAAGAGTCATAGGCATCGATGAACGAACGCACGCATACTCTTGACTATCAATTGATAGACGAGGGTCAGAATGCAACTAAAGAGAACAACTCAAAGGAACATATAACTTTCTGAGTTGTGGATGCATAGATTAGTATGTCGAACCAAGTTCAACATATTTCTTCCGGATAACCCATGCAGAAAGGTAGAACTGGCAGAGTCACGATTTATGAATGTAGAACTCCTCAAGAGTACTCTAATTGTGATTTTTTTTTGATCCAATAAACATCTGCCATAAGTAGTTCATGGTATTTGGAAGAAGAAGATACCACGGACTTCAAGGACTATCGCAAAGGTTACTAATATCCTAAAGGCACTAGCAATTACTATCCACATGAAGTAGGTAGAGTGAATCTCGGGTTCAGAACCCAGGAGTAGAATACCTACTACTAAGTAGCATCACGGGATGCTTCCGAGAATAAAGGCCAGAATCTTCACACTAGGACACAAATCATGGCTAGACCACTAGATGATCCCCTAAGCACTTAGGGTCATAATAATAATTCCAACATATATGTCGAGGCAATAATTACCTCAACACACCGATTAGTGTGGTTAATCTGGCCCAT
This sequence comes from Triticum dicoccoides, assembly GCF_002162155.2. Taxonomy (NCBI): domain Eukaryota; kingdom Viridiplantae; phylum Streptophyta; class Magnoliopsida; order Poales; family Poaceae; genus Triticum; species Triticum dicoccoides. The sequence goes on along the minus strand of NC_041382.1, from coordinate 475,938,068 downwards.
GGGAACATCGGAAACAGAAGGAAGGGATTTGCAAATGCATCGGACTATTTAGAAACCTGGGATGACTCGGACAGCATAACGGCTATAATTGCTCAAAAAGATTTGAGACAAACACAAAAATGGTGGCATAACCACTCAGAAGCACAATATCAAGGTTCCGAGATCAACAATTAACATACGGAAGTAGTAGGAACTGAACTGAGACTTAAATCCAACAATCTTATAAGTCTACTGATTAGTAACACGTGATCCTAATAGAAAGAAGAGATAGCCTAGTTCTTAATCCCCGCAGGAAAGATAAGATGACTCAGATCAGAAGGGCATGAGGTATAAGGAGTAAAAAGAGCCTTACGTTCCATCCCACAATCAATTCCCTTATATAACTAAAGAATTTCTAGACTCAGCTTCGACCAGTTTGGCTTGGTAATCCTACAGGCAGTCAAGCTCTGATACCAACGCTGTCAGGACCCCGACTCAATGCCACATCGATCTAGCATGTAACACCTCATATCACTTTGCGGCCTCACGCACGGTATTCCCACGGGTGTCGCCTTACCTTTGCCCGGGACCGTTTGCGCCTTTTGGCACACGTATATGACAGTGTCGCTAGCATCCATATGATAAGGAGCCCGGGCTGACATGGCTAGTCGTAAACCCAAAGCGGCACGGACTTACAGGGACAGGCATCCATGACCCAGCATCGAACGTGTCAGTCATCAGCGAGTGAATCCAGGCTGTAGCACTGGGCTAGCAGGACTCCGGTGAACCGGGCTGTAGCGGGCTAACAGGACTCCGGTATTCATCGCGTGACATTTCCCCGAAGGGACAGACACAGGAACGAAGAAGGACACATGTCGGCCAGCCTAAGTGTCCCAGAGCAGTAGCAAGCTACCATGGCTCGGTGGAAACACTAGGAGACATTTCCCGGTAAGAGAGGCTACCAAGGATAAACAACTAGGTTGTCAGATCCCACACATACCAAGCATTTCAATAACATACACACAATATGCTCGATATGTGCAAATACAACATGGCATCACAACATGACTCTACAACTCAAGTATTTTAATCAATAGGCTCCGAGGAGCGAGATATTACAAACATGGGTCTCACGACCCAACAATCAGAGCATACAAGTCAAAGCACAAGCGGAAGCTATCATGTCTGGGTACAGACATCTATAAATGAAAAAGGCCGAGAAGCCTGACTATCTATCAGATCCTGCCGAGGGCACAAGATCGTAGCTGAGGTAACAAGCTAAACGTCGAAGTCCAAGCGGAACTACTAGTGAGACTGAAGTCTCTCTGCAAAACATAAAATGGGCAAACGTGAGTACAAATGTACCCAGCAAGACTTACATCAGATCTATCTACACATGCATCATTATCAACAAAGGGGATGGTGGAGTTTGACTGCAGCAAGCCAGCTTTGACTCGGTGGCTATCCTAAACTACGACTGCAAGCGACTCTTTTGAGGTGGCGCACGCGAGTCCACATATTCACCATATCAATACACCACTATGGATCCGCTCCCGTCTCCCTACGAGAACGCCATCCATAGCACTCACGCTTATCTTGCGTATTTTAGAGTATCCACTTTCACTTGTCTATGAACTGATATAAGCAACCCAGAAGTCCTTTTCCGTGGACACGGCTATTCGAATAGATGATGTTAACCCTGCAGGGGTGTACTTCTTCATACATGTTTCCACCACTTAGCGTCTGCACACGACATGTGCTCGGTAGACTTCAAGCGAAAGCCGACGTGGGTGTAGACCACGACCTACCTAAACACTCAAGTCTCTAGTCCAGGTTTATCGCCTATTCGGGTTCCATCCATGAGGAGATCCGGCCGGAGTTTCGCTCACAACCCCAAACGATGTGAACAGGGTTCCGTGACACCAAACGGGCGCCCGGTATACCCAGCCACGTGCCTACCGCATCACAGCCCACCCCTACGGTCAGCGCTGTCCACGGCCTCCAGCATACTACAAACACCAGAAACTACTTGCAACTCCTGGACAGAGGACAAGGGTGAATAAGAAGTCGAGCGGGGTCATATTTCAGGGCCCAATGTATGGTAGTAGCTGAATCATGGATCACAAACACAGAACTCAGTTCCTGAGGACGGCTTCAATGAGACAACCCACCATGTACTCCTACATGGCCTCTCACCGACACCTTTACCAAATCGTGTTCACACACTTAGCTCACACACAGTAGGACATGTTCACACGCCTCTGATTCATCCCCGATGAATCAGACCTGACTCAACTCTAAGCAGTACCAGGCATGACAAACAAGCATGAATGAGTAGGCACAACAGGGCTCAAACAATTCCTACTCATACTAGTGGGTTTCATCTATTTACTGTGGAATGACAGGTCATGCAAAGGATAAAGGGGTTCAGCTACCGCAGCAAGTAACAGATGAATCGTTGTTGTCCTAATGCAGTAAAAGAGAGCAGGAGCGAGAGAGTAGGATTGTATCGGAATGAACAAGGGGGTTTTGCTTGCCTGGCACTTCTGAAGATAACATTGAGTCTTCATCAGTGTCAACGATCACATCATCAGTATCACGTCTATCGAGAGGGGACAAATACCGGCAACACAGAAGGGAACACAATCAATGCAATGCACAATATGATGCATGATCATGACATGGCAAAATGAATGTGTTTTGGGCTAATGCAACTAGCAACAGATTAAATGAAGTTGGTTTGAATACAAGATTCAAATTCAAACTCCATATGTGATTATTCAAATGCCATTTAATTGATTTGTGCTAAACAGTAGTGATAAGTTGTTCTAACATGCATGAAAATGGTATAGATGGATTCCTTGAATTTTTCTGATAATTTTTCATATATAAATTATTTAATTTGGAGTTACGGTTAATTTTCTATGATTTTTAGAAGTTTTAGGCATTTTCTGAAATTTCTTATATAAAAATAAATTCAGAAAGTATTACTGCGTCATACTGACGTCACGATGACGTCAGCAGGTCAACGTGGCACAGTCCGGTCAAACCTGACCAGTGGGGTCCACTGGTCAGTGACCCAGTCAACTAACCAGGTTAGTTAGCCCTAACTAACTTAGTTAGCCGGGCGGGGCCCGCATGTCAGTGGCTCACCTAATTAACTAAATTAATTAACACTAACTAACCTAGCACTAACTAAGCAGACGCCTGGGCCCACACGTCAGGGGGTCAAACCCCGGGTCAAACCCGCCGGAGTTGACCCGCGGCTTGTCACCGGCGACGCCAGCAACGGCGGAGGGCGTCAGAAACGCTCCTTCGACGACCAAATCGGCGACTGAGGGGCTCTACGCGTAGCTGGGAGTCGCCCGCATCCATCTATGCAAACGGGAGGGGCTGAGGTGGCCCGAGCTCACCGGAACGGGGCCCGCGGCGGCGACCGGAGCACGGCGAGGTCGGGGTTGGCGCTAGAGGGCACAGCAGGTCGCACGGGTGGGCGCGCTCGGCTCCTGGAAGGGTGCTGAGCACGTTGCCGTGCTCGGGGGTTAGCTACGGTGGCTCTAGCCCCGTCTGCGTCATCGCCGGCGGCGAGGAACGGTCGGCTCCGACAGTCGGGGCGGTTAGAAGGCACGGACGGGCACGGGGAGAGAGGGGAAATGGACAGGGGCTCACGAGGGGTCGGGAGAGAAGCTCGGTGGGCTCGGGGAAGCCTCTGCAACGGCGAATTGACGACGGCGATCTCCGGGCACCGGAGATGAAGACGACGGCGCTCCGGTCGACTGCGGCCTCCTCTGGTCGCGTGCGTCGCGTGTGTAGCTCCACGGGGTCAGGGCGGAGCTCAGGGACGCATAGTGGGAGCGAGGGGGTGGCTGTGGCCCCGGTAAACGGCGTCGGCGGCGATGGGCTCCGCTCGGGAAGGGAGCAGAGAGGGGAGGGAGATCCAGAGAGCGAGGGAGAAGTGAGAGGGGGTCGGGGAGGCGCGTGGCGTCGTCCGGGACGTCGCTGGGGAGGCCAGGGAGGAAGCAGGAGGTGGCCGAGCAGGGTGGAGGTGGCGCGCGCGGCGGTGTCGCGGTGTCCGTCCTCCTGGCAAGGAGGAAGACGACAGGGGAGGGGGGCGGCGGTGGGCTGGGCCAGCGGGAGGAACTGGGCCGGCTGGGCTGGACAGGTAGGCGCCAGGTAGGCTCTGTTCTTTTTATTTTTTTTCTATTTTCTGTAGTTTGTTTTGATTTAGTTTAGCAACTAAATCATTTAAATAAATTCTGTAGATTTTTATGTGGCTTGCTAAAATATATACAAAGCCACTCACAAACCTCCAGAATTATTGGAGTCATATTTAATATATATTTAAATATAAATCCAAAGCAAATAGTTATTGGATTAATTCAAATGGCCAAAATAATTATCTCTGTGACTCCAAAAATATTGGTTTAAATTTTACCTCTTACCAATATTTCCATGGAATAACAGGAACATTTTCTTGGACACATTTGAGAAGATTTAATTGTTGGTTATTTTTAGAGGTTTCCTGAGGCTTTTGAAAATTCCTCAATTCAAATTTCATTTGAATTTAAAGATGATGCACACACCAGACAGCACCAGAAGCTAGGGATGTGACAACGGCATGTTGATGTCGCTCCATGATAGCATGCCAAGTTTCATGAATTTCAGACCAGTTTTGGATTTACTAGAACTTAAAAATCAGGCATCTCAATGTTTTACCGGCAATCGACGGTGCCCCGGTGTTTGAAATTCATTCCCATTTCTTGCATGGGACCTTACCATGCACCCAAGGACACATATTTGATTTTTCAACCAATTTATATGCACGAGAGCATGTGCATGTAGTTCAAATTTGAATTATGCACATAAAATGCATTGAAAACTCAGTTAATGCATAAAATATCCAGACGAACCCCGAAAAATCACAAAACTTCACACAACACTCCTGTTGTCCTATGTTGACACGAGAAAAAAACTTGAAAGCAGTAAGAGGCAATGGATATCGTTTCGTCCCCAAAGGTGGGACGTTCCCTACCCAAAACCATCATGCTTGTTGTGAGAAGCTCCGGTTTGTGAGAAGCATATACCCAAACCTGCCCCAAATGGGACAAAATTTGTACCACGACATGTTGATGCCGCTCCATGATAGCATGCCAAGTTTCATGAATTTTAGATGAGTTTTGGATTTACTAGAATTTAAAAACCATGCATCTCAATGTTTTGCCGGCAATCAACGGTGCCCTGGTGTTTGAAATTCTTCCCATTTCTTGCATGGGACCTAAGCATGCACCCAAGGACACATATTTGATTTTTCAACCAATTTATATGCACTGGAGCATGTGCATGTAGTTCAAATTTGAATTGTTTGCCTGAAATGGCTAGAAAACCAATTTAATGTATAAAATATTCAAACGAACCTTGAATAATTCCAATTCTTTTACGACACACATATAGTTGCATGTTCACTCCAGATAAAAGGTCTAGCAATTCAAACACCGTCCATTGCCGCTGTGATCCCATTATGCAATTCAAATCAAGATGAAAAATCAAGTAGATCGCACACAATTTATTATCAGCAACCGTGGGAGATGTAGTACACAATATCTTGGAGCACCGTTGGTGTATAGTACGCCTATGGCTTACGCGAGAAGTTGCGTCGGCTATAGTCCACGGCCGGTGTCTCAAGCACACTAGCTCGCTCCCAAAATATCATTTCACTGTGCAATCATCGCCGGTGAAAGATGGGCACATGGAACTGTGTCGTGAGGGAAACTTCGGTGGCCCACTCCGGCGAGAGCGCGGCCGTAGCCGCCTTGCACGTGCTAACAAGGTGCATGAGCGCGGCGGCAATCTCCGACTGGGCGGCAAAGGCAACCCAAATGGTCGCTATTGCTTCTCAGGTGGCGGCAGCAACATCTGCCTCGGGGATAGCAACTAGCGAGAGTGGCACAGCAGCTCTCCGTTCCGTAGCGGTGGCCTTAGCCCTGATGGAGGCCGCCCACGACCATGTCGAGGCTGCCCATGCCCAGCTCCTGGCAGTCACCACACAAATCGAATGAAGCTTCTCCGACAACGGTCGACATCCCACAGCTGAAGAGATGGCAATCGCCGAGAGCGTTCGAGCAACCGTCCGTTCCTCCACCGCATACCTTGCGACGATGGAGCCCGTCCAAGCCCAGATCGCGCCCACCCGCACCCAACTCGTGGCGGCTTTTTCCAAAGAGATGGCGGACACGGATGGCGAGATGCTTGCCGAGTATGGTGCGATGGATGCCATGGAGCCCCTTCCCCAGGAGACCGTCGGGCGCGAGCTGGACATGGAGGCGGCGACGGAGATCGACGAGCACCAGCCGTAGTAGTACTCTTTGTTTTGTTTAATTAAGAGCGCCGGTCTTTAATTTGTTAGAGTAATGTTTAGGTTAGCTAACTCTATTTAATTGCTGAACTTGCTCGATTAAGAAGTGTGGGTGTGATGTAGTCTCCTTTGTGTATCCAAATTATGCAATGACGTGGATGACCACTGTAACCATGGAAATTCGAACCAAAACTTTTGACGTTTAAACTCATCACACACGGGTTAAGCTATCTGAATCACTTTTGATGTCCACATATCGTACACAGTTCTGAATAAGGGACCGTGTCTGATGACACTTTACGCGCCAGTTTTTTGGCTGAAGCGATTCCAAATTTTCGGCTTCCGCGGAAATATCTACCTCCCCGCCCCCTCTTCCTTACCAAAAGTCACATTTCCCCTCTTTCCGCCTTCCTTTCCAAGTTGAAACCTTCACTCCTTGCTTGCAGCGCCGCCGCCTCCTCGCTGGTGACCCTCCTTCATGCTGCTCGGCCTCCTCTATCCAGGCAGGTAATCCACACCCGATCCCCATCCTCCTCCTCCTTCCACATCCCACATGCCCCAACCGCCGGCGCGAGCGTGACACCTTTCACCCAAATCACCGACCCCTCCACCAAAAAAGCGCCGACCTAAGCGATGGTGCACGTAGTATAGCCAGGACCTCAAGGAGCATTTGGCAGCGGAGAACCAAATCACGGTCGCACGCATGGATGAGGTCGCGATGGCTGCCATTCGTGCCGACCCCCAGATCTTGAAGGAGCACCTTGCCAATTGCTAGCTACGCCGGTTAAGCATGCTCGGTTTACCCATTGCGTGTGCTGCTCCTGCCTTTCCTTCACAAATTCTAGTGAATTGTACTATCTAATTTCACTGTGCAATCTGTTACTCTAGTGTATATGTTCTATATGTCGTGCAGTGTGGTGCTCACTTATTAACTGTTTTGTTAATTAGTTGTTGTCTTCAGTTTTCTGTTTGGTTCAATTCTGCAAATGTGATGTTCAATTCTTTAGGCTGCAATTTTGTATTGTCTTCCATGTGAGAAATAAATCGAATTTATCTTTACAAAATTGTGGGTGCATTCTGTTATTGTATACCATGTGAGGAATAAATTGAATTTTGTTGTAGTAAATACATGAGAAACAAATACAATTGCTACAGTTGGCTGTAGTTAACTGTTTGGTTAACTCTCCGATCTTCTATTAGGAGTATGTTATATTGTGCAATGTGGTGCTCAGTTAATGTTTGGTTCATTTGTTCTGGTATTTAGTTAACTGCTTGGTTCAATTCTGCAATGCAATGTCCAATTGTCGTGGGTAGAATTTTGTATTGTTGTGCATGTGAGGAATAAATCGAATTTGGCTGCACTTAATACATGAGAAACATATACAAGTGCTATATTTCCTAGTTCTTAATCATGCTTGGTTTGGGTAAATGGGTTTTCCGTGTGGCTTCAATTAATTTGATGAATCTGCAATGTGCTTATTTTTCATCAACATATTTTACTGATAGCATGCGAACCCTTACTTAACCTGATGACTAACTACCTTATATGTGTTGCAGGGAAACAATGGGAAGCATTGAGGTTTACAATCGAGGTTAGCACGTTCATGGTCCGTTGTCTAATAGCACATTATTATGCAATTGCAGGAACCATTCTAATATTTTGGTTTTTATCAATTTGGTCTTGCACATGTAGGTCCTGCTGTTAGAGGTTTTGACCCACTGTTCGACCCTTTTTGCATATAGGGAAATGAGTTGTCCATGATTATCAATCAAATCAAGAAACTCGGAAACATTGTTAGGATAAAGAAATTAGCGACAAAAAACAACAAGATCTTTGTCTGCACAATAAAGAAGACATTAGTTCACTACAAGATGGTACTAACTATTATACCTTGCCTTTTTTATTCCTTTGCCCCATTTCCAATATAGAGAAGATATTTAAGCACATCCTTGTTTTCAAGCCTTTCCAAAGCAGTTCACTGATGATTACCTCTCAAACCACCTCAATGGTCAGGAGGTGAGGAAGGTTTTCATACAACTCCCATGGTTAAATATTGAAGTGTTCCTGAAGAGGACGGAGGACGGACGGTCAATCATCCATAGGCACTGGCCTAAAGTTGCGAAGACCTTCAACATGAATGAAGGCTCAATATCCGCCTTCCGCTTTAGCAGTTTTCCAGATGAGATGCATCTGTCTATATACCGTCTATGATGCTAATTTCGAAAGGTTCTACATGTTGCATGTGGAACTTGCTGCTGGTGCAGTTGTGTAATGGGGTTGCTGGGTGCTGAAGCTATGTCATGTTGTACTCTGATGTATTTCAATTATGAAATTTTGCTTCCTTAATATGGAAATTAAATATATTGTGTGCTTAATATGAAATGTCAATTAGATTAATAAATGGATTATGAATAATCGGATAATTAGCCTGCTAATGGCGAATTAGCTGCTAATTGTGTTTTGCTATTGCAAACGGTTGTTGAAAATACCATGGGCAATGACCTCAGGCAACGCACACAGTTTCTAGGAATAAACCGTGTTGGATCAATGAACAATCACACACGACTTTCTTTGAAAACTGTTTGCATTAAGCCACCTTGCACAAATGTTTACCACATAAAAACTATGTGTGATGGACAGCCTTTGCCACATAGTTTCTTCTACGGACCGTGTGTGATACATTCAATAACGCAAATGATTTAACAGGAAAAATTGTGTGTGATGTACCTGTGAACGGAAATGTTTTCCTTGGAGCAACTGTGTGGGAAGTGCATACGAACGGAAACGTTTAGCGGGGACTGACTGTGTGGGATGTACTTGCGACCGAAAACAATTTCGCCGTATAATTGTATTTTTAGCTCTACTATACGTATTTCCATATTTGAGTGCTCGTCGGTCGCACACGACCTCATTTTGCCGAACGTGTGTGCCAGGAGGGCATATCCCCGACGGTTTTTGGGTCGTGTGGGAAGGACTCCCCTATCGCCCACACTCACTTGGCGACGGTTCCAATTGTCGTCGCGGAAAGGGGTTTTAAACCATTTGTTTAGGACAGACGCGCACCAGTGACAAGAGTAAATGACAAGTTACTCCAAAAAGATATAAGTGAAGATCAAGCGAGTAGTTATATAAATTGGTAGCTAAGTGAGGACTCTCTCTTATTTAAAACTTTTAGATCTAAGTATTTTATTAAAACAGCAAGCAAAAACAAAATAAAATGACATTCTAAGAATAACACACATCATGTGAAGAAGCAAAAACTTAGGCTCAATCGATACTAACCAATAATTGTTGAAGAAGAATGGTGGGATGCCTACCGGGGCATCCCCAAGCTTAGATGCTTGAGACTTATTGAAATATTATCTTGGGGTGCCTTGGGCATCCCCAAGCTTGAGCTTTTGTGTCTCCTTAATTCTTCTCATATCACAGTTTTCCTAAATCTCAAAAGCTTCATCCACACAAAACTCAACAAGAACTCGCGAGATAAGTTAGTATAAACCAATGCAAAAAACCTTATCATTCTCTCCTCACTAAAATTATTATTCAAGATTGCATAATAAATGCCTCTGCATATTTAATACTCCTATCCTCAAATAGGATCATTAAACAAGCAAACATATGCAAACAATGCAAACATAACAACAATCTGTCAAAACAGTATATTCTGTAAAGAATGCAAGAGTATCAATACTTACCTAACTCCAAAAGTTATGAAAATTTCCCAACTGTAGAAAAATTATCAGAGCTTATTTTGCAAAAAGTTTTAACATTTTATCACATTTTTACCTTTCTAGGGAATTTTTGCAACATCGATAAACTTTCTATTTTGAAACAGCAACATGTAGACTTGTAAAATAAGCATGGCAAAGGCTATACTTGATATTTTTATTGAAAAGAAAGATGAAAATATTATTATAAATAAAATCAAGCAAATCCTAACAAAATAAAATGATGCTCCAAGCAAAACACATATCATGTGATGAATGAAAACATAGCTCCAAGTGAGGTTACCGATAATGTTGGAGACGAAAGAGGGGATGCCTTAAGGCATCCCCAAGCTTAGTTGCTTGGATATTCCTTGAATATTACCTTGGGGTGCCTTGGGCATCCCCAAGCTTAGGGTCTTGTCACTCCTTATTTTCCTCATATCGACATCTCGCCCAAAACTTGAAAACTTCATTCACACAAAATTTAACGGAACTTTGTGAGATAGGTTAGTATGATAAAGAGCAAACCATTTTACTTTTGGTACTATCAAAGACAAGATTCATAATTTTTATCACACAATGCCTATTGTAGCATATCATTTCCACAATTTATATTGAGCAATATAAGCCATGGAAACTAGAAAACAAGCAAACTATGCATTCAAAACAGAATCTGTCAAAAACAGAACAGTCTGTAGTAATCTGTACTCCAACCATACTTATTCTACTCCAAAAATTCTGAAAAAATAGTAAAACCTGGGAAATGTGTCTATTAATCATCTGCAGAAAGAATCAACATTTTATCACGCTTCTGTTAAAAATGAGAATTGTTTTTTGGAGTGCAAAAGTCTCTGTTTTTTAGCAAAATCAAATCAACTATCACCGTAAGCCATCCCAAAGGTCTTACTTGGCACTTTATTGAAATGAAAGCAACAAAACATGATTACTGCAGTAGCCTAATCATGTGAACACAAAAAAACAGTAGGTAAAAGTGTTGGGTTTTCTCCCAACAAGTGCTTTTCTTTAATGCCTTTTAGCTAGGCATGATGATTTCAATGATGCTCGCATAAAAGTAAAGAATTGAAACACAAAAAGAGCATCTTGAATCACATTTCAAACACATTTAAACCTAACCCACTTCCTATGCATAGGGATTTTGTGAGCAAACAATATATGGGAACAAGAATCAACTAGCATAGGAAGGCAAAACAAGCAATACTTCAAAACTTTCAACACATAGAGAGGAAACTTGATATTATTGCATTTCCTACAAGCATATTTTCCTCCCTCATATTAATTTTCAGTACCATCATGAATGAATTCAACAATATAACTATCACATAAAGCACTATTTTCATGACCCACAAGCATACAAATTTTACTACTCTCCACATAAGCAAATTTATTCTCATGAATAGTAGTGGGAGCAAACTCAACAAAGTAACTATCATGGGATTGAAAATTAAAATCATGATGAAAAGTTTCATGGTTATCATTATTATTTATATCATACATGTCATCACCATAATCATCATATATAGCAGCTTTGTTCTCATAATAATCAATTGAAACCTCTTCTGAAATAGTGGATTCATCACTAAATAAAGTCATGACCTCTCCAAATCCACTTTCATAATTATTACAATAAGATTCAACACCCTCCAAAATAGTGGGATCATTAGTACCTAGAGTTGACACTCTTCCAAACCCACTTTCATCAATATAATCATCATAAATAGGAGGCATGCTTTCATCATAATAAATGTTCTCATCAAAACTTGGGGGAGTAAAAATATCATCTTCATCAAATACAGCATCCCCAAGCTTGTAACTTCACATATCATTAGCATCATGGATATTCAAAGAATTCATACTAACAACATTGCAATCATGCTCATCATTTAAATATTTTTTGCCAAACATTTTATTTACTTCTTCTTCTAACAATTGAGCACAATTTTTCGATCCATCATTTTCAAGAAAGATATTATAAATATGATCAACAATATGATGCAACCTCAACTCCACTTTTTGTAGTTTCCTTTTATAAACCAAACTAGTGATAAAACAAAAAACTAAAAGAGTCAATTGCAAGATCTAAGGATATACCTTCAAGCACTCACCTCCCCGGCAACGGCGCCAGAAAATAATTTGATGTCTACTATGCAACTTTATTCTTGTAGACACGTGTTGGGCCTCCAAGCGCAAAGTTTTGTAAGACAATACAATTTTCCCTCAAGGGGATGACCTAAGGTTTATCAGTCTGTGGGAGGAGTAGGATGAAGATGGTCTCTCTCAAACAACCCTGCAATCAAATACAAGAAATCTCTTGTGTCCCCAACACACCCAATACTGGCAAATTGTATAGGTGCACTAGTTCGGCGAAGAGATGGTGATAAAAGTGTAATATTGATGGTATACATATATTTTTATAATCTGAATAAATAAAAATAGCAAGGTAGCAAATAGTAAACGGGCACAAAAACGGTATTGCAATGCTTGCAAATGAGGCCTAGGGTCCGTACTTTCACTAGTGGAATCTCTCAACAATGCTAATATAATTGGATCATATAACCACCCCTCGAAGTGCGACGAAGAATCACTCCAAAGTTCCTATCTTGCAGAGAACATACGGAGAAATCATTTGTAGTGTATGAAACCACCTCGAAGCTATTCTTTCTGATCGATCTATCCAAGAGTTCGTACTAAAATAACACCAAATATTTCCAGATTCATAATACTCAATCCAACACAAAGAACCTCAATGAGTGCCCCAAGATTTCTACCGGAGAAACAAAGACAAGAACGTGCATCAACCCCTATGTGTAGATTACCCCAATGTCACCTCGGGAATCCGCGAGTTGAGTGCCAAAACACATGTCAAGTGAATCAATATGATACCCCATTGTCACCATGAGTATGCATATGCAAGACATATATCAAGTGCTCTCAAATCCATAAAAGTATTTAATCTAATAACAATGAAATTCCAAATGGAAAAAATCAATTCATCACAACAAGATAGAGAGGGGAAAACTCCATATGATCCGACTATATTAACAAAGCCCGCGATACACCAAGATCGTGACATCTCAAGAACACGAGAGAGAGAGAGAGATTAAATACATAGCTACTGGTACAAACCCTCAGCCCCAAGGGTGGACTATTCTCTTCTCATCGCGGTGGCCGCCGGGATGATGAAGATGGCCACCGATGACGATTCCCCCCTCTGGTAGGGTGTTGGAATGGGGTCTAGATTGGTTTTCGGTGGCTACAGAGCCTTATGGTAGCGAAACTTCTGATCTAGGTTAACCCCGAGGGTTTTTGGAATATTTGGGAATTTATAGGGTAAAGAGGGTGAGGGAGTCCTGGATTAGGGGGTGTTCGGGTAGCCGGACTATACCTTCAGCCGGACTCCTGGACTATGAAGATACAAGATTGAAGACTTCGTCCCGTGTCCGGATGGGACTTTCCTTGGCGTGGAAGGCAAGCTTGGCGATGCGGATATTCAAGATCTCCTACCATTGTAACCGACTCTATGTAACCCTAACCCTATCCGATGTCTATATAAACCGGAGGGTTGTAGTCCGTAGGCAATAAACTCCATATACAACAATCATACCATAGGCTAGCTTCTAGGGTTTAGCCTCCTTGATCTCGTGGTAGATCTACTCTTGTACTACCCATATCATCAATATTAATCAAGCAGGACGTAGGGTTTTACCTCCATCAAGAGGGCCCGAACCTGGGTAAAACATCGTGTTCCCTGCCTCCTGTTACCATCCGGCCTAGACGCACAATTCGGGACCCACTACCCGAGATCCGCCGGTTTTGACACCGACATTGGTGCTTTCATTGAGAGTTCCTCTGTGTCGTCGCCTTTAGGATGGGATACGGACAATGAAGAAATTCAAAGCCCACCCACCACCCACTTGGTAGCCACTGTCGACAATTTAAACGACGTGCTCAACTTCGACTCCGGAGACATCGACAGCATGGATGACGATGCAGGAGACGCCGACGAACCAACGCCCATAGGGCATTGGACAGCCACCTCATCTCACGATGTGTACATGGTGGATACCCCTAAAGGAAGCGACAACGAGGAAAAAGGGGATGGGACGGGAGATCGACCCCCCGAAAAGCAATCAAAGCGTCGGCGTAAACGCCGACCCAAGCCCCGCCTCGACAAAAACCCAGCCATAGAGCAGGACGAGCCGGTAGACGACGAGCAGGCCTTAGAGCAACTGTCCGTACAGGGCAACACGGATAGAGAAACCGAACATCCCACCTCCGGCGAAAACTGCATTCCGGACGACCTCACGCCGGATAAACCTATGGAGCAGAAGAATCTCCATGAGAGGCTCGTTGCAACTGCACGCAGCCTAAAAAAGCAGAAGCGGAAGCTAAAAACAGCAGAAGATGCACTCCGGATTAGATGGAGCAAAGTAATCAATACCGCAAATAAATACGGCGACAGTCGCCGCACTAAAAGCTATCCGAAAAGAAAGCTACTGCCTGAATTCGACGAAGAGGCCCTAGAGCCCTCGCATTCAAAAAATGAGCGGATAGACGACCCCATAAAGCGGCAAGCGACGCCGCACCTAAATCGGCATGCGACCCACTTAAGGATTCGCATCATGGCCCAGTCAGGTCCATTTATGGGCCAAGAAAGCAAGCTCTCGTAAGCAACGCTATGAAGCCATCATCAGAATCCGGCACACCCAAATACAGGGGCGCCGCACACCCCCTATGTTTCACCGATGAGGTCCTGGACTATGAATTTCCAGAGGGATTCAAACCCGTAAACATAGAGGCATATGATGGAACAACAGACCCTGGAGTTTGGATCGAGGATTATATCCTCCACATACACATGGCTAGAGGAGATGATCTCCACGCCATAAAATATTTACCCCTTAAGCTTAAAGGGCCAACCCGGCATTGGCTTAAAAGCTTTCCCGAAAACACAATTGGAAGCTGGAAGAGCTCGAGGATGCTTTCCGAGCAAACTTTCAAGGGACCTATGTCCACCCTCCGGATGCAGACGATCTTAGTCACATAACTCAGCAACCCGGAGAATCAGCTCGGCAGTTCTGGAATAGATTCCTCACTAAAAAGAATCAGATAGTCGACTGTCCGGATGTCGAAGCCTTAGCAGCTTTCAGGCATAACGTCCGAGACGAATGGCTCGCCAGACACCTCGGCCAAGAAAAGCCAAGAACAATGGCCGCACTAACAAGCCTCATGACCCGCTTTTGTGCAGGGGAGGACAGCCGGTTGGCAAGGTGCAGCCCTAGCGACCCAAGTACATCCGAAATTAGGGATGGAAACGGAAAACCGCGACGCAACAAGGACCGTCGCTGGACTAAGGACAAAAGTCCGAAGAGCATGGCAGTCAATGCCGGATTCAAAGGCTCACGACAAAATCAGGCAAAATCGCCCCCACAGGATAACAGGGACGATCCATCCAACCTAAATAAAATCCTGGACAGGATATGTCAGATACACAGTACTCCCGGGAAGCCTGCTAACCATACCCACAGAGACTGTTGGGTTTGCAAACAATCCAGCAGACTCAATGTCGAACACAAGGGGCTCGACACACCAAGCGAAGACGAGGACGAACCCCAAAAGCAGAGCACCAGGAAACAAAAGAACTTCCCACAAGAAGTAAAAACAGTGAACTCACTTCACATAACAAAACGTGCGGCGCCCGTAAAGGTACGCACCACACGGCCCATCCCCAAAGGGTGCTGCCACTGGTTGTCAAAACCGATCATCTTTGATCAGCTGGATTATTCTAGAAATATCAAGAATGTAGGCTGGACTGCCTTGATACTCGATCCAATAATTGGCGGACTCCAGTTTTCAAATGTCCTTATGGATGGCGGCAGTGGACTAAACCTGATGTATCAGGATACAATCCAGCACATGGGGATAAACCCAGCAAGAATCCACCGCAGCAAAACCTCCTTTCAAGGGGTAATACCTGGTCCGGACACCCATTGTATGGGTTTCCTCCAGCTCGAAGTCATATTCGGCTCTGCCGATAACCTCCGCCGTGAAAAGCTGACCTTCCATATCGTCCCGTTCTCAAGTCGCTATCAAGCACTACTGGGACGTGAAGCTTTCGCTCGCTTTAACGCAATACCGCATTATGCATCTCTTACGCTTAAGATGCCCGGTCCATGAGGCATAATCTCTTTGAAGGGGAAGCACTAAAGTGTGCCTCCCCAAGCGGAGGGCTGTGCGGCTGCTTTGACAGCCCCACAGCAAAATGGCCTCACCGGCCAAAAAACTTCGAAATAGGTCATTCAAGACCACGAACGCGGATAGACGAGTTCGGTGCACAATCATCATTGATGCAGGCCTAGAAGCCATATACCCCCGCACTAGGGGCTCCACGCACATACAATAAGAGACAATAAAGCTCAATCTTATATTTTACTTTATACTTTGTTTATTTTAAAACTTTTTCGGCATGACCCGTTTTCAACTCAGTTCCTCTCTTTTAGAGATGAACGTCGTGCGGCGCCCATCCAGGATACGTCACAATGGAGACACAGGCGCAGACGTGCAGTAGGGACCCGTCCTAAAGGATTCTTTTTAGATTAAGACCCTGCGTAAACCTTTTTTACTGTCTCTTGTTGCTACACATCCCCTGGTTTTTTTCTTTCTGATATAACCAAGGAGGAGGCTGGCGTCTTGGCATGTGGCCACGTCAAATTTTTTGCACGTACCTGGACACCAGGGGCTTTTTTAATAAATAGTGTTGTTTCGCCCGCACTCATAAAGACCGAACACCTTAGGGAGTGTTCGGCGTCTCGAGTTTTGGCATTATATGCATCAGCTCCGAATCATGTCTTTGGTCAAATGTTGGGTTGCCCGGCTCCTGAGTTCGGCTACCTTACGTTCCACTCTATCAGCTAAGGCAGCACCAGGAGAACTACTGCGATTGTGCCCCGGTTCGGCCGGGCGAGCACCTCAGTAGAGAAAGCCGAAAACTGACTGTCATGATGTAGCGTGAGACTGGCCAGCCACTTGATGACCTATCGGAATCTATCGGATTCCTCCGCTTTAACGAAGGGCCGCTTCCCGGCCAGGCACATACGCGCCCCGAACTCGGACGAGCGCAGTTGCCACCAAGGGGCTACCTAAATAGTATCACTGTCAAACTCCTATGGCTAAGTGAAAGTGTTAAAGCATTATAGTCCGGTTGCCTGGCCCGCTGCGCTATCACCTTCTTTGTAGGACCAAGACGTTGGGTTAAGTGTGAAAATGCATCTTCTGCGAGCACCCCCGCACTATGTGCGTGGGGGCTGAAGCCAATGACTGCCATCTTTCAGATTTGGTATATATATATCTTAAAACGGCCGCACAGGAGGTGTTCCCAATACTTAAGGCACAAGTATAAAAAGGCCACTACAATTTATCAAAATATTACTTCATAATTACATATGCTATCATAACATAGCATCTTTCGAGCACTGCGTCTCTATTACACGAGCGCCTTCCAGGACTTCCTGAAAATAGTGCTTGGAGGGTACTCGGCTTTTGTCTGAATCTCGGGACGCAACAATGGTGGTCTCCATCTCTGCCCAGTATGTCTTGACACGGGCAAGAGCCATCCTTGCGCCCTCTATGCATGCTGACCTCTTCATTGCATTAATACGCGGCACCGCGTCAAGGAATTGCTGCACCAAGCTGAAATAACTCTTCAGCTCCGATCTCCCCGGCCACAGATGACCCATGACGTACTTCATGGCGAGTCCGGACAACCTATTCAGTTTGGTCCATTGAGCCAAACGATCGTCCACTGCCAGCGGACGCTCTGGATTGTGAAACTGCGACCAGAAAAGCTTTTCCACTTTGCGATCTTTCTAATTTCGAAAGTGTTCGGTCGCATCAGCAGCACTCGCTGCCAAATCCAGATAGGTATCCTCCACACTCCACATCCGGTCCAACGGAGCAAACTTCGGATCACAAAATTTCCTTCGCAGCACAAAGGGCTTTCCAGCCGCAATTTGTTCGGCCTGACGCAGCTCCTCCTTCGCAGCTCTCATCGCAGAGCGCGCGTCCTTGGCATTGGCAACGGCCTTCTCTAAGTCCATCTGTTTCGCCTAGCCTTATTTTTCAAGAAGTCTGCAACGGTCTGTAGCGCTTTTTAACTTTCGGCCATCTCTTCCTTGCTTCGGCAATGAGCAGCCTGTTCGGCTCTCAGCTCTTCAAGGGCTTCCTGGTGGCCGCATCACTTTCGCTGGCTTGTTCTTTAGCTCGGGCAAGTTCTGCCCTAAGACTCTCCACGGCGGCCGCACCATCTGCGTCAAGCACACACATCGTAAGACACAAGCATAAAACTGTTCTTACCTGATGCCGCCCGAGGAATTACATACCTTGAGCCTCATCAAGCCGCTTATTGACAAGCGTGATGTCGGCATCTGCCACGTCCAGTTGCCGCTTTAGTTCGGCAAAATCGTCAGTTCGGCTCGATTCCGGACACCCTGCCGCCTACATTCAAAGGCGACATCTTAGACCTGGGATTATGATCCTCCGCGTGCCGTCATTTCTTGACGACGCGCAGAGTCTCAGGGGCTACTATCTACACAGGGCACATCTTATTCATGCGCAACTGACAAAAGTATACATTATCTAATGTACCTCGAAACCCGTCAGTAAACTTTTGATGGCCTCATATAATCCGCTCTCTACGGATTAAATCCTTTCAATCACCGTGCCCATCAATGCGCGGTGCTCCTCTGAGATAGAAGCTCGCCCCAGCAGAATCTTTAGCTCCTCCAGCCGAGCACCAGACGGTGCCGAGCTCGTCCCATGACCTCTTTCGAAGGCCGGACGCGGAGAACCTCGAGGGGCCGCATAGCCACCTTCCGCCCCTGCTGGATTTGGAGAAACCCTCCGCGATGACACCTCAGGGTCGCCTGCCTCGCTAGGCGGCACGGCAGGGGGAGGCGTCCCGCTCTCCATCATCTCCGGAAGGAGATCCCCCGAAGACGAGCTCTGCTGAGAAGGGCTGAGGTCCGAGCTACAAGATAAAGATTTGGTTAATCTTCTCAGATATAAATCAAGGATTTCGCTCATCCCTCAAAAGCAAAATCTTTTCTCCACTTACGGCTCGTTGGAGGGCTGATCCCCTTGAGGGCGTAGTCCGGCCGAGGAACTCCCCGGCGTCGGACCCTCTAACGAGGATTTTCTCCCCCATTTCGAGGCCATGGTTTCCGGGTTGTCAGAAGCGGCTCTCTTCTTCCCCTTAGGAGAGGAATTGTCGGTTCCTCCCTTCGGAGCAGCCTACTTCGAGGAGGCCATAGCTTCCTTGTCCTCTCCCTCCAAAGGCATTATCTCCAGCATCCTGGCCAGCACGGGATCCGACCTGGTTTCAGGAAGGGGAGCCGGACACCTGATCAGCTTTGCCTTCGCTATCCACTCCTGTTTAAAAGGACGGCTCTTTTAGGGGCAAGTTTATGACAATTATACGGATAGAAGGTCCGGGCACAAGGTTGCTTACTTGAGTATCCGAGCGATTGCAGCTTAGGCCTGCGTCCTCGGTTAAATCCGGACACATCTCTTGTGATCCAAAGAACAATCTATACATCTCCGCGGGCGTTGCACCCATAAAGTTCTGGAGAGCTCGTGGTCCCTCTGGATTAAACTCCCACAGGAGAAGGGGGCGACGTTTGCCGAGCAATATTCAGCGAATCAGCATGACCTGCGCCACCTTGACCAAGCTGAGGTCTCCTTCCAAGAGATCCTTAATTTGGCCCTGTAACAAGGGCACGTCTTTGGGAAAACCCCAATCTAACCCTCTGTTAACCCATGACGCTAGCCGTGGTGGGGGACCCGAGCGAAAGGCAAGAAGCGCCACCCACTTGGTGCTCCGGGGAGTGGTGATATAAAACCACTCTCATTGCCACAAGCCTAGCTCCTCTTGAAAAGAGCCCTCGAGCCATGGAGCATCAGCATTTTTGCTTATAACAGCGCCTCCGCACTCTGCGTGCCGTCCCTTGATCATCTTCGGCTCCACTTTGAAAGTCTTGAGCCATAATCCGAAGTGAGGGGTAACACGGAGGAATGCTTCGCATACAACGATAAACGAGGAGATATGGAGGATGGACTCCGGAGCTAAGTCGTGATATTCCAGCCCGTAATAAAACAGCAGTCCCCTCACAAAGGGATCCATCGGGAAGCCTAACCCCTGAAGGAAGTGAGACACGAACACTACGCTCTCACCGGGCTGGGGACTGGGGATAGCCTTCCTTTGAGCAGGCAACCTGTGCGAAATTTCGGCGGTCAGGAACTTAGCCTCTCTCAACTTTAGCACGTCCTCCTCCGTGACGAAGGAGGGCATCCATCGGCCTTGAAGGTCGGAACCGGACATTGTCGAAGGTCTGAGGTGCCCGGAATCTGGAGCCTAGGGTGTTGGAACTCGAGGCAATGGGCGAACTCGTTTTGGGATTGGAGAAAAGGAGTAAGGCCCTGGTCTCTTTATAAGAGGTTGAATACCAAGAGCCCTCCCCGTAACCGTTTGGGACTCGCCTTTAATCGAGAAAACATGCTAATGGACACGATTGGGTTACCCACGTCCATATTGATGAGAATCCCGTAAAAGGGGGGCACACGATCTCTGCCTTGACAAGACGTGCCAAGGAAACTGCCTCGCGAAACACGCTGAGGTGGAAAAGTAAAAACGATTTGAGTGAAGGACTTGGCTGTAGTGTGATGACGCACTGCAGAATACGTCAGCAGATTTGATTTGTGTTAATATTATTCTCTCTATGGCAATATGTGGAAGCTTATTTTGCAGAGCCGGACACTACTCTTGGTGTTTACAATCTTCTATGAAGGACTTGGAGGAGGAACCCGCCTTGCAATGCCGAAGACAATTTGCGCGTCGGACTCGTCGTCATTGAAGCCTGGTTCAGGGGCTACTGAGGGAGTCCTGGATTAGGGGGTGTTCGGGTAGCCGGACTATACCTTCAGCCGAACTCCTAGACTATGAAGATACAAGATTGAAGACTTCGTCCCGTGTCCGAATGGGACTTTCCTTGGCGTGGAAGGCAAGCTTGGCGATGCGGATATTCAAGATCTCCTACCATTGTAACCGACTCTATGTAACCCTAACCCTATCCGGTGTCTATATAAATTGGAGGGTTGTAGTCCGTAGGCAATAAACTCCATATACAACAATCATACCATAGGCTAGCTTCTAGGGTTTAGCCTCCTTGATCTCGTGGTAGATCTACTCTTGTACTACCCATATCATCAATATTAATCAAGCAGGACGTAGGGTTTTACCTCCATCAAGAGGGCCCGAACCTGGGTAAAACATCGTGTTCCCTGCCTCCTGTTACCATCTGGCCTAGACGCACAGTTCGGGACCCACTACCCGAGATCCGCCGGTTTTGACACCGACAGAGGGGGTGCGAGAGGCCACCGAGGTGGGCACAACCCACCTGGGCACGCCTGGGCCCCCAAGTGCACCCTGGTGGGTTGTGCCCCCCCCCCTCGGGGAACCCCCCGGGTGCTGCTCTGGCCCATTGATGGTCTTCTGGTCCATAAAAAATCCACAAAAAGTTTCACGGTGTTTGGACTCCGTTTGATATTGACTTCCTCCGATGTAAAAAACAAGCAAAAAACAGCAACTGACACTAGGCACTAGGTCAATAGGTTAGTCCCAAAAAATAATGTAAAGTTGCTATAAAATGATTGTAAAACATCCAAGAATGGTAATATAACAGCATGAATACTTCATAAATTATAGATACATTGGAGACGTATCACCCTCGAGGCGGTACAACTGCTACCCCATCCCCTGATACTTTCGCCTGCACAAAACTGGAACCCCAGGATGCTCCAGGAGCGGTACAACCGCCCAACCAAGCGGTACAACCGCCCTCCCAGATTTAGCCTCGGTTGATTGCCAGTTTTCACCATAACTAATTCATCCGGACTCGGATTTTGACGTTATTTAGCTTGTTCTGAAGCTATTGACATCCCCCATCCCACAAAAATACCTCCAACATCATTTGAATCCATCAAAGTTTTGGAACTTTGGCATCTTTGCCTAGGGTTTCCACCATATCAGCCGCATAACCACCACCGACTTCCGCAACCTAACCCATTTTGTTCCTCATAGCATTAGTGGTTGTTTGAGTAGTGATTCGAGTCTCCTAAGGTGTTTCAGCTACTTAGGGACGGTTTCTTCTTCATCAACCACCACCATAACTTCCGCATAGGCTTGCGCACCATACACTTCCGCCACCCCCAACTTAACCCAAGTTTGTTTGTGTTGTGAGTTGTGTCTCCTAAGGTGTTTTAGCTACTTAGGGACTGTGTTTTCAACCCCGACACCGTGTATAGCCCCACCATACCATTCTGCAACCATAACCCATTTTAACCGGGTTTCCACCAATACTTTTGCAACCACCACCGCATTCCCGCTACCACCATTTTGACATTTGAAGTTTGAGATTTTGAGTTCACGGTTTTTCCGTTTCCTAAGGTGTTTAGGCTAATTAGGGATGGTTCGACATCGAGAACACTGCCACTCATCATCTCCACAAGGTCGTCATCATACATAAGGACGGTAACCTCGATGACACCATTGTATATTCCCCTTGCAATTGCATTGATAACCCCTAGCCCATTTTGCGTCACTTGCCTATCGAGACTAGCCATTTCAGTATTGCCGGCAACGTTACTTGTGCACATTAGTGATCATCGATCTACACTTTCCATTGCATACATACCATATCATATTGGTATCATCTTGGTATCATCATATCATCTCGTGTGCCACAAGATTGTTCCCGCATATACATAATTGCTATCTTGGTTTGTGCATTTCGCAAAGTGTCCATACAAAAAAAGAATAAGCTTTTAAGCAAAAGAAAAAGAGAGCAAAGGGCTTGTAAGCAATATCCATGGCATCATACCACATTGCATATAAGATTGTCATATCCGACCATCTTGGATCATCTTAAGAGAAACACCGGGAACCATACATACATAGTATACTTGGGATAGAAGTTTATCCATTTTTCATCTTATAGGTTGTGCACAAGTGTCGTATCCACCTATTGAGAAATCATGCTAGTGTCTCTCCTAAGTTGTGCAACACGAGCGTTTCAGTGGATTCCACATTTTGAGCTAGTTCCTTGGTTGCACGACCCCATTTATCTATCCGTGTGTGCGTTTTCGTGTGCCATTCATTGCTATTGGTCTACTTGTTTCACTTGCAAATTTGCGAATCTCTTTCAACATTATTGACTCTTGCTAACATTTTGCATCAAATTTTTGTGCCACTATCCTCACCAAGCTACTCCATAAGCTTTACTTGATAGGTGTGAGTGAACAAGTCTGGTACCAATTCCACTATTCTTTCATTTCACATTGAGTGAAACGGGATACATCCTCAACTTTGGGAAAAGGTAACTTGATATTGTTTATCTCATTTCCTACTCACCTCTACTTGAGTCTTGTGATGGATGGGCAAAGCACACCTCTTTTGGTGTACAACAACAACGACGGGTTCGGTGCCATGAAAAACAACTTGGACGCGAAGATGGATGCTCAAATGGAGGAAACCAAAGCCCTCATCAAGTCCTACAAGCGGTCTTTCTCATCCTCGAGAACATGCTCAAGAGCACGTCCTTTCGAGCTACCATCTCTGGCAAGATCACATCGACATCGACACCACCACCGACAAGAACGTGAAAGTCAAGAGCTCAACACCAACAACCGCTCAACGACTACACCATATAACTTGGCATATACGCCAAGCGACTTCCAGGCATCTTCGCCTACGGACATACGACATCTTCGCCAACAAGCACCTCAAGACTACGCTCAAGAGAAGCTCCCCAAGCTCAAGTCCGCGACTTCCACGAGCTACTACGACCTCAACACTGACCACAAGATTCCTTTCTATGGGACTCAAGAACCCGAGGAGTATCTTGAGTGGGAGTGCCTAATGGACGACTACCTCAAGCTACATCAAGTTCCCCCCGAAGATCAAGTGAAGTGCGCCTAAAACAAACTTCCATGAATACGCGTCGGCATGGTGGCTTCACACACATTCGAAGACTTATGACATGAATTGGCCCAAGATGAAGAGACCGTTGCGATGAGAGTTTGTGCCTTCAACCTACACGGAACAACTTCTACGCCAATTGGATAAAACCATCCAAGGATCCAAGTCCATCAAAGCGTACTTCAAGGAGATGAAGAATGCCTTGCGACAAGCCGGCGTGGACGACCCCATTTCAATGAAGTTCCACTTCATGATGGGATTTCACAACGACATCTCCAAGACTATCTTCCTCGAGAACTACAAGTCCCTCGACGAAAACTACATTGGTGCTCCCAAGGCGGAACAAGAACTCATGAAGGCTAAGGCTTCTCTACCCCAAGCACACTTCTCGAAGACCAAGCTCCAAGACGGCGAGCATGAGGCTAGTACCACCATGATGTCCAAGCCCGACGAGCTCCAGGACGATGCTCCCAAGTTCAACTTCACCGCCATCCCTCTTTGTGGCATTGATGATGCCGAGTCCTCCACGACTCTTTTTCAAGATGGTGCGGCGAGGACTACGACTAAGAAGTCTCTCAAGGAACATGCTTTGGAGGTAAGCGACATGGTGACGAGCAAGGATGATGCTTCCATCTTTGGAGGCAAGAGTGGTGATGTGCCATCTTCGGCCTTCATCCATGGCGACGACAACAAGATGGTTGAGCATGAGATTTTACCTTCGACCACGACGACGTATGATGACTTGAGTGACTTGTGCCACCATATTACGAGTGAGAGTGACTTCACCAGTAGCCCCATCTATGATGAGTTTCCGCAATTCCCATGTGAGGAGAGCCACAACCCCCACCACTTGAGTGAGACGAGTGACTCAACCATATGTGAGTTTGACTACACCTATTTTGAGGGAGTGAGTGAACCACCACATAGAGAGAGTGAGGTAGTTGATAGGGCATGTGAGGCCACTTAGATTTCTAATGACCTAACCTCTACCTCTATTGTGTCTTCTCATTTGGTGCTAGGTCCCATATATGATGACGCACCGACACACGATGACTTCGTCCTTCCTTTGGACAAGACAATGGCCATGGTGGAATATGATGCACCCCCACATGGTTCCATCAAGATGATGATATTGACCACCATTTGGTATTACCCACCTCATCTACACCAATTGAGTGGAATGAACAAGGTAACCTAGGTGAAGGTGATGTTCTAGTCCCACTAGTGGACATTCTTGACATTGATTGCTTGCATATGTAGATCCACCTATTACCATGCTTCATGCTAGTGCGACTTCCCCATGCGATGATTTACCCATTTATGATTAGTATGATGATTGCCATGTGGAGTTTATTAGTTGTGATGCGATGTTACATAGGATTTCTTGTGAAAATTCTTTAGGTCACATCATGTTTGACAATCCACTTGACTTGTCATATGCTATGAATGAGATCAACCATATGCAATATTTGCAATCTCTTCGTAGTGACTATGCATATGCCATTAAAATAAACCCAATTTGCACATATGGCATAGATGACAAGCCCATGGTTATTGCATTTGTTTTTCTTGTGATGATATTGATATGCTCCCTATGCATGATTTATCTCATATGCCATGCCATGACTACCTAGCTTCGGATATGCACTATTTTGGGTGTTGCCCATATTCTCCATATGATGTTTCCAATATTGCTCATGAGGAGACCCACATAGTTTCCCCATACATTTTAGGAGATTTTGATTCATCCCATGCATCGCATGATCCCAATACTTGTGTGCACCATATGCTCCCTATGAATAAACATGCTATTGACACTACAAAAAAATACACTTCTGTGATGATACGTGTTTGTCACAGTAGGTCGCTTTTTTTGTCATGCATGTACATCCATGACAAATTTATGACAGAATCAAGATAGTCATACCTGTGCTGTCATAGAAGTGTTCCATGACATTACCAAAATTATCATCACGGAAGTGTCCACTTCCATGACAATAAATCGCGCGTCACAGAAGTGCTTTCTTCAAGGGTGACCGACACGTGGCATCCACCGTAATGGAACGCCGTTAAGCTATCGGGTCGGGTTTTGGATCCGATAACCCGTTAACAACCCCGACCAATGGGGATTTTCCATGTGTAAAATCATCATTGGCTAGAGGAAACACGTGTCGGCTCATCGTTGGGACAGATGTCATCCACTTACTGGACAGAAGGCGCCTATGATACGTCGACACATGGCATGACCCAACAGTGGCCCATTCCTGTGAAAAGGCCGGCCCATTTGACTTGGTCAAAAGCTGGCGGGCCGGCCCATGGAAAGCCTGTTAACAGCCTGTTCGCATATAGCCCATTTACAGCCCGCTAACCCAAGGCCCGTTACGCCCTATCCGAATTAGGCCCAGTAGCGTCATCTGGGCTGTCCAATATGATTCCAGCCCGTTTTCACTTCTGGCCCATGTATAGCCCATGACGTCTTTCGGCCCATACGAGGCCCTTTGTAACTCTTGGCCCATTAGCGGCCCGTGCTGAAACTGGCCCGTAATGAATAGTGTATCACTTTACACCCATTAATGGCCCGTGGTGAAACTGGCCCGTAATGAACAGTGTATCACTTTATACCCATTAACGGCCCGTTATTTCGTTGGGCCGTCTACAACCCATGTTATCTTTTGGCCTTCTCAGAGCCCATTTATTCTTGGACTCATTTCCAGCATTCGTTTACTTACGGCCCGTTACTGTCATTTTTTGCTTGTGGGCCAAATTCAGCCCATGGTTACAGTCGGCCCGTTTGTGGTCCGTTAATATGTTGGGCCGTTTTCATAGCGTCATCAAATATGCCCTATTAACGATGGCCCGTTATGGTCGGCCCATGAACGGACGATTCCAACTCTAGCCCGTTTACGGCCAGAATACGGTCTGTTTGGCCCATGTTTGGCCAATCGATCATATGGCCCATATAAGGCCCATTGATGGTACGGCCCGTAGAAGGCCCATTGATGATACGACCCGTAGAAGGCCCATTGTTTCTACGGCCCGTAGAAGGCCCACTGTTTCTACGGCCCGTAGAAGGCCCACTGTTTCTACGGCCCGTAGAAGGCCCACTGTTTCTACGGCCCATAGAAGGCCCACTGTTTCTACGGCCCGTAGGAGGCCCAGTGTCACTACAGTACATATTAGCCCATGGTTATTGTGGCCCAGTTTTAAAAAATAGGTTATTGCAGCCACTAGCAAACCGCAGAAAAAGAACTGCACTGACTACAAGCAAACAAATAAACAAGACAACAATGAAATAAATAAGCAAGCAACTTACACTAGGCTATCACGGCTATTACACATATTACATCCACTGGGCATCAAAGTTCACCACTAGTGCAAATATAGGAAACACATCAGCATATAAACGCCGCAGCAAAACAAGTCCAGAACTGAAACCACTTCAGAAGAGCTCAAGAAACAATATCCTGGGTACCCATAATGCTGGCAAGATGCTTAGCAAGCTTATTAAGTTTCTCTTGTTTGGCACTTAAGTCCTCCAGCGCTTGCTGTTGCACCAGAAAGTATGCATCTGAATTCTGTAGGGACTTCCTCAGTCCTTCAGCTTCCTGTCGCATAACATCTGATCGATGTCTTTCAACTTGAAGTTGAGACTTAAGAAGCCGAACTGATTCAGGCAATGAGTTCGAAGAGCTGGTGCCAGCAGTGGTAGCCAGTAACTCGAACACTACATCAAGACAGGACTTTGGGGTTGTCTTAGTGTCTTCAATATAGTTTTTATCATCTTTCTTGAAGACCAACAGGGATGTCTCGCTATCTTGAACCTTATCTGCATTACTTCCTTTACCATTGCATAACAGGGTACTCTTCTCCAATATTTTATCCGCGTTCTAAAAGAGAAACAAACAAACACATCTCAGGTTTACAATGTAGTATATGAAACTCATTTTGGTAAACCAGTTCAGTAGTAAGGTGGATAGGATAACAGCATGAAACAAACATATATCTATGTAGTATGGTCACTGTATGGTCTATATCATTCTAGTTTATGTTGCCAAATCAAGATAGATACAGTTCGAATCATATCTATTTGAGACAAAGCAGCATAGACAAAATATAAGTGTGGGAAACTACACAGCAATAACAACACTTGTAATGTGCATGGCATGAGAACATAACTTTTTATTTAATTGAAACTGAAATCAACATAGAGCAAGTTACAACAGCAAACATCCAAACACGTTGAAGAAACAGGTTTAAAACATACCTGTTGCGCCATTGGAGTTTCAATTGCATCCTTCAAATTTGAAATTAGTTGGTATCAGTAAATATAGTGATGCAAGAGCAAAGTAGTATGAACCATAGCTACGGAACTTGACCTGAGAACAATTCTTCTTCTGCTTTAAGTGTTGACTTCGGGTTCGGAGTGGTGGTCCTCGTGATTTGGGCACTGCAGTTGCCTTACTAACTGCTCGTGTTTGGGTGCTCTGTGGTGGAGACGGTGATGTGTCAACGGGAACTGGGTGTCTATCTGTTGGGGTTGGGGTTAGAAGGGGTGTAGCTGGTTCTCTGTCCAACTGGGTAGGGGTACAATCTGCATGAGTGTGGGTTATGTGTGGTGGGGCTGGTTCTTGGGCAAGTACAACCGTGGTTCTATCTGCATCGACAGGTAGCACGATCTTTTCTAAAGACCGTGTTTTTACTCCCAAAGATAATTCCATCACTCCCTCCAATTGAAATGGCTGATAAACAAGAAAAGTAGTTGAATGTACAGACATTGTAAGATAAACAGGTGCAATAGATAGTAGGGAAGAAAACAGGGCATGAAATAATTCACATTTATGTTGTCTAAGCAAATAGAATACCAGGACATAATTTCACATATATGATGGCTAATTAAACAGGATAGCATGACACAATTTCACATGTATGATGGCTAACTAAACAGGATAGAATGACATACTTCAAAATATGATGACTATGTAAACAGGATGACATGATATAACTATACGATGTGTCTATTAAAGTGGTTGGCATGCCATAAATCACAAACATGTTGTCGATGGAAACATGATGGCATGATATAATTCATGGATAGAATGACATAATTTAAATATGATGACTATGTAAACAGGATGAGATGATATAACTATATTATGTCTTTAGGAAATGGGTTGGCATGCCATAATTCAGATACATACTGTCTATGTAAACATCATGGCATGATATAATTCAAATATATGATTTATATACTAAGGAAGTGAGCAGAGGGCAATCGCATATATGATGTGTCAACTAAGCAAATGGCATTCAATATTGTGTATATGATGTAAAAACTAAGCATTGCAATACAACATATGCATTATATGAGTAATATAACCCTGCCAAGTTTGAGCATACACCTCAGGGGGATAATAGGACTGGTCATCTGCCTCTGAATCCTCCTTTGAAGAGCTATCTGTAACCAGCAAGATATCTGCTTCAGCAAGTAGCATTGTCTGCTCTGAAGACCTTGTTTTCACTCCAGATTTCTCCATCACCAATTCAAATGGCTGATGCACAGGAAGAGCAGTTGAATAAACAAACATTGTCGACAAAAGCAATGAGAAATACAAAAAAAGGACGACATGATATAATTCACATATATGACGCTTGCCTAAACAGCATGGCATTGCATAATTCACATACATAATGCCTTGCAACAAGATAACATTGCATGATTCACATATATAATGTCTTACAACAAGATGACATTGCATAATTCACATATATGGTAACTAGACACTAAACAGGTGGCATTCACACAAAGCATGTCTAAACTAAGCAAATGACATAGCAATGCAAGATAACATACACACGATATGAGCAACATAACCCTGCCAAGTTAGGGCATCCACCTCGGGGGGAAAATTGACTGGTCATCTGTCTCTGAATCCTCCCCTGAGGAGCTATCGGTAACCAGCAAGACATGCGCTACGTCACATAGCATTGTCTGCTCTGAAGACCTTGTTTCCACTCCAGATTTTTCCATGACCGTGCCAAATGGCTGATGCACTGGAAGAGTAATTGAATGTACTAAAATTGTCGACAAGTTTAACACGTAATAAAAAAATGATGGCATGATATAATTCACATATAAGATGACTGGCTAACCAGGGTGTCATTGCAAAATTCACATATATGATGCCTGACTAAATAGATGGCATTGACACAAAGCATGTCTAAACTAAGAAGATGACATCTTTAATGTATACAGTAAGCAATGCAAGGCACCATATGCATGATATTACCAACATCAGCATGCCAAGTTAGAGCGAAGACCTCATGGGATAAATAGGAGTGGTCTTCTCCTTCTGAATCCCCCTCATAACAGTTATCTTCCTCTTGATTACGATCCGAAATGGGTGGAGGGGGGCTGCCTTTGCGCCCATCATGGAACGACGTCTGCATGAAATTTTATTGCCATGCAAGGCTCGTCTCTTTTGCTCTACATGATCAGTTCCATTGTGTACAATAACTGGCATGCATAGGAATAAAACATAGTGAGATTATGTAAGGAGTGCATGCACAAATCCAGAGTAATGGTAGCAAACTATGGATAGACCCAAAACCAATGATAGTAGGCAGATAATAGCTTTAGTTAAAAAGTAGAGATAATGGCTCCTTTAATGTTTGTTTGCACCCAACATGAAACTCATAGTAGACACCGGAGATTAACCAGATAGTAGACAAATAGTACTGATTGCTGCCCCAATATGTACCCCACAACCATTTAAAAACTCAAGTTTTAGCATTAGTTTGGACCTGACTCGGAGTCTAATAGGTCAACACGATGATAATGTAGCATGTCATCATATTAAGCGACGCATAACGTAAGCAGACACGGAAGAGTGCGACCTCTCTTGCTGACCCGTGTAGTCCTCAAGGTCATCTGCTCAGTTGATGATGGTAATGCAGTTGTCGTGGCTGCCGGTGGCGGGGAAGAAGATCTGAGGCGGCGAAAGACAGTCTGGAGAGCGGATCCCTGCTGTGGTGAACCCTTCCATCGTTGGAGCAGCTGAGCTGGGGTGGAACACAGCGCCGCAGGAGCAGGACAAACCACACAAGGTTTTCTTTGACACATATCTGTAACAGAAGTAATTGAGTAAGGGCTTGTTTGAATTTGAGGATTCTAACAATGCAGGGATAGGAAATAGATAGGAATAGGACAGGAATGCATGTGCAAAACAGAGAATTTAAAAACACAGGATTTCTGCCAATCTGGGTGTTTGATTCACAACAATTGGAAGATCACAGGATGCAAAAAAGCATGGTGAGATTAAGTCAAACCATAAGAAAATGTACGGTTATAATTCTATTATGCTACTATCTCTTAGTCTTGTGCTTGATGAATAGGAATATGAAAAGGAGGAGAAGTGGACATTAGAATTCCTACGGTTTTTCTTTCAAGGAGACACTAAAGGAACAAATCCTACAGTTTTCCTTTGCTCCATTCCTTTGCACCAAATTCATGAAAAGTAGTACCATAGGAAACTTTCCAATTCCGATGTTTTTCATTCACTTTTCCTTTCAAGCACTGGCGATTCTAGTAGGCAGGCTGGAGCAAGGAAAATCCTACACTAAAAAAATATTTTTGTGCTACTTCTATTACTTTGGACCCAGGCCACTGCCATACTAGCTCAACTCCCAGGCCCATCGACAAATGCACAGCTCAAACGCGCAGAGATAAATAATGATGGCGTTCAAGAGAGTCCATCACGGATAGCTAAGTTGCCTGGTACCTCACTGCTTGTCATATAGTAGGATAAAATAATCGCATTTCCTATTACTACGAGTGCTCAGTGGACAATATATATGACATGTAGAGTAAAAAAGAGATGCAGCAAGTGTACAACCTCTTTGGCGAAGCCATGTCAATCTCAGTGTGATTGGGTTGGCCGGTGAGGATGCTCCGGCTGACTTGGCTGTCAGAGGCGGGGAAGAAGATCTTAGGCGTATGGAGATGGAGCCCGAGGTACTGCTCCGCTGTGATGGAGGGTTTCGTTGTTGGAGCAGCTCCGGTGAGTTGTATGATGCCGAGGCTGAAGTAGGACAAGAGAGACAATGAACAACATTAACCTGAGTGGAATTCTAATAGCATCTCCAATACATGACGTAAAATACATAAACACAAAGTGCTAGATGTAAAATACATCAGCCGCTCATCTCTGAACTTAACTGTCGAAACTGAATTTAACTGTCGAACCTGAACTTAACTGTCGAAACTGAATTTTGCTGTCGAAACTGAATTTTGTTGTCGAAACTGAACGCACTATCAAGGTGAGGCTACACGTCGGTCGACTGACTTTTTCATCTCTGGTCAGTCGATTTTGCAGCCGTTGGATACGAAATCAAGGGCCCGTGGTTCATCTTCAACCTCCACCCACCAGAGCCGGCCAAACAGCAGCCCCCCGCCGCCCGCGGCCGGCGGTGCGCCACCCCGCCCGCCCCTAAAACACTCCCCA
>NC_041382.1:475865340-475905109 GCF_002162155.2 Triticum dicoccoides | reverse complement strand
CCACCGCCGGCGACCACCGCCCCCATCCTGAACCCTAAGATAGATAGTGGGGTACCTCTCCGGCGAGCCCCCCTCCCCACTGCGGCTGGTTCTTCCTTCACCCCGGCGGCATCGAAGTGAAGTGTAGCTAAATCGGAGCAGCATCGCAAGCAAGAGCAAGAGCGAGAGCAGCAGCGCGAGCAAGAGCAATAACAAGAGCAGACCAGGTAGGGGACCGAGAGCAAGAGCAGAGCAGCAGCGCAAGCGAGAGCTAAAGCAGCAGCAGGTCCTACTGATGTGGACGTCGCCGCCGAGGGAGCGACGCCGTGGAGGAAGTGGCCGGCGACGCCACCGTGGATGGAGCCACGCCGTGTCGGCTCGGGACCGAGCGCCGGCAGCACCGTGAGATCGAATCAAGAAGAAAATGCGGCGATTAGTGTAGAACCTCTTTGGTGGCGCCGATTAGGCCGCAACTTCATCCGAGGAAACGGTGATGAGGATGCTCTTCCGGTGGTGCAGGTGAAGACGGCGGTGTGGGAATGGAGGTGGCGCGAAAGACGAGGGGAACGTCGGGGCATCTCCTTGGAGGTGGATGACGGTGTGGCAGAACCGGCGGGACGATGAGATCGACGATGGATCCTCATCCGGTACGGTGGATGAGGGACGTCGAGGTGTTGTTGTGGACGACGTCGTCGGGGAAGAGGCTCCGGCTGGGTGGCGGACGAAGCAGGGTGTGGGGTTTTGTCGTGGGTCTTCACGGCCTCGGTGTATGAATGGGTGGGCGGATGGGATGGCAGTGGGGAACCATGGCTTAGAGACGCGCTTGTCCAAAATGTGGGGTAAGTTACGAAAGTACCCCCACCGATTTGAGGCGGTTCTTTCGGTTCAGGGGTACCACGGGTGTCGGTGTCAAAACCGGCGGATCTCGGGTAGGGGGTCCCGAACTGTGCGTCTAGGCCGGATGGTAACAGGAGGCAGGGAACATGATGTTTTACCCAGGTTCAGGCCCTCTTGATGGAGGTAAAACCCTACGTCCTGCTTGATTAATATTGATGATATGGGTAGTACAAGAGTAGATCTACCATGAGATCAAGGAGGCTAAACCCTAGAAGCTAGCCTACGGTATGATTGTTGTATATGGAGTTGATTCCCTACGGACTACAACCCTCCGGTTTATATAGACACCGGATAGGGTTAGGGTTACATAGAGTCGTTTACAATGGTAGGAGATCTTGAATATACGCATCGCCAAGCTTGCCTTCCACGCCAAGGAAAGTCCCATCCGGACACGCGACAAAGTCTTTAGTCTTGTATCTTCATAGTCCTGGAGTCCGGCTGAAGGTATAGGCCGGCTACCCGAACACCCCCTAATCCAGGACTCCCTCAGTAGCCCCCGAACCAGGCTTCAATGACGACGAGTCCGGCGCACAGATTGTTCGGCATTGCAAGGCGGGTTCTTCTCCAAATCTTGTGTACCTATAGGAATAATGTCCGATTTTTGTAATGTAGTGCTCCTCGGCTTCCATGCCCAATAATGGCTGTCTTCCATGTGTCAAACGAATGCGAAAAGCCGAGGCGTTTCTACATCCACACCCCTAGCCGTATAAACGAGCCGCCTATTTAACGGGATGAGGATTTAGGTCCAAACCACATCTTCTCCTCTCCGCGAGTTATCATCAGAGCGCTTCCAGCAAAGGTCCATTCCAACATGACCAGCCGTCGCAGCTCCTCCCCTCGCCCCTCCGGTCCCAAACCCGGGGACTGGGAGAGTTGCACCATCCCGCATAGCGAGTTAGTGTCGCTTCAGGCCAAGGGATTTCTCCCTCAGGCATACATGGTCCCGGTCCGAGCCGGTCTCGCCACCTACAATGGCGGAAAACAAGCGGAGAGCACCCCCAATCCTTCTAAAGGAGAGCGGGTGTGCCTCGTCCCCTATCTAATAAGGGGACTAGGATTTCCAATTCATCCATTTCTCCGCGGGCTTCTGGAGTTCTACGGCCTCCAGCTGCACAATCTCACGCCCGCATCCGTATTGCATATTGCGGGTTTCGTTGCCCTTTGCGAGCTATTTTTAGGCGTTGAGGCTCATTTCGCACTATGGAAGAGGTTATTATGCCTGGTGCCCCGTTCTCAAGAGGGGTCTATATACCAAGCGGGCGGAGCCGAAGTATGGCGCATCGCCGGGACCGGATACCTATTCGGAACCCCAAAGAAGGCGTCCGAGGAATGGCCT
Source organism: Triticum dicoccoides (assembly GCF_002162155.2). Taxonomy (NCBI): domain Eukaryota; kingdom Viridiplantae; phylum Streptophyta; class Magnoliopsida; order Poales; family Poaceae; genus Triticum; species Triticum dicoccoides. The sequence continues at coordinate 475,902,897 of NC_041382.1, read as the reverse complement.
TCGGAATGGTTTTACATAGATGACGTCCCGCTACCGGACCCTATCCGGGTCGGTCTCCCTGAGTTCAACGGTGCTCCATTGAAGAAACGCTTGAGCTGGCGTCCGCGGAGCTCTCAGAGAGAAAGCGACAGTGACGTCCTTTACCTGATGGGACGGATAAGACTGTTGGCTCATTCCGGACTAACCATGATTGGAGTCATGGCCGCATGCATTATGCGGGGGGTGCAGCCGCTTCAATATAGAGGCCACCCCATGTGGGATTTCAATGGGGAGGATGACGCCACCCGTTACGGTCGTAAGGGGCCGGCCTCAGTTGCCACTCTAGTAAAGATCGTATCCTCTTTGTACAAGGGAGAAAAGGAGGAATTCCTCCGCGTCAACCCGCAGGCAGGATTTACTATGTACGATCCTCCAAGTTGGGTAAGTGAACAATTGCGCTTGCCCGTTTGTTTTATACTCCCACGGTTAGATATGTAGTCTAACGACTTCAATGCAGGAACTGCAACAGGAGGTAAAGGATATAAACAGCCGCCCTCCACAGCCCGAGGACCCAGAACGGTCCCTCGATCCGGACTCCGAAGAGTATCCGGACATATCGGTGGAGCTTATCAATGGGGTGTTCCATCAGCTAAGCAAGGACAATACCTTGGTAGCCATCACGGCTGATTACCCAGGGTTAATCCCGGCCTCCCAGGTGACAGAAACTGGAGTCTCATTCCCTTGAGAGAGATTCCACTTTCACGTATTCCGGTGTTTCTGACGACAACCGTGTTTTGCAGGGAAGATTTCCGAGGCAGGAGGCCGAACCTGCGGCGGCTAGCCAACGAGGGGCCGCAGGGCCCATGGGACAAAAAGGAATGCAGTCCGGACTGAGATGCCGACGCAAAGGTATAGCGCACCCTCTGTTTCCCTGGTGTTATTCTGTTAGGGCATATTAACGTTCGTGCTATCTTCAGAACAAAGAGACCTCGCCGGACTACATCCGGAGAGGTTGCCAATCGCGCCTCCACCAGCCAGGCTCCAACGTCTGGCCAGGAAGCGGAGGCGAGCACAAGGCGCGCACCAGACGCTCCTCCGACAGAGGATGCGGACAGGCTGTCTGCCACAAATTCTGAAGTGGAGAGTGCCATGAACCACAGGCGTCGCCGGACAGTTCTACGCGACGCTTGTTTCTCCCAAGAGGCTTTAGATGCCTTTAATTCGGGAGATGCGTACCTCTGTGCCGCTCAAAATGGTTTAGCCAAAGCCACGGAGCAGTATGTAAAAGACATACGGGTAAGAAAATTTTGGTTAAACATATATATGCCAGTAGCTCCCGAGACATGAAGCAGTTAGAGCAACTGATATAAGGATCATTTAATATGCAGGTTCTTACAGAGAAGAATACTGTATTGTCCCAGGAGCTAGAAAAGTGCAAGGCCCAACTAGAGGCCGCACTAACCGCAGCAGGGGAGCCCAAAGAGACCCCCTCAGGTAAGATACACTTCGAAAGATTAGTATTGTGTGGTGTGGGTGCAAATCTGACAAATCATATTGCAGATGGCGCCAGACTCGATCCGGACAAGCAACAACTCTTACGCCGGCTAAAGGCCGGTGAGAGTACGTTGACAAAGGTGAGGCGAGAGAAGAATGATCTTCAGGATGCCAACACCAAGCTGGACGTCGAACTTAAAGATGTTCGTGGCCAGCTGTCGGACTCCACGAAGGAGAATCAGCGGCTTCGACGCGGCATTTTTAGTAAGTGCTTGAACGAACTTTGAAAAAAGAGTTCGGCGAGGAAGTCGACTAACAAAGTAATATCTGTAGGTATGCTCACAGGCCGTCCTGCAGAGGAGATGCCCGGTTCTACGGGTGACCTTCTTCCCGAACTCTTGCAACTGCACGAGCGAATTCGGCAGGCGGTGCGGGGTATTGCCCAAGCCTTATGGCCTGCCCACTCCGTGCCCGAGGGCCTTGGAGATCTTGCGGAGAAGCTGAAGGGAGCTTGGCGGCGCTTCCGGTTGTGGAAGATATCGGCCTGCCGACAAGGCGCTAGGGAGGCCTGGGCCATGGTGAAGACCCGTTTTACAAAGTCTGGCCCAAACCACATGGCCGAGGTCGGACCAGTGGGGCCTGACGGGAAGGAGATCCCTGTGAGCTTAGTATACGGCCAAGTAGAGTTGGCCACAAAGTATTCCCAGCAGGACTGTAAATTAGACAGCCTGTTAGATAGTATAGAAGAGGAATACAATCAGTCAGAATGACTATGTAATTTTGAATTGACATGTGTAATGCCTTCTAGCCGGATTGTAGATCGTTTGTCGTTGCCGACCTTTTCGCTTCAACCTCGGGACCTGACGGTCCAGAGTGTGTCCGAATACCATAGCGGTTATATAAGAACCGGGGTATGCGTGGAGACCAGGCGTAGGGGTCATTAGTGCTTTATCAGACAAGTGCCCAACTAGTTATGTTATATTACATGGTTAGTAAGAAACATCTTCCAGAGAGAATAGTTCCGTTAGTGGTTCCTTTCGCTGGGAGGCATGCCCTAAAGTGCATGTCCGGACTGCGTGAAAAGACGCAGAAAAAAAGCATCTGGGGGCGCATAAAATGAGTAAAAAGATCATTTTTTATTTCACCGACTGAATATTCCCTTAAGAACGCTAGCTTTCGGCTTCACCCAGTCTGAGGTACACATCCGGCTGACCCGGCAGTAACAATCGCAGAGGTGCTCCCTTGACCGCCTAGCCGAACAATCGGGAACGTAGGGGTAAGCACAGGAGCCAGGTAACCCATCTTGGCCAAAACTTAAGTCATATTGATGCATATAATGGTGAAGAAAAAGGTACATGCAGAAGTTTGACGCATGTGTTGGGCGTGAAGCCCATATAAATAAGTTTCCGTTAAAGAAGCCCCCAGGTTTAATGAGCGCAAGTGGCGCGTCACTAGATGAGCCTTTAAGGGCTATGAGAGAAAAGAGGGGAAGGAGAGAAATGTAAGACAGAAAAATGCAAAAAATGGACAGAGGAAGGAGACGAACACAGAGTCCGGCGCTAGGCATAGAATCTTCGGAGACGGGTGGCGTTCCACGGGTTCGGCTCGAGTCGGTTATCCGACGCATCTCGCAGGCGGTACGCCCCACCAGTCAGGACTTGGTCGATTATGAATGGACCTTCCCACTTGGGCTTGAGTTTGTCCTTTTTCTTATCCGGCAGGCGTAAAACTAGTTCGCCAACATTGTAATTTTTGGCCCATACTTCTCTGCTTTGATATCTTCGGGCTTGCTGTTGATAAAATGCGGAACGGGCTTTTGCCACGTCACGCTCCTCCTCCAAGGCGTCCAAGTTGTCCTGCCGATCGAGCTCGGCTTCTCTTTCTTCGTACATGCGCACTCTAGGTGAGTCATGAATTATGTCGCAGGGCAGAACTGCCTCTGCGCCGTACACCATAAAAATGGTGTGTATCCGGTGGTGCGATTTGGCGTGGTCCGCAGCCCCCATTGCACGGAGTCGAGCTCCTCTACCCAGTGCGTGTTAGATTCCTTGAGGGACCGCACTAGTCTGGGTTTAATGCCGCTCATGATAAGACCATTTGCATGTTCGACCTGGCCGTTGGTTTGTGGGTGATAGACAGAAGCATAATCGAGCTTGATGCCCATGTTTTTGCACCAGAGTTTTACCTCATTGGCGGTAAAGTTTGTGCTGTTATCGGTTATGATGCTGTGGGGGATGCCATAACGGTGTACAACCCCGGATATGAAGTCTATCACAGGTCCGGATTCAGCCGTTTTAACAAGCTTGGCTTCTATCCATTTGGTGAATTTATCCACCATGACCAGTAAGTATTTTTTCCTATTGGTCCCACCTTTAAGGGGTCCGACCATGTCAAGCCCCCAGACCGCAAAAGGCCAGGTGATGGGTATAGTTTGGAGTTCGGTGGGTGGCATATGGCTTTGGTTGGCAAAAAGTTGGCAACCAGCGCATCGTTGGACTAGGTCCTGAGCGTCTGCCCGGGCCGTCGGCCAATAAAAGCCTGTACGGAAAGCCTTGATAACAAGGGACCGAGCAGCAGCATGGTGACCACCGAGTCCGGCATGAATTTTAGCCAGAAGGTTCCGCCCTTCCTCTTCGGAGATGCACCTTTGAAGGACTCTGATAGTGCTTTTCTTATAAAGCTCTCCCTCATGGACTCGATACGGGGGAGGGGGAAGGGATCCTTTGGGCAAGCCTTGTTAAGGTCTTTAAAATCGACACACAGGCGCCAGGATCTGTCCTTCTTTGGTACCATCACCAGGTTTGCTAGCCAGTCCGAATGTTTTATGTCTCTAATGAATCCGACCTCCAATAGCTTGGCTAGCTCCTCTCCCATAGCCTGTCTCTTGGGTTCGGAAAAATGCCAAAGGGCTTGTTTGACAGGTTTGAATCCTTTTAGGATATTTAAGCTGTGTTTGGCCAGCCTGCGTGGGATCCCTGGCATGTCTGATGGGTGCCAGGCAAAAATGTCCCAGTTCTCTCGTAGGAACTCTCGCAGTGCGGCATCTACATCAGGGTTCAGTCGTGCCCCTATGGAAGCTGTTTTATTGGGGTCCGTTGGATGGACCTGGAATTTGACTATTTCGTCAGCTGGCTTGAAGGATGTGGATTTGGATCTCTTATCGAGTATCACATCATCCCTGTTAACCGTGGAGCGCAGCGCAGTTAGTTCCTCGGCCGCTAAGGCTTCGGATAGTGCCTCAAGGGCTAATGCGGCCGTCTTGTTTTCGGCGTGGAGTGCTATGTCCGGATCACTAGCCAGAGTGATAATTCCGTTCGGCCCGGGCATCTTATGCTTCATGTACCCATAATGGGGTATTGCTTGGAAGATTGTGAATGCTTCCCGCCCTAGTAAAGCGTGATATCCGCTTTTGAACGGGGCCACCTGAAACATGACTTCTTCGGACCTGTAATTATCCGGCGTGCCAAACACCACATCTAGTGTGATTTTTCCTGTGCAGCACGCTTCCCGACTGGGGATTATTCCTCTAAAGGTTGTGTTGCTTCGCTCGACGCGGTTCCAGTCTATTTCCATTTTTTGAAGGGTTTCCTCATAAATGAGGTTCAGTCCGCTGCCTCCATCCATGAGCACCTTGGTGAGGCGAAAGCCGTCCACTATGGGACTGAGGACCAATGCGGCTGGTGCTCGGGCTGTTCGGAATCTAGGTTCATCACTTGCGTTGAAGGTAATGGCAGTGTCGCTCCATGGATTTATTGTTGCAACTTGATAGACTTCGGCGAGGCTGCGGAGTGTTCTTTTTCGCACATTGTTTGATGCGAAAGTCTCGAAGACTGTGAGAACGGTACTGGTGTCCTTGGGCTGGCTTTCTGCGGCCTCCGGAATTAAGAGGTCCTCGCCGATTTTGGCCACCTGCCGGAGTATCCAACATGCTCTAAGGCTGTGAGTTGGTGTGGCGTCCTCTGTACTGTGAATTCTATAGGGTCCATCGAGCCATCTTTCCAGTACGGTTCCATGCCCTGTAGAGGGTTTTGGCTTTTTGGTGTTTATCCCGGGTGCCCTGTGATAATGCACCCTCTTAGTTCGGACGGGATTACTATTCAAGGCCGGATTATCCCAAAAAATTATTTTGGTTTTCCAGGCGCTTTCTATCGCACAATATTTTTATACTATGGACGCCAAGTCAGCGAAGCGTGTGATATCACGACGACTTACGGCATTAAGGATTCCCTTGTCCGTGCAATTACTACAGAAAATTGAGATTGCGTCTTCCTCGCGGCAATCCTTTATCATGTTCATAACCAGGAGGAATCTGGCCCAGTAATGATGTACTGTTTCCTCGGGCCTCTGCTTGATTTGGGAGAGATCGCTTATGATCGGGTGGGCGGGTGTCGTTGAATCTGAAACCTCACCCAATCCAAGATTCGGAGGCCGAAGATTTTCCAAACTCTGAAGTTCGGATTCTTAGATGTTGACTAGTGAATCTGGCCCGTTGCCTGATCCTAAGCTCAGGTCTTGAGTTACATCTCCCCCTCCGCGGGTATCCGGCTTGGAGGGGTCGGGAATTCGGACGTAGCTAGTCCTTAAAATAGATGAAGGGTCGCCGCACTGCGTCTCTACCACGGCAACGTGGTGGGTGACTTGGGGAGAGTTAATTTCTCTTAGATCGGGTTTAAGCCCAACCTGGTCGTAATCCGTAGCGACCCCCAGGGCGGCGATGCGATCCAAGAGCTTGTCTATGGAAGAGAGCTCCATTGGATCTAGCTGCTCGACGAGCTCCAAGCTGACATGTAGGTTGCTTTTGATGACCCGAGAGGTCACCGTCGGTGCAACAGCCGAACAGGCGGTCATGAGGAAACCACCTAGCCGGAGGGTTTGGCCGACAACCAAGGCTCCCTTAGCAACGGCGCCGTCTTTAAGGACGGGAGGAGGCATCCTTCCTGATTGTGACGGCACAGAGGAACTCTCAATGAAAGCACCAATGTCGGTGTCAAAACCGGCGGATCTCGGGTAGGGGGTCCCGAACTATGCGTCTAGGCCGGATGGTAACAGGAGGCAGGGAACACGATGTTTTACCCAGGTTCGGGCCCTCTTGATGGAGGTAAAACCCTACGTCTTGCTTGATTAATATTGATGATATGGATAGTACAAGAGTAGATCTACCACGAGATCAAGGAGGCTAAACCCTAGAAGCTAGCCTACGGTATGATTGTTGTATATGGAGTTGATTCCCTATGGACTACAACCCTCCGGTTTATATAGACACCGGATAGGGTTAGGGTTACATAGAGTCGGTTACAATGGTAGGAGATCTTGAATATCCGCATCGCCAAGCTTGCCTTCCACGGCAAGGAAAGTCCCATTCGGACACGGGACGAAGTCTTCAGTCTTGTATCTTCATAGTCCTGGAGTCCGGCTGAAGGTATAGTCCGGCTACCCGAACACCCCCTAATCCAGGACTCCCTCAACGGGCATTTCGCGTGTCGGGATTTCACAGGAGGTGGGAGTTTTTGCGCGCGTTGTAATTTCGGAATAGCAAGGCGCGGGTTGAGATGGAGGGAGTTGTAGGAGCACAACAAGACAAAGATATATCTTAAATATTTCGGGCTAACAAGGCGCGGGTTGAAGAGGCGGGAGTTTCGCAGCATGATAGAAAGAGATGCTAGCTTGAATTTTCGGCATAACAAGGTGCGGCTTGAAATTTAGGAAGAACAAGCTTAACATGTACCCCCAAAAAAAGACAATTTGCACCTCAACACGCACAACACACACACAAACACCATTTAGACTAGAGTAAGGTACACGTGCATTCCATGCATGAGATTTGGCAACCAAATTATGAATAAATACCACATTATAGCATGCAAGATTTGAGTCATATATGCATGATGTAGATGTTCGTTTAATTCTTATAGTTCATTTCATTCAAAATCATCTAGTTTTTATAAGAAAGCTAATCTATTTTAAGATTCATGGAATTGTGCGTTGTAAAGTAAAAAACAAATAATGGCAAATCATGTAGAAAAACATTTGGGGAATTCTGATATAGAAGATTCTAGAACAAATAAGGAGTGCTTGTGTTTTGATGTTTGTGCATTATGCTTAAGTTCAACCATGGAGTCTTCTAGATTATACATGTCGCGAAATCTGGTAGAATCTAGATGATATCCAACGGCCAGTAGTGCTCAAATTTGCCATCTTTGGACCATCGGATTCACCTCATCCAACGACCATCTTTCAAAGTTAAAGTTGCCCGCACACAATATAAAAATATATAAAATATAATATATATATAGGGGTATAGATATAGATATGTGATGCAAAAGCCGCCCATCATCTCCAATTAGAATAGTGTGTCCATGCACGGATGCGACGTGGCCAAATGATGTCTACCATCGGTATCTCAAATTCAAATCAGTCTGACCTTGTTCAATGTGTATACATTACAACATGCTCATTTCCAAACCACACCGCGCAGATCTCCGTTATATTCATGCATGCATGGGTTTCAAACATCAGGATCTGTTATTCAAATATTTGAATTCAACTTTACATTGATTGTGACCTCGCCTATTCAGCTATTCTTTTACACCCACACAGTAGTCTTATCTTTATAATTGTACCACTAACTTTCTCTCATGCATGCATGCGCACACACTACCAGTCGGCATTATCCATCGCACGCATGCAATCTTTTTTTTCAGGTTGGTCTCCCATGAAGGCACACACCAACACACATCCCCCTCTCCATCATATCGGGCATTCTTTATCTCTCACACGTGCATGCGCAACGATCGATGTTCCTCTATGTATGTGTGTATATAGCTAGGTCTTTCATAGTTTTCCACACAAACCGATCAATCGATATATCCAGTGAGGTCTCACCCTCTTTCCCACGTCTACATCGATCAATCTATACCTCTCTATATAGGATTAACATATGTAGCTAATACACCCACATTAATTATGTATCCAACGTCCCCCTCTCATCATCCATGCCTTCCACTTCATCTCTCAGACGTGTGCACAATGGCGAAGACAGGGGGCAGTAAGGGCCCTCCCCCCTCCCCCCTAACATCACTATATATCAAGGCTAATATGAATGTGATCATTAGACAATTGCTGCTAAAAATGGTTTAAGTTCATGAATTGACCCTCCTGTAAAGGATTAGCAATGCTTGGCCCCCTAGCTCATTTATTTTTATGGCTCCGCCACTGCGCGCATCAGCGCACGTGTTCGCCCTCTCTCTCTAAATATCGATCTCGCACTTGTGCATTCCTTCATAGTCTCCCTCCACTCGGCCCCTCACACCATCTTCTAGCCCCCCACCGGATTTTGTCACATGTACAATCTAGCAGACTCCATGGTTGAACTTAAGCATAATGCACAAACCTCAAAACAACAGTGGTTCTCTTTTGTTCTAGAATCTTCCGTATCATAACTGCCCAAACTTTTTTCTAGTTGAATTGCCATTATTTGTTTTTACTTTATGCTTTACAACACACAATTCCATGAATCATAAAATAGATTAAGGGCTTCTTCAATTCAAAGGATTCTCAAATGAATTTTGGAGGATTCTAATCATTAGGAATTTTTCCTATCTCGGTTGTTTGATTCGTAGGATTGTAAACCATAGGAATTTTTCCATATGATTCATTTGCACTAGATTCAATAGAAACGTCCCATCCACTCAAACCTCTTTGAAAGAATTCTGCATTTTTTCTATGCACATTCAAACACTCATACAATCCTGTAGAATTCAAGACGACATTCCACTATAATCCCATGTTTTTCCTATTCCCGCGTTCTTAGCTTTTTTATAAAAACTAATTGATTTTGAATGAGATGAACTATAAGAATTAAACAAGGGCTACATCAGGCATATATGACTCAGAGCTTACATGCTATAGTGTGGTATTTATTCATAATTTGGTTGCAAAATCTGATGCGTGCAATGCACGTGTACCTTACTAGTACTTTGAGTATGTGCAAAACACATAAATTAGAATACCAATGGCACGCTACACAGTGTCTCTCTTACAGTTCATGAAGCCACGTGGCACATGTGTAGGCGTTGTCGCGACCTCCTTGCGTGGATTGATCACAGTGACGTGCTGCTGGTTTCAGAAGAATGTACTTGTCCTCCCTGAGCCATACTGGCGGTACATGCACGAAGCGAAGATGTGCACGCATGCCATGCACGCACTCATTCCTCGCACACACACGCGGTTACATGGGCGGACGCAATTTTGTACCAAGATCCACCCCATGTGATAATTTGACGCGTGTAAAGTCGTTCACTTCATTGATGGTCAATTAATACAGCACATGCAAATTGAGTGGATGTGAGGGCGGAAGAAAGACATTATTACTCCACTGCGCGCATGCGAGTAGTTAAATCGTGGGTTGCTAGTAGTACTTCCATTGGTCTCCTTCGTATTTTGTGCCAATTTTTGACAGTAACATAATACTATTTACGCATTTGAGCAGTGTAGTACTTGAAATTTATGTTCCGCTAAACTCATCGGGAGCCGTTTCGGGCCTCAAAACCAAAACCATCAATTAATCTTTACCTTGTTCCCATCACATTCGAAAGCCTGCTCACACCTACTAGTAGTACATATCAAACCTGAATGTGTTCCCACTATGTAGGTATTAGTACTAGTGCTAGTACTTAGGTTATAAAAAGGGAAACTACCTAACCGAAAATCACTCTACTTTTCCTCCTCATAAGTTGTAACACCCTCGATGCGACTATATCTCCCACGTGTCGAGGCACGACTTAGAGGCATAATCGCATTGAAGGCATATGTCGCAAGTTAGGCAATCTTCACAAACATCCCATGTAATATAATTAATAAAAGGGGAGATAACATAGTTGGCTTACACTCGCCACGTCAATCAAGTACATAAATAACATTACATCATCCAAACACTCATGGCCCGACTACGGCGCCAAAATAAAAGACAACCCAACAAGCGACATGGTCCCGATCACCCCCAACAGGGCACCACTACTGATCATCAGGAAAAGAAACATAGTAACATTGAGAGTCCTTGTCGAACTCCCACTTGAGCTCGAGCGCGTCACCTGGAGCGGAATCATCAGGCCCTGCATCTGGTGTAATAGTATTCTGTGAGCCACAGGGACTCAGCAATCTCGCACCCTCGAGATCAAGACTATTTAAGCTTATAGGTAAGGCACGGTAAATATATAAGTGGAGCTGCAGCAAGCGACTAGCATATGTGGTGGCTAACTTATTTGCAAAAGAGAGTGAGAAGAGGAGGCAAAGCGCGAGCGAGAATCTAGAGAGCAACCTGCACAAACATTACTCCAACACCGTGTCCACTTCCCGGACTCCACCGAGAAGAGGCCATCACGGTAACACACTCGGTTGATGCATTTTAATTAAATTAAGGTTCAAGTTATCTACAACCGGACATTAACAAATTCCCATCTGCCCATAACCGCGGGCGCGACTTTCGAAAGTTCAAATCCCTGCAGGGGAGTCCCAACTTAGCCCATGACAAGCTCTCACGGTCAACAAAGGAATAGACCTCCTCCCGAGACATTTCGATCAGACTCGGTACCTCGGTTCTTCAAGACAATTCGACAGGTTAAAACAAGACCAGCAACACCGCCCAAATGTGCCGACAAATCCCGATAGGAGCTGCACATATCTCTTTCTCAGGGCACACTCAGATTGTCCTAGGTACGGGTAGGCCAGCCCAGAGTTGCCCCTGGTGGCCACCGGCAGCTGACAGGTGGACCAATACTCAGAGGAGCACTGGCCCGGGGGGGTTAAAATAAGATGACCCTCGGGCTCCGGAAACCCAAGGGAAAAAGAGGCTAGGTGGCAAATGGTAAAACCAAGGTTGGGCATTGCTGGACAAGCTTTAATCAAGGCGAACTATCAAGGGGTTCCCATTATAACCCAACCGCGTAAGGAACGCAAAATCCGGGAACATAACACCGATATGACGGAAACTAGGGCGGCAAGAGTTGAACAAAACACTAGGCGAGAGGCCGAGCCTTCCACACTTTACCAAGTATATAGATGCATTAAAATAGCAAGATAATATAATGATATCCCAACAATTAAATAAATGTTCCAACAAGGAACGGCCTTCAATCTTCACCTGCAACTAGCAACGCTATAAGAGGGGCTGAGCAAAGCGGTAACATAGCCAATCAACGGTTTGCTAGGACAAGGTGGGTTAGAGGTTTGACATGGAAATTTGGGAGGCTTGAAAGCAAATGGTAGGCATCGTAGCATTGGCATAGCAAAAGAGCGAGCAATCTAGCATAGCAAAGATAGTAGTGATTTCGAGGGTATGATCATCTTGCCTGCGCAGTTGTCAGAGTTAACTGGATCCTCGAAAGCAAACTCAACGGGCTCCTCGTTAGCTAACTCGTCTCCCGGCTCTACCCAAACAAGACAAACAAGCAACAAGGACACAATCAACCACGTGCAAGGATCAAACAATATGATGCAAGGATGGTATGCTAAGCGGGATGCGATGCGGGATGCATATGCAAGATGTGACAAGGAATGCATGAACCTGACCTAAAATTGGAAATCCAAGTGTGCCACTATAAAGATGAGATGAAATCGCTTGGAAACGACATAAAGATCACCGGAATCGAAGTTACGGTTTGGAAATGGCAAGCAAAACAAATATGACACCGGTCTGCGATTTACAGCAAGTAGCCATCTAAATGCAATGAGATGAACATGCTATAGTACCCAAACATGACAACAAAATACATGGCAGGGATGCATTCAAGATGCTTAACAAAAGTCTAGCACTGAGATACGGCCAATTCATCCATTAACAGGTTCAAACAAGCATGGCAAAAATGCATATGGCAAACAGATTTCAGACTTAGTGAAATAAACACTTGTCTGGAATTTCAGATCCAGTAGCACTCTTCGGAGCAACAAAACTACATGCTACAGAACCTGAACATGGCAAAGTAAAGCATGGCATGGAGCTACTCAAAGAGCTTAACAAAAGTCCCTTAGTGACCTTGAGCCAAAAGGGATCAGAAAATATACTAACAAGCATGTGAACATGGCAAAAACATAATCAGATTTCAGACTTAGTGAAAACTGGCACATGCTGAAACATAACTCAAGTAGGCATTTTTACGAGCTCGATGCACTCACTACGGTGCAAGTCATGACAAGATAAGCATACATCTATCAAGAACACACAAAATGCAAACTATACATGGCAAGAACAATAACATAGCATGCACGGATTAACTACAACTACATCGTCAAAATTGCAAACAAGTTGACAATCTGCCCAGATTCAGAAAGTAGCAAAAGTAGAGCTCGATTGACTCAAGCTAGGGTACTCCATAATTGCAAACAAAGACATGTATGGATAGAGCACTACAAGATTAACAAAACATCCATACTGATCATCCTCAAAAGAGGCACGGATCACTAGGAATCAACATGGACATATGGCACCATGAACTAAACAGCTCAAGGAGTTAGTGGAAATGCTAAGTCCCTGAAAACAAAATTACCAAGTGCCTCACTTGGCAAGCTTTGGAAAGATGGAAAAACCCTTAACAAAACATATGTAGAGCTCATGGGCATATCATGCACACACTAATCATGGCAAAAATGACAAAAAGCTAAATGGATTAGCAGATCTGACAAATATCTCAAGTAGCCCTCTTCTAACAGCATTTCGGGCATCAAGAAGAACTCAAATGAAAATGATGCAATGGAATGAAATGATGTACTCTCTGAGATGAACAGTTTGATATGCTATATGCCAAAAATGGAGTTACGGATGCAAAGATATGATGCTATGAACAGGAGCACATGGATCTGCGATTTCGAGGACTTAGAAGAAATAAACCACCTAGGGTTTACTGTTCATCCGGATCTGGATCTCGCGAAGTCCTGTTCACCGGCGGCGGATCCGAGGTCGCCGGCGGGGAGGACACCGGAAGAAGGCCGGCGAGGTGCGCGGGGCCGGGGCACCGATGGTGGCCGCGGTCGCCGGCGAGCTTCGGCAGCGGGGCGGCGCTCGGCGTCGGGGTGCGGCAGTGGCCGGGTACGACATCGGCGAGGGGCTGCCAGAGCGGGGTGGCTCCGGTGGCGGAGCGGAAGGCCGGCGCGGCGGCGCGGCGTCGATGCGGGCAGGCGGCCGCGGGCGAGAGGAGGCGGACAAGGGGCCTGGCGGCGCGCCGCGGATGGGCCGCGGGGGCCGGAGGCGGGCCGCGCGGGCCTCGACGGAGGGAGGCGGTGGCAGGCCACGTGGCAACACGTGGTTGGGGTGGCGGTGGCGGGCGGACGCTGTCCGGCTCCGTCCGGACACGTCCGGCGGCGGCGGAGGAAGGGTCTAGGGTTTAGGGTGAGAGGAGATCCGCGAATTTTGGGAGGGGGTCTATTTATAGAGTTAGGAGGAGCTAGGGAGCTCCAAATTGAGCACGGTTTTCGGCCACGCGATCGTGATCGAATGACCGAGGTGATGAAGCAGGTTTAGGTGGGTTTTGGGCCAAATTGGAGGGGTGTTGGGCTGCAACACACACGGGGCCTTCTCTGTCCCTCGGTTAATCGTTGGAGCATCAAACGAAGTCCAAATGATACGAAACTTGACAGGCGGTCTACCGGTAGTAAACCAAGGCCGCTTGGCAAGTCTTGGTCCAATCCAGAAATGTTTAATCCCCACACATGAAAGAAAGCTAGAAATGACCACCGGAGGAGAACGAAGCGCCAGAATGCAAAACAGACAACGGGGAAAATGCTCGAATGCATGAGATGAATATGTATGCAAATGCAATGCACATGATGACATGATATGAGATGCATGACAACGATAACAACACACGGAGATAAAGACCCAAACCTGACAAAATAAAATAACTTAACGCCGGAAACGGCAAGAGTTGGAGTACAAATTGGGTAAGTCATATCCGCAGTGTTACATAAGTGCTTATTCTTCGTCCGTCGTTGCCATGTCCGGTGAGCAGGGCTCTAGGTCGAGAACTACTCGTAACAAGGGAGCGGCAACCAAGGCTGCGGAAAAAAAGAGAGGGCTCACCGCCATGTAGAGACCTCGAAAGATCTCTCACGGGCAGGCGATGGCTCCCAGGAGCGCCCTAGCCGTGGAGGCGAACATGCCGAGCCGGTGGAGCTGGAGTCATTATCCCTCGAAGGCATGCCCGATCAGCTCAATAAGCAGAAGGAGTTCATCCAAGGCTTGATGGAGTTGCTAAAGGAGAGCCTTGAAGACATGCCCGCTGAGCTCAATCAGTAGGGGGAGTTGACCGCCGGCTTGGTGATGCTGCTGAAGAATAGCATTGCCTCGGAGAAGAAGGCGACCGGCGAAATCCTGTGACTTCAGGAGGATAATGCGAAGCTCTGCCACGAGATCGACCTGTTGAAGGAGAAGAACGCCGGCTGGAAGAAGCTGCATGAGAATAGTAGTTCCTTGATGAAGATGTTGCAGGCCCTCGCCATGGAACAGAAGGAAGAGTTGGCGAAGCTCCGCATCAAGCACCCGACTGCTGTCAAGGTACGCAATATGGCCGTGGAACAGATGATGAAGGCTCGCATCGAGAAATGCCGCGTCATGGACACAATGATGAAGATGGCGGAGGAGACGCGCAAGGAGATGGAGGTCGTGGAGGCGATGAAGAAGCAGTTACGACTCCGCGGCGAATTAGATCATTTGGGGTGATAATCTTCCTTCTTCTTTTGCTCCCGTGTTTCATCTTTTGCTTCGGGTGTTTCGCCGCACGTGTCACGTTCTCTGCGAGGCATGAATAGAACAATGTTTTTTAGGGAATGAATAGAACAATGCTAACAATGAGATGACTAGCAAATTAGATCATTTTTTATCACCATATGGCACTGGGCTGCCGTGTTTCGTGCTCCTCCGTCGTAGTACTACTCCAGTGGAAAACTTGAGTATACCGCACGGTTCTTTGCTCCTCCTCGATCAGGTCGTCGGCGCATTTATACGAGCAGTCAAATCACAAGGCCCCGCCTTCCAGCAGTAATGAGCCGTCAAATCACAAAGGCCCTCGCCTCTCGTGAAACCGACCAAGCTAGACTGCCCCGCCCTCTAGCCTTTTAAAAATGTATACTTTTGTACAGCAGTAGTATCGATGGATTGCGCCATGGAGCAAAACTTGAAATTAAAAAAAGGTGGTACATATAGAGAGCGCTCGTCGCCAAATTATGCATATAGTACTATTAAAAAGGCTAGTCACAATAATGGTGTCCAGCACAACCCACCCCTCAAATAAAACTAAGAGGGTGCTTAGATACGTTTTAGTCCCATGACTAGAAGTAGTGGGACTAAAACATGCTAGCCTCAGCCATGCTTGGATCCAAATACTAAAAAGGCTAAAATCAAGGTAATGAGCATTTATTATCCTCCAAACCCTCCAATCCAGAACTCGCCTGTGTTAAAGGAGAGGAGTTAAATGAGTAGAGAGAGGACTAATCCACATTTTAGTAGGGGTACCCCTGACTAAAAATTTTTAGTCTCAAGACTAGTTTTAGCCCCTCTTTAGTCAGGGGTGCTTGGAACTTTAACCTCTTAAAGAGACTATTTTTAGTCAGACTAAAATAAGTCCCTTGGATCCAAGCACCCTCTAAGCATCCTGGATTTCTTTGACAAAACTAAGCACCCTGAAATTCTTTGACAACTAAACTGCTGGCTATATGATGTTGGCCATATATATTGTATGTATATAATGTGAAGAAACGAGTGGTAGTACTATACCAACTAAAAGATGAAATGTAAGAAATACTAGTATGTACGTACTGAAGAGTTAAAATAACGAGAAGAAACATAACATAGTTCTGCTGGGGGCTCAGCACAACACACCCCTCAAATTAAATTAAGCACACCTGAAATTAAACTTTGTAGCTATTTCGGTAGACACTGCATTAGAACCACCATGAGCAACGACACTGCCACCTTACTCGGAGTCCTCGTCCACGTCCTCGACTTCGTCCTTGTCCCTGTTCCTCTTGGCCGATACTTCTTTGCTTGAACCGCACACTTGGCTGTTGCTCTTCATCCAACCCTTGTAGATATTGAAGCAAAGGTAGCCATCCATTGCAGCGTAGTGGATGTGGTCTATATCTAGTAAATTCTGCTGCCATGCATGACGATGAAATGTGTAATGAGGTTTCTCCAGTTTACCGTATGAAGGATGAACCATGGCTCCTGCTAGGGTCAGCATTGAAGGCTGACGAGAGGACACCAGCCGATTCTTCTGGAGGTCGAAGGTGTTGCCTACAACGAGGCCTATCCGATGCAGGACTTCTTTGTCGTTACCAAAGTCTACAGTAACGAATTTGACTAGGTTGCTCTCGATGAAGTCCTTAAAATCCTAGCACTCAACGTCGGCATGGCATATGTGGTAGCCAAGCATAAGTCATGCACGCAAACCTGGATCACAGCGGGCTTCTTCCTCTCTTTGTCCTTTAGATCCTTCTCTCATCCCAGGACTGTGGTGTACTCAACATCTAGCCCAGCGACCCACTCATCATCTGAGTCTTCGAACAAGCGTCTGAAGCGAGAAAGGCATCCTTTCACCATCGCGGAAGAACGGGTGTAGATGACGTCGAACTCATCGCCGGTGATGGTTCTAACCTTGTACTCACTGCCGATCGTGGAGATTTGGGACGCCATGGATTTGGGAGGAGCGATAGGATTAGTGGAACTGCCGTAATGTGAATGGACGGGACGACTAGGAGCGAACCGCCGTAGTATTGAAGGACGTGCGGGGACGAGTAGGAGCAAACTGCCAGCGTGCGAATGGCAGGGTAGTGGCTTTCCATTCTCCCATGATACGGGCTTCTGAGAGCCCTTGGATCTGAGATCGAACGGTTGCATGGCGTGATTCTAGACCTATGGGTGAATATCCTATCCTGGAGGGTTATTCTACAAATTTTCAGCAACTTAGCATGCGACCGTTTGATCTCAGATCCAAGGGCTGCCAGTAGCCCGTATCATGGTTGCGCCTACCATGACCGTCGCGTCGCTCGCGCGGTCGCGCCCTTGGAGATTTAACACAGTGCGTTAGGCTATCTGATGTTGGCATGTCATACATAGTCATCACTTAGTCACTCATACTACAACAAGGTTGGCTATAAGTGTATTTTTTTACTCCTCTCTATCTCTTTCTTCGTACTCAAGGAGGAAACGGTGCTAAGCGCGTGTATTTATTGCATTTGCCAAGGAGTGACCTCTTCCAATGAAATGGTGTTGCTAAGTTTGCTTCATTTAATTAGCTATAGACTCAAAATTGTCTTTTCACCTAGGTACACGCGCTTAGCACCGTTTCTTCCTTGGGTCACCAAACTAGTCTCTCTCTTCTTGATTAACTTGCCACATTAGACTTTATGCTTATGTGGCAAGCTTAAGCACCTGTAGGAGCAAGTAAAAGTAAGTACAATAGTGCACTTTACATGGCATTTTTGCATATGTGGAGGAAAGAGAGGCAAGGAAAAAGTGGAGAAGTGGGCTCTCATGCAAGAGCCAGCCTCTACTACATGGTGGAGCATTGGGAGAGGCACATGTATGGAGGTGGTCAGGAATCTGGGAGACTCACGCCGGTCGTAGCACCGCAGTTAAAATGATAATGGCAAGTCAAATCATGGGGCCCCACCTTTCCAGCAGTAACTCGCTGTCAAATCACACAGCCCTATGTTTGCAGCAGCCTACTCCCTCGTCTTCTCGCGTCTCCGTCGAACTGAGTAGGCGGAACTGCCCCGCCGCCTACCGCGCAGGAAAAGCCCCGCCCTTGACTTTTAAATAGTACTATACAGTATACTAATTTTGTATCCATGGATTGCGCCCGCGCCATGGAGCAAAGCGTCTAGAAAACAGAGGAGAGACGGTGGTCTTGCAATAGAGAAGAGGGAGAGGCGAGACGGTGGTTTTGGAATGGAGATGATGGAGAGGAGAAGAGGTGGTTTTGCAATGGAGAAGAGGGAGAGGAGCGTGCGGCAGTGATTTAGGATTAGACGAGAGGGCCGGCGCGCTCTGACTGGATGAAAATCAAAATCAATTTGGTGACATGCATTCACATTTTGCTTATCAAATACAGTACGTGGTCAAACTTTGACCCAAAATACGTGAAACAACAAAAAAAATACTCCCAAGACCAGCGTCGCTCTTCCGCTCTTCTCCTCTTAAACCACCGCCGCTCCTCTCCTGTTCCAATCTAAATGCAGCGTCGCTCCTCTCCTATTCCATTTCAAAACCACCGCCCCTCCTCTCCTGTTCCAGTCCAAAACCAGCGTCGCTCCTCTCCTGTTCTAATCCAAAACCAGCGTTGCTCCTCTACTCTTCCATTCTAAAACCACCATCGGCGAGTGAAGGTGTTGTGGAGAAGTAGATCGATGGAGGAGTACAACCGATACGTGAGGATTGCAGACGGCGACCTTGTGAAGCTAGCTAGGATGTTGGAGATACAGTCTTGGTTTGACAACAAGGACCAACTAGCGGCGACGGCGACATCCATGGCAAAATATCTGCAACAGAGCGAAAAGGCGGCGATACTACCGGAGGGAGTCGCGCCGGAGTACATAGAGCTGCTCCTCTGGGCCATGGAGCAAACAGATTCACCGAATCCGATCGTGAGGGAGCGGTGGTGGGAGTATCGATCCCAGATGGTGTTGGGGAACGTAGCAGAAATTCAAAATTTTCCTACGTGTCACCAAGATCTATCTATGGAGAAACCAGCAACGAGGGGAAGGAGAGTGCATCTACATACCCTTGTAGATCGCTAAGCGGAAGCGTTCAAGAGAACGGGGTTGAAGGAGTCGTACTCGTCGTGATTCAAATCACCGGAGATCCTAGTGCCGAACGGACGGCACCTCCGCGTTCAACACACGTACAGCCCGGTGACGTCTCCCACGCCTTGATCCAGCAAGGAGAGAGGGAGAGGTTGAGGAAGACTCCGTCCAGCAGCAGCACAACAGTGTGGTGGTGGTGGAGGAGCGTGGCAATCCAGCAGGGCTTCGCCAAGCACCACGGGAGAGGAGGAGTAGGGAGAGAGGTAGGGCTGCACCAAGAGGAGAAGTTCTCATGTGTTTAGCAGCCCCAAACCTCAACTATATATAGGGGGAAGGGGGGCTGCGCCCCCTTTAGGGTTTCCCACCCCAAGGGGTGCGGCCAAGGGGGGAGGAGTGCCTCCCAAGTCAAGTGGAGGCCTCCCCCTTTAGGGTTTCCTCCTTCCCATGCGCATGGGCCTTGGGGGGCTGGTTCCCTTGGCCCATAAAGGCTAGGGCGCCCCTTACAGCCCATGCTACTGTATTGGATGTGGTGGAACAATTTCCGGACCTCCGGACCCCTCCGGAATCCTCCGGAACCTTCTGGAAGCTTCCCGGTACAATACCGAAAAAACCCGAACTTTTTTCGGAACCCGAACAACAACTTTCCATATATAAATCTTTACCTCCGGACCATTCCGGAACTCCTCGTGACGTCCGGGATCTCATCCGGGACTCCGAACAACATTCGGTAACCACATACAAACTTCCTTTATAACCCTAGCGTCATCGAACCTTAAGTGTGTAGACCCTACGGGTTCGGGAGACATGTAGACATGACCGAGACGTTCTCCGGTCAATAACCAACAGCGGGATCTGGATACCCATGTTGGCTCCCACATGTTCCACGATGATCTCATTGGATGAACCACGATGTCAAGGACTCAATCGATCCCGTATACAATTCCCTTTGTCTAACGGTATTGTACTTGCCTGAGATTCGATCGTCGGTATACCTATACCTTGTTCAATCTCGTTACCGGCAAGTCTCTTTACTCGTTCCGTAACACATCATCCCGTGATCAACCCCTTGGTCACATTGTGCACATTATGATGATGTCCTACCGAGTGGGCCCAGAGATACCTCTCCGTTTACACGGAGTGACAAATCCCAGTCTCGATTCGTGCCAACCCAACAGACACTTTCGGAGATACCTGTAATGCACCTTTATAGCCACCCAGTTACGTTGTGACGTTTGGTACACCCAAAGCATTCCTACGGTATCCGGGAGTTGCACAATCTCATGGTCTAAGGAAAAGATACTTGACATTAGAAAAGCTTTAGCATACGAACTACACGATCTGTGCTAGGCTTAGGATTGGGTCTTGTCCATCACATCATTCTCCTAATGATGTGATCCCGTCATCAATGACATCCAATGTCCATGGTCAGGAAACCGTGGCCATCTATTGATTAACGAGCTAGTCAACTAGAGGCTCACTAGGGACATGGTGTTGTCTATGTATCCACACGTGTATCTGAGTTTCCTATTAATACAATTATAGCATGGATAATAAACGATTATCATGAACAAGGAAATATAATAATAACACTTTTATTATTGCCTCTAGGGCATATTTCCAACAGTCTCCCACTTGCACTAGAGTCAATAATCTAGTTCACATCGCCATGTGATTAACATTCACAGGTCACATCGCCATGTGACCGACATCCAAAGAGTTTACTAGTGTCTGTAAACTAGTTCACATCATCATGTGATTAAGACTCAATGAGTTCTCAGGTTTGATCATGTTTTGCTTGTGAGAGAGGTTTTAGTCAACGGGTCTGAATCTTTCAGATCCGTGTGTGCTTTACAAATCTCTATGTCATCTCCTAGATGCAGCTACCACGCTCTATTTGGAGCTATTCCAAATAACTGTTCTACTTGGAGCTATTCTAAATTGTTTCTCCATTATACGTATCCGGTATCTCTATTTAGAGCTATCCGGATAGGTGTTAAGCTTGCATCGTCGTAACTCTTTACGTCGAACTCTTTATCACCTCCATAACCGAGAAAATTCCTTAGTCCACTATTTACTAAGGATAACTTTGACCGCTGTACTGTGATCTATTCTTGGATCACTCTTGTACCCCTTGACTGACTCATGGCAAGGCACACTTCAGGTGCGGTACACAGCATAGCATACTGTAGAGCCTACGTCTAAAGCATAGGGGACGACCTTCGTCCTTTCTCTCTTTTCTGCCGAGGTCGAGCTTTAAGTCTTAACTTCGTACCTTTACAACTCAGGCAAGAACTTCTTCTTTGACTGATCCATCTTGAACACCTTCAAGATCATGTCAAGGTATGTGCTCATTTGAAAGTATTATTAAGCATTTTGATCTATCCTTATAGATCTTGATGCTCAATGTTCAAGTAGCTTAATCCAGGTTTTCTATTGAAAAACACCTTTCAAATAACCCTATATGCTTTCTAGAAAATCTACGTCATTTCTGATCCATAATATGTCAACAACATATACTCATCAGAAATTCTATAGTGCTCCCACTCACTTCTTTGGAAATACAAGTTTCTCATAAACTTTGTATAAACCCAAAATCTTTGATCATCTTATCAAAGTGCACATTCCAACTCCGAGATGCTCACTCCAGTCCATGGAAGGATCGCTAGAGCTAGCATACCTTTTAGCATCCTTAGGATCGACAAAACCTTTCTGATTGTATTTCATACAACCTTTCCTTACGAAAACTGGTAAGGAAACTCGTTTTGACATCCATCTACCAGATTTCATAAATGCAGCTAATGCTAACATGAATCCGACGGACTTAAGCATCACTATGGATGAGAAAATCTCATCATAGTCAACTCCTTGAACTTGTGAAAAAAAAACTCTTCGCCACAAGTCGAGCTTCATAGATGGTGACATTACCATCCACGTCCGTCTTCTTCTTAAAAGATCCATTTATCAAATGGCTTGCCGATCATTGGGCAAGTCCGCCAAAGTCCATGCTTTGTTCTGATACATGGATCCTATCTCGGATTTCATGGTTTCTTAACCATTTGTCGGAATTTGGGCCCACCATCGCTTCCCCATAGCTCGTAGGTTCATTGTTGTCTAGCAACATGACCTTCAAGACAGGATCACCGTACCACTCTGAAGTAGTACGTATCCTTGTCACCCTACGAGGTACGGTAGTGACTTGATCCAAAGTTTCATGATCACTATCATAAGCTTCTACTTCAATTGGTGTAGGTGCCATAGGAATAACTTCCTGTGCCCTGCTACACACTAGTTGAAGTGACGGTTCAATAACCTCATCAAGTCTCCACCATCCTCCCACTCAACTTTCCGAGACAAACTTTTCCTCGAGAAAGGACCCGATTCAAGAAACAATCCATATTGCTTTCGGATCTGAATTAGGAGGTATACCCAACTGTTTTGGGTGTCCTATGAAGATGCATTTTATCCGCTTTGGGTTCGAGCTTATCATGATGAAACCTTTTCACACAAGCGTCGCAGCCCCAAACTTTTAAGAAACGACAACTTAGGTTTCTCCAAACCATAGTTCAAACAGTGCCGTCTCAACGGAATTACGTGGTGCCCTATTAAAGTGAATGCGGTTGTCTCTAATGCCTAACCCATGAACGATAGTGGTAATTCGATAAGAGACATCATGGTACGCACCATATCCAATAGGGTGCAACTATGATGTTCGGACACACCATCACACTATGGTGTTCCAGGCGCTATTAATTGTGAAACAATTTCCACAATGTCTTAATTGCGTGCTAAAGCTCGTAACTCAGATACTCATCTCTATGATCATATCATAGACATTCTATCCTCTTGTCACGAAGATCTTAAACTTCACTCTGAAATTACTTGAACCATTCAATAATTCAGACTTGTGTTTCATCAAGTAAATATACTCAACATCTACTCGAATCATCTGTGAAGTAAGAACATAACGATATTCACTGCATGCCTCAGCACTCATTGGACTGCACACATCAAAATGTGTTGCTTCCAACAAGTTGCTATCTTGTTCCATTTTACTGAAATCGAGGCTTTTCAGTCATCTTGCCTATGTGGTATGATTTGCATATCTCAAGTGATTCAGAATCAAGTGAGTCCAAACGATCCATCTGCATGGAGTTTCTTCATGCGTATACACCAATAGACATGGTTCGCATGTCTCAAACTTTTCAAAAACGAGTGAGTCCAAAGATCCATCAACATGGAGCTTCTTCATGCGTTTTATACCAATATGACTTACATGGCAGTGCCACAAGTCAGTGGTACTATCATTACTATCTTATATCTTTTGGCATGAAAATGTGTATCACTACTATCGAGATTCAATAAACCATTCCTTTAGGTGCAAGACCACTGAAGGTATTATTCAAATAAATAGAGTAACCATTATTCTCCTTAAATGAATAACCGTATTGCAACAGACATAATCCAATCATGTCTATGCTCAACGCAAACACCAAATGACAATTATTCAGGTTTAATACTAATCTTGATGGTAGAGGGAGCGTGCGATGTTTGATCACATCAAACTTGGAAACACTTCCAACATGTATCGTCAGCTCACCTTTAGCTAGTCTCCGTTTATTCCGTAGCTTTTATTTCGAGTTACTAACACTTAGCAACCGAACCGGTATCTAATACTCTGGTGCTACTAGGAGTACTAGTAAAGTACACATTAACATAATGTATATCCAATATACTTCTATCGACCTTGCCAGCCTTCTCATCTACCAAGCATCTAGGGTAATGCTGCTCCAGTGGTTGTTCCCCTTATTACAGAAGCACTTAGTCTCGGGTTTGGGTTCAACCTTGGGTTTCTTCAGTAGAGCAGCAACTGATTTGCCGTTTCATGAAGTATCCCTACTTGCCCTTGCCCTTCTTGAAACTAGCGGTTTCACCAACCATCAATAATTGATGCTCCTTCTTGATTTCTACTTTCGCGGTGTCAAACATCGTGAATACCTCAAGGATCATCATATCTATCCCTGATGTGTTATAGTTCATCACGAAGCTCTAGCAGCTTGGTGGCAATGACTTTGGAGAAACATCACTATCTCATCTGGAAGATCAACTCCCACTCGATTCAAGTGATTGTTGCACTCAGACAATCTGAGCACAAGCTCAACGATTGAGCTTTTCTCCCTTAGTTTGCAAGTTAAGAAAATCGTCGGAGGTCTTATACCTCTTGACGTGGGCACGAGCCTGAAATCCCAATTTCAGCCCTTGAAACATCTCATATGTTCCGCGATGTTTCGAAAATGTCTTTGGTGCCTCTACTTAAACCATTTAACTGAACTATCACGTAGTTATCAAAACGTGTATGTCCGATGTTCACAACGTCCACAAATGACGTTCGGGGTTCAGCACACTGAGCAGTGCATTAAGGACATAAGCTTTCTACTGTCCGCATAATTGCTACTTTCAACTTTCAACTATATTTTCTCTAGGAACATATCTAAAACAGTAGAACTAAAGCGCGAGCTACGACATAATTTGCAAAAACTTTTTGACTATGTTCAGATAATTAAGTTCATCTTATGAACTCCCACTCAGATAGACATCCCTCTGGTCATCTAAGTGATTACATGATCCGAGTCAACTAGGCCGTGTCCGACCATCACGTGAGACGGACTAGTCATCATCGGTGAACATCTTCATGTTGATCGTATCTACTATACGACTCATGCTCGACCTTTCGGTCTCCGTGTTCCGAGGCCATGTCTGTACATGCTAGGCTCATCAAGTTAATCCTAAGTGTATTGCATGTGTAAATCTGTCTTACACCCGTTGTATGTGAACGTAAGGATCTATCACACCCGATCATCACGTGGTGCTTCGAAATGACGAACTGTAGCAACGGTGCACAGTTAGGGGAGAACACTTCTTGAAATTGTTGTAAGGGATCATCTTATTTACTACCGTCGTCCTAAGTAAACAAGATGCATAATCATAATAAACATCACATGCAATTATATAGTTGTGACATGATATGGCCAATATCATATAGCTCCATTGATCTCCATCTTCGGGGCTCCATGATCATCTTGTCACCGGCTTGACACCATGATCTCCATCATCATGATCTCCATCATTGTGTCTTCATGAAGTTGTCACGCCAACGACTACTTCTACTTCTATGGCTAACGCGTTTAGCAATAAAGTAAAGTAAGTTACATGGCGTTGTTCAATGACACGCAGGTCATACAATAAATAAAGACAACTCCTATGGCTCCTGCGGTTGTCATTCTCATCGACATGCAAGTCGTGAATCCTATTACAAGAACATGATCAATCTCATACATCACATATCATTCATCACATTCTTCTTGGCCATATCACATCACATAGCATACCCTACAAAAACAAGTTAGACGTCCTCTAATTGTTGTTTGCATGTTTTACGTGGCTGCTATGGGTTTCTAGCAAGAATGTTTCTTACCTACGCAAAACCACAACGTGACATGCCAATTGCTATTTACCCTTCATAAGGACCCTTTTCATCGAATCCGTTCCGACTAAAGTGGGAGAGACTGGCACCCGCTAGCCACCTTATGCACCAAGTGCATGTCAATCGGTGGAACCTGTCTCACGTAAGAGTACGTGTAAGGTCGGTCCGGGCCGCTTCATCCCACAATACCATCGAAACAAGATTGGACTAGTAACGGTAAGCATATTGAACAAAATCAACGCCCACAACTACTTTGTGTTCTACTCGTGCAAAGAATCTACGCAATAGACCTAGCTCATGATGCCACTGTTGGGGAACGTAGCAGAAACTCAAAATTTTCCTATGTGTCACCAAGATCTATCTATGGAGAAACCAGCAACGAGGGGAAGGAGAGTGCATCTACATACCCTTGTAGATCGCTAAGCGGAAGCGTTCAAGAGAACGGGGTTGAAGGAGTCGTACTCGTCGTGATTCAAATCACCGGAGATCCTAGTGCCGAACGGACGGCACCTCCGCGTTCAACACACGTACAGCCCGGTGACGTCTCCCACGCCTTGATCCAGCAAGGAGAGAGGGAGAGGTTGAGGAAGACTCCGTCCAGCAGCAGCACAACGGCGTGGTGGTGGTGGAGAAGCGTGGCAATCCAGCAGGGCTTCGCCAAGCACCACGGGAGAGGAGGAGTAGGGAGAGAGGTAGGGCTGCACCAAGAGGAGAAGTTCTCATGTGTTTAGCAGCCCCAAACCTCAACTATATATAGGGGGAAGGGGGGGCTGCGCCCCCTTTAGGGTTTCCCACCCCAAGGGGTGCGGCCAAGGGGGGAGGAGTGCCTCCCAAGTCAAGTGGAGGCCTCCCCCTTTAGGGTTTCCCCCTTCCCATGCGCATGGGCCTTGGGGGGCTGGTTCCCTTGGCCCATAAAGGCTAGGGCGCCCCCTTATAGACCATGCTACTGTATTGGACGTGGTGGAACAATTTCCGGACCTCCGGACCCCTCCGGAATCCTCCGGAACCTTCTGGAAGCTTCCCGGTACAATACCGAAAAAACCCGAACTTTTTCTGGAACCTGAACAACAACTTTCCATATATAAATCTTTACCTTCGGACCATTCCGGAACTCCTCGTGACGTCCGGGATCTCATTCGGGACTCCGAACAACATTCGGTAACCACATACAAACTTCCTTTATAACCCTAGTGTCATCGAACCTTAAGTGTGTAGACCCTACGGGTTCGGGAGACATGTAGACATGACCGAGACGTTCTCCGGTCAATAACCAACAGCAGGATCTGGATACCCATGTTGGCTCCCACATGTTCCACGATGATCTCATCGGATGAACCACGATGTCAAGGACTCAATCGATCCCGTATACAATTCCCTTTGTCTAACGGTATTGTACTTGCCCGAGATTCGATCGTCGGTATACCTATACCTTGTTCAATCTCGTTACCGGCAAGTCTCTTTACTCGTTCCGTAACACATCATCCCGTGATCAACCCCTTGGTCACATTGTGCACATTATGATGATGTCCTACCGAGTGGGCCCAGAGATACCTCTCCGTTTACACGGAGTGACAAATCCCAGTCTCGATTCGTGCCAACCCAACAGACACTTTCGGAGATACCTGTAATGCACCTTTATAGCCACCCAGTTACGTTGTGACGTTTGGTACACCCAAAGCATTCCTACGGTATCCGGGAGTTGCACAATCTCATGGTCTAAGGAAAAGATACTTGACATTAGAAAAGCTTTAGCATACGAACTACACGATCTGTGCTAGGCTTAGGATTGGGTCTTGTCCATCACATCATTCTCCTAATGATGTGATCCCGTCATCAATGACATCCAATGTCCATGGTCAGGAAACCGTGGCCATCTATTGATTAACGAGCTAGTCAACTAGAGGCTCACTAGGGACATGGTGTTGTCTATGTATCCACACGTGTATCTGAGTTTCCTATTAATACAATTATAGCATGGATAATAAACGATTATCATGAACAAGGAAATATAATAATAACACTTTTATTATTGCCTCTAGGGCATATTTCCAACAGATGGAGCATCCACCAGAGATTGAAGGATCGAGCATCTACAGGGTGCCGTTTGTGAGGGTGTCCTGCCAGAGCGAGCCGATGGAGTCTTCGTCGACCGAACCCAACTGCAAGAGGAGAAAAGCAGTTGGCCCGACGATGCTTCCCCGACATCGTCTCCCTCGCCGTTCACATCGTCTCACGGGGCGGCTATCTGCCACCGAGGAATAGGAGGGGGCTGCCCCCCCCCCAGCCCAATAGTCGGGCAGGTTGTGAATTGTCAGGAGGAGCTTAGGGTTGTCAGTATTTGCAGGTTGTGAATTGTGTTTTGTGTTGTGTATTTTGAGAGTACTTTCAGATATGAATGTCTTTTGAATTTCAGATTTGCAGTATTGAGCATATGAAGTATTTTATGAATTCTAGATATCTATTTTTAGCACTTCAAAAAATGTAGTTTCATAGGAGTATAAAAGTGCAAGCAATGTGATTCTCAGAGAAGAAACTGCAAGTTTCAGTTTCAGATAAGAAACTGCAAGTTCAGTTTCAGATAAGAAATTGCAACTTTCAGAGGCAAAGCATTTATATTAACACGGCCTTTTCAAACAGGGTTAACATCATGTTGGAAGTTTTATTCATGGTCGAAAATGGAACTACCAGCCAGTTAACATCATGTTGATCAACATTCATGCATAGCACATCTTCATATGATGCACAGTCAAAATGCCCACACAATGTCGAGTGTGCGAAACACAGAGAAAACAAGGGACGAAGTTTTGGCAAGTGTTGGACGTGGTTTTGGGCTGCCCCGTCTAGGCTTTCATTTTTAACATGCGCATCCCACATCCTCGGATGGGAGGTCCATAGGCCTGTTTGTATTTTCTTAGGGCCATCATGTATCAACCGGCCTATGGACCTCCCATCCGAGGTTTTATTTTTGGCAGCCCAATTTATGTATTTTTTTGAATAAAACACAGAGGTCTGTTCTATTTTTCTATATAAGAATAGGAACGCCAGGTCCAACTTATGTTTCCCTTCTAACTATATTATATATATTTAAATTATTTTGTATATTGACTGTTTAGTTCACATAATTGGCAGATAGATGACCGCTCTCGCAATCCCCTTTGCCCCCGCCACTACCTCCACCCTCGCCCCCGCCATAGATCTCGCCGCCACCCCCCGCCTCCTGACTCCGGGCGCGCCTGCCCCCCTCAGCAAGTACGCTCGCGCGCCCCATGGAGTCGCCGTTCATATCCATGGGGGAATGGCTGGAAGACAGGCAGATATACAAGATGCATCTCCCACATGTCTACAACGCCTTCCCGCGGATGCTCCAGCCGCTCGACTCCGTCGCGCCGGCGGTGCTGCGGGAGACTCGAGGGAGGAGATGGAGGGAGTGGGCGATGCGGATCCGCGACGACACTCTCTCCTGGACCCAGTGCACGCGCGAATGGAGGGAAGCAGAGGAGGAAGCTGCGAGGGAGGAAGCCAAGGAGGGACCGAATATGTTCTCTCACTCGCGCAGGTATGCTCGGATGTGCAAGGATCATGTAGATTGGGAGTTGCTGAATTTAGCCATGCGGATCTACTTCGAAGGAGATTTCTCGGAGAAGCACAGGATGCCCCACCCAAGTGAGCCGTCGATTGCGTTCGTTCGATGGGCGAAAGGAGAAGTGAATTCAGGAGATCCGCGTCGTGCTGCGAGATGGGAATGCTCGACTGGACTCCTGCCCACCAGCACGCCACTGGAGCCGGAGCAGGTGGATCCCCTACCTTACCTCTCCCCCAAACCTGCAGAAAATTGAAATTAGGCTTGCAATCTGCTTCAATTGAGCTGTCTGGTGGTTATTTCTGCTTCCTGAGAGACAACATTTGGCTGGAGGATGAGAAGGAACCAGGAACTCCGATGAATTTCCCCTATCACAATGGGGGGAGCGCCGGTTGGGTAGTGGTACGACCCACCTCCACCCCAAATGGGGGCACAATCTGGCAGGCTCCTGTAATTGCCCAAGATCAATCTGCTGGTGGTTCTGACTCTCAGATCAATGGGAAATCTCAAGGCAAGAATCAGCAAAAGAAGAGATAGGACATCCAGAAAACTGCTCCTGCCCCTGCTTCTTGCCTTATGGCATACTCTGAGGTGATCTACTACAACTATGGGGAACCAGGGCATCATTTGGATAAATGTGTCAAGCCCAAGAGTTGTTTTATCTGCAAAATGGTTACCCATAAAGTTGAGAATTGCCCTGTCAGAAGGAAAACCCACAGTTCTGCTAGATATGTTGGAAGTGCTGCTCCAGGATTATGTCCACCATTGACAGAATTTTCTGTGACACAAAATTAGATAGTTTTTCCCCTTTCTAGTTGTAGAGCTCTGCCCAGATGTGGTAGTGACCACACTCCTTTGCTCTGGGACTCTGGTCTTAACCAAACTTCAAAGAGCAATAGTTTTAAATTTAAAAAGTGGTGGTTGCTTAGAGAAGATTTTACTGAGCTAGTCAGGAAAATCTGGAATGAGCCTGCTTGGAGTAGCTGCCCCCTAAAAAATTGGCAGATCAAAATCAGGAGATTTAGAAGAACTACCAAAGGGTGGAACTCCAATGAGGAAGCTAATCTTAGAAGATACAAAAGGCTTCTCCTCCTTGAGTTTGATTCTCTAGATATTAAGGCAGAAACCACTGACCACTCTGAGGCTGAGACTAATAGATTAAACTTTGTCCATGGAGAGCTTAAGAAAATTTGGCTTCAAGAAGAAATCAAAGCCAAACAAAGGTCTAGAGATAGGAACATTAAGGAGGGTGATAGAAATATTGCTTACTTCCATGCAGTAGCTAACCAGAGGAGGAGGAAAACCCTCATTCACTCCCTTGATGGCCCTAATGGCCCTATTACTAAGGTAGATGAGATGCTGAAAGTGGCTAGTGACTTCTACAAAGACCTGTTTAAGAAAGAAAACCCTTCTGGGTTCTCTCTACAAAACAATTTTTTCTCTACTTCTAAAAAAGTCTCTCCTGCTGAAAATGAGCTGCTAGAAGCCCCTTTTTCAGAGACAGAGGTGAAGGAAGCCATTTTTAGCTCTTATCCTGATGGGGATCCTGGTTCTGATGGGATTCTCTTCTTGTTTTACCAGCATTTTTGGGACTTGGTGAAAAATGATCTCTTAGATCTTTTCCAAGCCTTTCATAGAGGAGAGTTGGATCCAGCAACTTACTCATGGGGGGTCTGTTGGGGTCAAGTTAAATAACTGTGAAAGTGAATTTTTCCTTGCTGGTAAAGGCCTTAGGCAAGGTGACCCCATCTCCCCGCTTTTGTTTAATTTAGTAGTGGACGTTCTTACTAAAATGCTGAGCAAAGTTGCTGATCATAGTCTGATTGCAGGGCTTTGTCCTGAGGTCTGCCCTGGTGGCATCATCTGCCTTCAATATGCAGATGATACCATCCTTTTCTTAGACAATGACTCCACACATGCTAGCAATCTGAAAATTGTTCTAACCTGGTTTGAACAAGTCTTAGGCATGAGAATCAACTACTCTAAAAGTGAACTCATCCCTATCAACATGGATGATCAGGAGTTAGCTGACTTCCTCTCTATTCTAGTCTATAATAAAAGTAACTTCCCCATTAAGTACCTAGGTATCCCTCTCCACTATGATAAACTGAGGAGAGAGGATATCCAACCCCGTCCGGATAAAATCATTAAAAGGATTGCTGGGTGGAGGGGCAAACTTCTCTCTTACAGAGGTAGATTGATCCTCATACAAGCTTATTTGGCTAGCATTACAGTGTATCTCCTCTCCTTCTTCAAGTTCCTTAAATGGGCAGTGAACCTCATCAATTCTCAAATGTCTCATTGCTTGTGGAATGATTTTGAGGGAAAAAGGAAGCTACACCTTGCTAATTGGGACCTAGTCTCTATGAAAAAAGATTTTGGAGGCCTAGGCATACCTAACCTCCAAGAAATTAACATCTATCTTCTAGGGTCTTGGATTAAAAGATTCTATGAGGAAGACCTGAAACCCTGGAAGCTTCTTATTGCCCATAAATACCTAGGAAATAAACCTAATATTTGTGTCCCTTCCTCCAACCCTAAGACCTCTAGATTCTAGAAAGGTTTAAAATCTATTATGCATGTTGTGAAATTTGGCTACAGATGGAACATAGGGGATGGGAGCAGAACCAGGTTCTGGGAAGATACTTGGTTTGGAACATCCCCCCTAGCAGTCCAATTTTGGCCTATTTACTCTATCGGCAATGAGCTTAACAAAAATGTCAATGAAGTTTGGGACGGTCAATGCCTAAAACTCTCTTTTAGAAGGAACTTTAGTGATAGTCTCATGGAACAATGGTTCCAGTTGGAGGAAATTGTCAAAAGCATTACCTTTACTGCCGAGCCGAATGCCCTGATTTGGCAGCTGGACAATAAGGGGAAGTATTCCTCCAGCTCCCTCTATCATGTTATCAACTTTAGAGGGGTTCAACCCGTGTTTATCCCTGCTGTCTGGAAATTGAGAGTTCCCCCTAAAATTCATGTATTTCTCTGGCTTCTCTCCAAAAACAAATTGATGAATAGGGATAAACTTAGGAAGAGACACATCATCAAACCCCTTGATTGCGTTTACTGCTTGAAACAAGAGTCTTGTTCTCACCTATTTTTTGAATGTATAGTTGCTAAACATCTCTGGACCCACATTGAGGAATATTTCTCTAGTCAGATTGGCTCATCCTTTGAATCTGTCGCCAGATTCTGGATTGCTACCAAAAAGTGCTCAGTTTTAAACATTGTTAGCTCAGCTGTCCTTTGGTGCCTCTGGAAATATAGAAATGCTATGATTTTCAGTAACACCTCCTGAATTTCCATTGCGCAGGTCTTGAGGTTGATCAGGAACATGGTGAGGAACTGGGCGATTCTCTCCACCGGATCAGACAAGGACAAGTTGATGAGCTTCGTTGAAACCCTAACATGATCCCTCCAGAAACTGTTGGCGATCACTTGTGGCTGAACAAGGCTCGACCTGCTCTGGGGCTGGACCCGTGGGCTCGTCTCAAGATCTCTAATGAAGATGATGGGCACCTGGCGCCGAAAAAGAGGGACATCCACCATGCTACGCCTTCCAGCCCGGTGTCTCCGCTTGCTTACTGGTCGCCGCAGGCTGACACGGCCCCTCGGCTGAAGACCATGAAGGCTTCGCTGGACCCTCCTTGTGTCATTTGAGTGCTCTATCCGCTCTGCCTTTGGCACCGCTCAGGTGATTTGTGTTATTCAGAGAACTTGTTCATCCACCCCCTAGTTTGTAGCTTTCCTACCTTTGCTTTCGAACTGCTCTTTGAGCTGTTGTATCAGAATATGTTGTGGTTTCGTTCTCAGCAATGGAACCGGGGAGATGCTCCCTGTTTTTCTAAAAAAATTATTTTATATGTTATTATATAAAGCTTGGTAAAACTGTAAATTTAAGGACGAATGTAATAACATCACTTATTATTTAAATATATTTATAACAAAATGCTCAGCCCCTTTTTATTTTTTGATAACATTGCTGGCCCAACCCAACATTATAATTAGAATTAGCCCAGCAAAATCGTGTATTTCGAGAAAGTGCAAATGGGCTGTAATTTTTTAGGAAATAAAATAAACGAGCCACATGGATGCTACATTATTTGTTCACCCGGCCCAGCTAATGACTGTAATTCAAAAAAAAGATCAAATTGACTGTAAATTCTACCACGCAAAAAAGACTGTAAATTCTGAAAAAATGGGTTGAATACGTGCCACATTTTTGGAGGCTGAAATGTGGGCCAATAGGTCAAAGCCAATGCAAGTTGTTGTCAATTTAGTCAACAAATGATTCTGACATGTTAGCCGTTGGATTTACATCCAACGACCGGCATCCATCTTCAATCTCTCGTCTTCTTCCTCCAGCGCCGACTGGACCACCTCCCGCCTCCTGCTGCTAGCAGCTCCGCTTAGCACGCTTCGCTATGAAGCGCTACTCCACACGTTGGCCAGGCCATCCCTCCACCCCTCCACACCTCCTGTTCTTCTCCACTGACTGCCGAACCACACCGCACTAGAACCAGTTAACCCTCGTACACCTCTCTGTCTGCAACTCTACTCCCACGTCTTCCCATCTCCGGCTCGTTGCTGTCCGAGGCCTCGCCGTCGTCCACCACCTTGGATGCGCTCGGCGCAGCATGGTCAACATGGTCAACAAACGACACCATCGGAAGTAGACTATGCGTGGAGAGGCTGACAGCTGGGTCCACGGCCGCACACAAGAAAATGCCTCCTTATTACGCGCAAAATAATGATTCCTCCACCTGACATCCGGGACCCACCGGAAGGGCCTCTGTATTTCGCAAAATAAAGTGCCCCCCGCTGACATGTCGGACCCACCAGCTATCTTCGCACGCAAGGAAGTGCCTCCTTATTACGCACAAAAAAATGAATATTCCCCCTGCCAGCTGGAACCTAGCATAGTGGGAGGCTGACTTGTGGGCCTACCAAGTTGACGGAGATGGAGGGCTTTGTCAACTTAGTCAATACGAACGATTCTAGCTCCTGCTACCGTACGATATTCATCCAACGGTCATAGTGCTTCTTCAACCTCTGGTCTTCTTGCTCCAGCCGCCCAAACCAGCGCCGGTCGTGCCGCGTGCTCTTGCCTCCCGTGGCCGGCTGTGATGCCACCGAGGCCTCACCGCCCCCTACTACTACCACCGCTGGCCAGACCATCCCTCTACTCACCCACACCCCCTGTTATTCTGCGGCGACAGCAGCCTCACACCGCAGCCGAACCAGTGAACCCTCGTACTCCTCTTCGCGTGGGCATCCGCTGTTGTGTCTTCCTCGGCTTCGAGTCGTCCCCTTCCTAGTCCTCGCCGTCGTCCACCGCCCTGGTGCTCTCGGTGCGGCGTGGTCAACATGGTCAATGACCGACTTCCATCGGAAGAGTACTGTACGTGGAGAGGCTGATAACTGGGTCCACGGCAGCCGCAAGGAAGTGCCTCCTTATTACGCGGAAAATAATTATTCCTCCACCTGACAGCGGGGACCCACCGGACGGGCCACCAGTATTTTGCGAAAAAAATCGTTTCCCCTGACTGCTGGGACCCACCGGACGAGCCACCGTATTTCGCGAAAAAAACGTTCCCCCCGCTGTCAGCTCGGACCCATCAGAAGTGCCTCCTTATTACGCACAAAAAAATGAATACTCCCCCGGCTAGCTAGGACCCACCTTGCTGGGAGGCTGGCTTGTGGGCCTACTAAGTTGACGGGGACGAAGGGCTTTGTCAACTTAGTCAATATGAACGATTCTAACTCCAGTGACCGTACGATGTCCATCCAACGGCCGTAGTGCTTCTTCAACCTCTGGTCTTCTTGCTCCAGCCGCCCAAAGCAGCGCCGGTCGTCGCATGCTCCTGCCTCCCGTGGCCGGCTGTGCTGCCGCAGAGGCCTCACCACCCCCTACTATTCCCACCGCTGGCCAGGCCCTGCGGCGACAGCAGCCTCACACCGCAGTCGAACCAGTGAACCCTCGTAGTCCTCTCTGCGCGGGCTTCCACTGCCGCGTCGTCCCCTTCCTAGGCCTCGCCGTCGTCCACCGCCGTGGTGCTCTCCACGCGGCGTGGTCAACGTGGTCAAGGAACGACTTCCATCGGAAGAGTACTGTACGTGGAGAGGCTGACAGCTGGGTCCACGGCCACAGCCCAGTTTTTTTGTGATTTGCTAAGTCGCCTTGTCAAGCCTGTTGGGCTGCAAATCTTTCAAGACGAGGAGAGCTTTCATTCGGCTGGCCGAGAAAATGACCCATTAGTAATGAGCAATGGGTTGTACATTTTTAAAACACATCAAACCAGCAATTAGTTTCAAATATCTTTTTTTTCATTTCAAGATTTTGAATTACATTAATTTTTATGCGTGGAGAATTTGTTGGATTTTATATTAATATACATTTATTTTTAAAATCAGTTTGAATGTGAGTCGAAATTTTGGGATTAAAAACAGTTCAGACCGCACTAAAATATGCAAAATTTCGTATAATTTTTTAACCGTTGCCACAATATGGACTGCAATGCTAACAAAAAGAATATGAGCTCCAAAAAAACTTAAGAATTAGCAAATGGGCTGTAACTTATTAGAAATAATGGCAGATGGGTTGTATGCTATTTTCCATAGATTTGAGGCTTTCCTAAAAAAAAGGTTGACGCACAAGCACTGACTGTTGGATGTCCATCCAACGGCCGTCGTGCTTCTTCAATCTCTGCTCTTCCTGCTCCAGCCGCTCAAACAAGCACCGGCGGGATTGCCTGCTCCCTCCTCCTCGCGGACGGCTGTGCTGCCGCGCAGGCCTCACCGCCCGACCGTACTCCCATCGCTGGCCTAGCCATCCCTCTACTCACCCACACCTGCTGTTATTCTCCGGCGACGGTAGACGAACCAGTAAACCCTCGTACAGTCGTACTCCCCTCCGCGTGGGAAACAACTGCCGAGTCTTCCCTGCCTCCGTGTCGTCCCCTTCCTAGGCTTCGCCGTCGTCCACCGCCCTGGTGCTCTCGGCGCGGCGTGGTCAACGTGGTCAAGGAACGACTTCCATCGGATGTGGAGTGTACGTGGAGAGGCTGACAGCTGGGTCCACGGCCGCAGCAAGGAAGTGCCTCCTTATTATGCGGAAAATAATGATTCCTCCACCTGACAACTGGGACCCACCGGACGGGCCACTGTATTTCGCGAAAATGTTTCCCCATGACTGCTGGGACCCACCAGCTACATCTTCGCACGCAAGGAAGTGCGTTTGGGCAAAAAAACAAAACGATTCGCCCCCTGACTGCTGGGACCGACCAGCTACATCTTCGCAGGCAAGGAAGTGCCTGACAGTCGGGACCCACCTGGTCGAAGCGTACGTAGCGTTGTCATTCTAGTCGCGAACATGTACGTACATACTGGTCGATGTAGAGGCGCGCACGTGTCGTAGTAGAGGCGCGCACGTAGCATTTACACGTACGTACAGCGGCCAGGGTGCAAGAAAGAAAATACGGCCACGTATGTGTACATACGGGCGGGGTCTCGAACGCCTACTCGCGCATACGTACGGGCGGGGCTCGTGTACATGGTTGGGTCAGAACGGAGAAACAGCGTTGTCGTCATGTTCATGGGGAGGCAACGGAATGCGTCGTGTTCATGGGGGGGCAACGGAATGCGTCGTGTTCATCCGGACGGAACAGGCGATGGAAACGAGGCCTGACATAGCGCAGAACGGAGAAAACGGCCTTGTGTTCGACCGGCCACGTTCAAAACGGGATCCTGTTCATCGGGAGGGGTCTGGCGTACCGCAAAACGGAGGAAACGGACCTCCTACGGTCGAGACGGGGGTCCTGTTGATCGGGAGGGGTGTGGCGTACTACAAAACGGAGGAAACGGACTTGTGTTGGAGCGCTACGGTCGAAACGGGGGTCCTATTCATTGGGAGGGGTGTGGCGTACCGCAAAATGGGACTCCACGGGATACTGTTCATCTCCACCATCGACCTCCTCCAGCCTCCACGGGCTCCAGTTCATCCAGCCCCCACGGGCTCCTGTTCATCCAGTCTCCACCGCGCGCTACTCCACCGACTACTGTTCAACCACCCCTCCACCGTCTACTGTTCATCCAGCCCTCCACACCACGGGGTCCTGTTCAACCACCCCTCCACGGGCACCCCTCCACCGTCTACTATTCATCCATCCCTCCACACCACGGGGTCCTGTTCAACCACCCCTCCACCTCTACTGTTCCTCCAGCCCTCCAC
>NC_041382.1:475816717-475864983 GCF_002162155.2 Triticum dicoccoides | reverse complement strand
ATCGATCGGCTTTAGTTAGCAGCAGTAGCGAAGGAATCGCTTGATCGAGTTCAGTTAACAGTCATCGATCGATCGCTTGGGTTCAGTAACGCGTAGCCTACAGTGCAATCGCTCGGGTTCAGTTAGAGCCCAACGCCTCACTCGGGTTCAGTTAGAGCCAACGCCTCGCACACACGCGCGTACGTGTACGAGAGAAACACGCATCGCTCGGCCCCCGACCTCCCACCGTAACCGGGAACTCCCCGAAATTTTCCTCCCCCTCGCTTCTACCATGGTTTTTTTTGTCATGGACGGCCCAACTGTCATGATTTTTTGTCATAGAAGTAGGATCCCACCACATCTATGATGATACCGGGTTTTGTCACAATTATCGTCATAGAAGTGTCATATGTATGACAGAAAAAAATTTCGTTCGGCCCAAAATGTCACGGATGTGTCTTTTTTTGTAGTGTGATGTGCCATATAATTGCATTCTCAATTTGTGTCGTCATCGTGTTATACACAATAACTACTCTTTCATGATGGATGACATGTTCTTGTACCATGCATCAAATTTCTTTGAGAGATTCTTATCTTATGCTAACTCTCATGTGCACATACACATCATGATGGATGATGTGTACATTTACCGCGCACACAATTTCTTTGGTTTGTGTCTCTTTTGTGTAGGTACCCATGAATACTTGTCAACCTCAAATTACCATGAGTTGACAAAGCGAGCTCTAGAGAGCAACAATGACTTGGGATCCCATGGATTGTCTTTCCCACCACTCCCTTCGCGCAAATAATTCGCGCATTTCTTTTACATGGCCCTCACATGGTTATGGGTTATTGTCCATTACATATTCTATGCCCATCTTGCCATGTTCACTTTGCATGATATGCTCATTACTATGCCTTTGCCATGCTTTTGTGACCCATGCTTTGCATTACAAACGACGATTGATTCTAGTACTTGTATGTGTATTTGCAAGCTTGGTGGAGATATTGCTTGTTATTGCCATGTTCCACTTGTGACCCATACCTATGATGATACTTTGACCATGATTTGCCTTCGTGCTTGTGATATGTCATGTGCATTTCCTATATCCTCTATTTGCTCACATGACATGATTGCCGTGATTTCCTCTAGTGTGTTGCATCTGTTGGGGAACATAGTAATTTCAAAAAATTTCCTACGCACACACAAGATCATGGTGATGCATATCAACGAGAGGGGAAAGTGTTGTCCACGTACCCTCGTAGACCGAAAGCGGAAGCGTTAGCACAGCGCGGTTGATGTAGTCGTATGTCTTCACGGTCCGACCGATCCAAGTACCGAACGCACGACACCTCCGAGTTCAGCACACGTTCAGCTCAATGACGTCCCGCGAACTCCGATCCAGCAGAGCTTCACGGGTGAGTTCCGTCAGCACGACGGCGTGGTGACGGTGATGATGTTGCTACCGACGCAGGGCTTCGCCTAAGCACCGCTACAATATGACCGAGGTGGAATATGGTGGAGTGGGCACCGCATACAGTTGGGAGAGATCAACTGATCAACTTGTGTGTCTATGGGGTGCCCCCTGCCCCCGTATATAAAGGAGCAAGGGGGGAGGCAGCCGGCCTAGGAGGAGGGCGCGCCAAGGGGGGAGTCCTACTCCCACCGGGAGTAGGACTCCTCCTTCCCTTGTTGGAGTAGGAGAGAAGGAAAGAGGGGGAGAGGAACAAGGAAAAGTGGGCTGCACCCCTTGTCCAATTTGGACCAGAGGGGGGGCGCGCCTCCTTCCTTTTGGCCTCTCTCCTCTATTCCCATATGGCCCAATAAGGCCCATATACCCCCCGGCGAATTCCCGTAACTCTCCGGTACTCCGAAAAATACCCGAATCACTCGGAACCTTTCCGATGTCCTAATATAGTCATCCAATATATCGATCTTTACATCTCGACCATTTCAAGACTCCTCGTCATGTTCCCGATCTCATCCGGGACTCCGAACTCCTTCGGTACATCAAAACTCATAAACTCATAATATAACTATCATTGAAACCTTAAGCGTGCGGACCCTACGGGTTCGAGAACAATGTAGACATGACCGAGACACGTCTCCGATCAATAACCAATAGCGGAACCTGGATGCTCATATTGGCTCCCACATATTCTACGAAGATCTTTATCGGTCAGACCGCATAACAACATACGTTGTTCCCTTTGTCATCGGTATGTTACTTGCCCGAGATTCGATCGTCGGTATCTCAATACCTAGTTCAATCTCGTTACCAGCAAGTCTCTTTACTCGTTCCGTAATACATCATCCCGCAACTAACTCATTAGTTGCAATGCTTGCAAGGCTTAAGTGATGTGCATTACCGAGAGGGCCCAGAGATACCTCTCCGACAATCGGAGTGACAAATCCTAATCTCGAAATACGCCAACCCAACAAGTACCTTCGGAGACACCTATAGAGCACCTTTATAATCACCCAGTTACGTTGTGACATTTGGTAGCACACAAAGTGTTCCTCCGGTAAACGGGAGTTGCATAATCTCATAGTCATAGGAACATGTATAAGTCATGAAGAAAGAAATAGCAACAAACTAAATGATCAAGTGCTACGCTAACGGAATGGGTCAAGTCAATCACATCATTCTCCTAATGATGTGGTCCCGTTAATCAAATGACAACTCATGTCTATGGTTAGGAAACATAACCATCTTTGATCAACGAGCTAGTCAAGTAGAGGCATACTAGTGACACTCTGTTTGTCTATGTATTCACACATGTATTATGTTTCCGGTTAATACAATTCTAGCATGAATAATAAACATTTATCATGATATAAGGAAATAAATAATAACTTTATTATTGCCTCTAGGGCATATTTCCTTCAGTCTCCCACTTGCACTAGAGTCAATAATCTAGTTCACATCGCCATGTGATTTAATACCAATAGTTCACATCACCATGTGATTAACACCCATAGTTCACATCGACATGTGACCAACACCCAAAGGGTTTACTAGAGTCAATAATCTAGTTCACATTGCTATGTGATTAACACCCAAAGGGTACTAAGGTGTGATCATGTTTTGCTTGTGAGAGAAGTTTAGTCAACGGGTCTGCCACATTCAGATCCGTAAGTATTTTGCAAATTTCTATGTCAACAATGCTCTGCACGGAGCTACTCTAGCTAATTGCTCCCACTTTCAATATGTATCCAGATTGAGATTTAGAGTCATTTGGATCAGTGTCAAAATTTGCATCGATGTAACCCTTTACGACGAACCTTTTTGTCACCTCCATAATCGAGAAACATATCCTTATTCCACTAAGGATAATTTTTACCGCTGTCCAGTGATCTACTCCTAGATCACTATTGTACTCCCTTGCCAAAAACAGTGTAGGGTATACAATAGATCTGGTACACAACATGGCATATTTTATAGAACCTATGGCCAAGGCATAGGGAATGAGTTTCATTCTCTTTCTATCTTCTGCCGTGGTCGGGCTTTGAGTCTTACTCAGTTTCACACATTGTAACACAGGCAAGAACTCCTTCTTTGACTGTTCCATTTTAAACTACTTCAAAATCTTGTCAAGGTATGTACTCATTGAAAAACTTATCAAGCATCTTGATCTATCTCTATAGATCTTGATGCTCAATATGTAAGCAGCTTCACCGAGGTCTTTCTTAAAAAAACTTTCAAACATTCCTTTATGCTTTGTAGAATAATTCAACATCATCTCCGATCAACATTATGTCATACATATACTTATCATAAATGTTGTAGTGCTCCCACTCACTTTCTTGTAAATACAGGCTTCACCGCAAGTCTGTATAAAACTATATGCTTTGATCAACTTATCAAAGCGTATATTCCAACTCCGAGATGCTTGCACCAGTCCATAGATGGATCGCTGGAGCTTGCATATTTTGTTAGTACCTTTAGGATCGACAAAACCTTATGGTTGCATCATATACAACTCTTCTTTAATAAATCCTATTAAGGAATGCAGTTTTGTTTATCCATTTGCCAGATTTCTTAAAATGCGGCAATAGCTAACATGATTCGGACAGACTTAAGCATAGATACGAGTGAGAAATTCTCATCGTGGTCAACACCTTGAACTTGTCGAAAACCTTTTTGCGACAATTCTAGCTTTGTAGATAGTAACACTACTATCAGTGTCCGTCTTCCTCTTGAAGATCCATTTAATCTCAATGGCTCGCCGATCTTTGGGCAAGTCCATCAAAGTCCATACTTTGTTCTTATACATGGATCTCATCTCAGATTTCATGGCCTCAAGCCATTTCGCGGAATCTGGGCTCATCATCACTTCCTCATAGTTCGTAGGTTCGTCATGGTCAAGTAACATGACCTCCAGAACAGGATTACCGTACCACTCTGGTGCGGATCTCACTCTGGTTTACCTACGAGGTTCGGTAGTAACTTGATCTGAAGTTACATGATCATCATCATTAGCTTCCTCACTAATTGGTGTAGTAGTCACAGGAACAGATTTCTGTGATGAACTACTTTCCAATAAGGGAGCAGTTGCAGTTACCTCATCAAGTTCTACTTTTCTCCCACTCACTTCTTTCGAGAGAAACTCCTTCTCTAGAAAGGATCCATTCAAAGCAACGAATATCTTGCCTTCGGATCTGTGATAGAAGGTGTACCCAACATTTTCTTTTGGGTATCCTATGAAGACGCACTTCTCCGATTTGGGTTTGAGCTTATCAGATTGAAACTTTTTCACATAAGCATTGCAACCTCAAACTTTAAGAAACGACAGCTTAGGTTTCTTGCCAAACCATAGTTCATACGGTGTCGTCTCAATGGATTTAGATGGTGCCCTATTTAACGTGAATGCAGTTGTCTCTAATGCATAACCCCAAAACGATAGTGGTAGATCGGTAAGAGACATCATAGATCGCACTATATCTAATAAAGTACGGTTATGACGTTCGGACACACCATTACACTGTGGTGTTCCAGGTGGCGTGAGTAAACTATTTCACATTGTTTTTAACTGAAGGCCAAACTCGTAACTCAAATATTTTACGTCTGCGATCATATCATAGAAATTTTTATTTTTGTTATGATGATTCTCCACTCACTCTGAAATTCTTTGAACTTTTCAAATGTTTCAGACTTGTGTTTCATCAAGTAGATATACTCATATCTGCTCAAATCATCTGTGAAGATCAGAAAATAATGATACCTGCCGCGAGCCTCAATATTCATCGAACCACATACATCAGTATGTATGATTTCCAACAAATCTGTTGCTCGCTCCATTGTTCCGGAGAATGGAGTCTTAGTCATCTTGCCCATGAGGCATGGTTCGCAAGCATCAACTGATTCATAATCAAGTGATTCCAAAAGCACATCAGCATGGATTTTCTTCATGCGCTTTACACCAATATGACCTAAACGGCAGTGCCACAAATAAGTTGCACTATCATTATTAACTTTGCATCTTTTGGTTTCAATATTATGAATATGTGTGTCACTACGATCGAGATCCAATGAACCATTTTCATTGGGTGTGTAACCATATAAGGTTTTATTCATGTAAACAGAACAACAATTTATTCTCTTACTTAAAAGAATAACTGTATTGCAGTAAACATGATCAAATCATATTCATGCTCAACGCAAACACCAAATAACACTTATTTAGGTTCAACACTAATCCCAAAAGTATAGGGAGTGTGCGATGATGATCATATCAATCTTGGAACCACTTCCAACACACATCGTCACTCCACCCTTAACTAGTCTATGTTCATTCTGCAACTCACGTTTCGAGTTACTACTCTTAGCAAATGAACCAGTATCAAATACCGAGGGGTTGCTACGAACACTAGTAAAATACACATCAATAATCTGTATATCAAATATACCTTTGTTCACTTTGCCATCCTTCTTATCCGCCAAATACTTGGGGTAGTTCCGCTTCCAGTGACCAGTCCCTTTGCAGTAGAAGCACTTAGTCTCAGGCTTAGGACCAGACTTGGGCTTCTTCACTTGAGCAACAACTTGCTTGCCGTTCTTCTTGAAGTTCCCCTTCTTCCCTTTGCCCTTTTCTTGAAACTAGTGGTCTTGTCTACCATAACACTTGATATTTTTCTTGATTTCTACCTTCGTCGATTTCAGCATTATGAAGAGCTTGGAAATCGTTTCCGTTATCCCTTGCATATCATAGTTCATCACGAAGTTCTACTAACTTGGTGATGGTGACTAGAGAATTCTGTCAATCACTATTTTATCTGGAAGATTAACTCCCACTTGATTCAAGCGATTGTAGTACCCAGACAATCTGAACACATGCTCACTGCTTGAGCTATTCTCCTCCATCTTTTAGCTATAGAACTTGT
Organism: Triticum dicoccoides; assembly: GCF_002162155.2. Taxonomy (NCBI): domain Eukaryota; kingdom Viridiplantae; phylum Streptophyta; class Magnoliopsida; order Poales; family Poaceae; genus Triticum; species Triticum dicoccoides. Next base: position 475,858,619 of record NC_041382.1, on the reverse strand, counting down.
TGGAGACTTCATATCTCTCAACTCGGGTATTTGCTTGAAATATTAACTTCAACTCCTGGAACATCCATATGATCCATGACGTTCAAAACATCTTTGAAGTCCCGATTCTAAGCTGTTAAGCATGGTGCACTAAACTATCAAATAGTCATCATATTGAGCTAGCCAAACGTTCATGATGTCTGCATCTGCTCCTGCAATAGGTCTGTCACCTAGCGGTGCACTAAGGACATAATTCTTCTGTGCAGCAATGAGGATAAACCTCAGATCACGGATCCAATCTGCATCATTTCTACTAACATCTTTCAACTTAGTTTTCTCTAGGAACATATCAAAAAATAAAACAGGCGAGCTAAACGCGAGCTATTGATCTACAACATAGATATGCTAATACTACCAGGACTAAGTTCATGATAAATTTAAGTTGAATTAATCATATTACTTAAGAACTCCCACTTAGAAAAACATCCCTCTAATCTTCTAAGTGATCACGTGATCCAAATCAACTAAACCATAACCGATCATCACGTGAAATGGAGTAGCTTTCAATGGTGAACATCAATATGTTGATCATATCTACTATATGATTCACGCTCGACCTTTCGGTCTCAGTGTTCTGAGGCCATATCTGCATATGCTAGGCTCGTCAAGTTTAACCCGAGTATTCTCCGTGTGCAAAACTGGCTTGCACCCGTTGTAGATGGACGTAGAGCTTATCACACCCGATCATCACGTGGTGTTTGGGCACGACGAACTTTGCCAACGGTGCATACTCAGGGAGAACACTTTTATCTTGAAATTTAGTGAGAGATCATCTTATAATGCTACCGTCAATCAAAGCAAGATAAGATGCATAAAAGATAAACATCACATGCAATCAATATAAGTGATATGATATGGCCATCATCATCTTGTGCTTGTGATCTCCATCTCCGAAGCACCGTCATGATCACCATCGTCACCGGCGCGACACCTTGATCTCCATCGTAGCATCGTTGTCGTCTCGCCAATCTTATGCTTCTACGACTATCGCTACCGCTTAGTGATAAAGTAAAGCATTACAGGGCGATTGCATTGCATACAATAAAGCGACAACCATATGGCTCCTTCCAATTGCCGATAACTCGGTTACAAAACATGATCCTTTCATACAATAAAATATAGCATCATGTTTTGACCATATCACATCACAACATGCCCTGCAAAAACAAGTTAGACGTCCTCTACTTTGTTGTTGCAAGTTTTACGTGGCTGCTACGGGCTTTAGCAAGAACCGTTCTTACCTACGCATCAAAACCACAACGATAGTTTGTCAAGTTGGTGCTGTTTTAACCTTCGCAAGGACCGGGCGTAGCCACACTCGGTTCAACTAAAGTTGGAGAAACTAACACTCGCTAGCCACCTGTGTGCAAAGCACGTCGGTAGAACCAGTCTTGCGTAAGCGTACGCGTAATGTCGGTCCGGGTCGCTTCATCCAACAATACCGCCGAACCAAAGTATGACATGCTGGTAAGGAGTATGACTTGTATCGCCCACAACTCACTTGTGTTCTACTCGTGCATATAACATCAACGCATAAAACCTGGCTCGGAGGCCACTGTTGGGGAACGTAGTAATTTCAAAAAAAATCCTACGCACACGCAAGATCATGGTGATGCATAGCAACGAGAGGGGAAAGTGTTGTCCACGTACCCTCGTAGACCGAAAGCGGAAGCGTTAGCACAACGCGGTTGATGTAGTCGTACGTCTTCATGATCCGACCGATCCAAGTACCGAACGCACGGCACCTCCGAGTTCAGTACACGTTCAGCTCGATGACGTCCCGCGAACTTTGATCCAGCAGAGCTTCACGGGTGAGTTTCGTCAGCACGACGGCATGGTGACGGTGATGATGTTGCTACCGACGCAGGGCTTCGCCTAAGCACCGCTACGATATGACCGAGGTGGAATATGGTGGAGGGGGGCACCGCACACAGCTGGGAGAGATCAACTGATCAACTTGTGTGTCTATGGGGTGCCCCTGCCCCCGTATATAAAACAACAAGGGGGGAGGTGGCCGGCCTAGGAGGAGGGCGCGCCAAAGGGGGAGTCATTTCGTTCATTAATTCGTTCTGATAGCTACGCAGAGGTCTTTCCTTACGACTCCCGTGCTTAATACGAAAAGCGGTTCTTGTGTGAAAAGTGCCAACTGACTATCTCCTTATTTTCTGATTGTTCTTCCGATAGGAATATTCCCTTGATCAGCTAACCTGGCCCAAGCATAACAATAGTGCATTTCCCCTTGATGGTACGATTTACATATCTTCTACATCTACTACTTCTGTTCAGGAAGGTTAGTTTAGGCACTCCATCCCTGAGGGCTGCATTAGCTTATCTTTCTAGAAATCCCACCGGGAGTAGGACTCCTCCTTCCCTTGTTGGAGTAGGAGAGAAGGAAAGAGGGGGAGAGGAACAAGGAAAAGTGGGCTGCACCCCTTGTCCAATTCAGACCAGAGGGGGGAGCGCGCGCCTCCTTCCTTTTGGCCTCTCTCCTCTATTCCCGTATGAGCCCAATAAGGCTCATATACTCCCCGGCGAATTCCCGTAACTCTCCGGTACTCCGAAAAATACCCGAATCACTCGGAACCTTTCCGATGTCCGAATATAGTCGTCCAATATATCAATCTTTACGTCTCGACCATTTCGAGACTCCTCGTCATGTCCCCGATCTCATCCGGGACTCCGAACTCCTTCGGTACATCAAAACTCATAAACTTGTAATATAACTGTCATCGAAACCTTAAGCGTGCGGACCCTATGGGTTCAAGGACAATGTAGACATGACCGAGACACGTCTCCGGTCAATAACCAATAGCGGAACCTGGATGCTCATATTGGCTCCCACATATTCTACCAAGATCTTTATCGGTCAGACCACATAACAACATACGTTGTTCCCTTTGTCATCGGTATGTTACTTGCCCGAGATTCGATCATCGGTATCTCAATACCTAGTTCAATCTCGTTACCGGCAAGTCTCTTTACTCGTTCTGTAATACATCATCCCGCAACTAACTCATTAGTTGCAATGCTTGCAAGGCTTAAGTGATGTGCATTACCGAGAGGGCCCAGAGATACCTCTCCGACAATCGGAGTGACAAATCCTAATCTCGAAATATGCCAACCCAACAAGTACCTTCGGAGACACCTGTAGAGCACCTTTATAATCACCCAGTTACGTTGTGACGTTTGGTAGCACACAAAGTGTTCCTCCGGTAAACGGGAGTTGCATAATATCATAGTCATAGGAACATGTATAAGTCATGAAGAAAGCAATAGCAACAAACTAAACGATCAAGTGCTATGCTAACAGAATGGGTCAAGTCAATCACATCATTCTCCTAATGATGTGATCCCGTTAATCAAATGACAACTCATGTCTATGGTTAGGAAACATAACCATCTTTGATCAACGAGCTAGTCAAGTAGAGGCATACTAGTGACACGCTGTTTGTCTATGTATTCACACATGTATTATGTTTCCGGTTAATAAAATTCTAGCATGAATAATAAACATTTATAATGATATAAGGAAATAAATAATAACTTTATTATTGCCTCTAGGGCATATTTCCTTCAGCATCTTCACTCAACTAGTTTGCACAACATGATTTGTATGCTTGATTATGTTGCATCACCAATGGTTCATACTTTCTCACTTCTTGCGGTTGATGACAACCATTATCATGCTTTACACATGATTCACATTGCTTCTTGTCATATATCTCCATATGTTGCATCTCTCATGCTAGATGATTTGCCTTGTATTGATAGCAACAATGATTATAGTCTTGCTCGTGAGATTGCCCCCATAGCATTCTCGCATATATTTGGAGATTTTGACATATCTTTTGTGAAGCATGCTTGTCTAACCTCTTTGCACCATATACCTAGTGCCATGAATATAGCCATTGTTGCATCATATTATTCATGCACTTGTGCTCCAAATGGCTATGTGCAAAAGAAGAGAACCATCATGATGGATGATGTGTTCATCGACCATGCACATACGTTCTTTCCTTTTATTTGTGCATGTGTAGGAACTTGGACTTTGTGTCAACTTCCACTTCACGTGAGTTGACCATTCGAGCTCTTGAGAGCGAACCACCTTCTACCACGACGATTATACATCGCACTTGCTTGTGCTTCGACATTGTGAAGGACACACAAGGACATGCTTTCAAGGTGATATCCTTCTCTTTTGAGAACCCCCAAACCATGAGCATGGATATTATGGATATTGTGCTACTTGTGTTGCTTGCACCATGAGACTTATTTGCCATCTTGGACCATTTGATTTCACACATGTTAGAGATCATGCTTCGACTTTCATTTTCCCCATTCCATGCATCATGATATATATGCCTTGTGTGTTGCATCCAATTCTTGGATTACTTGCTCCTATCATATGTTTGGTTGCAAAAATGTCATTTCTTCACATATGCCATGTCCCATTGCTTGTCACATGATTGACTTGATTGCCTCACACATGATGAACAATTGCTCTTTCTATTGTGTTGAGTGCCATACTATCTTCACTACACCCTATGCACCTTATGCTTGGATTATCTTGCATTTGACCCATGTATTTAGACATCTCATCTTCTTTGGTGTTGTGAATGATTCTTATGCCTACCATAGACCTTTCATTGAGCAATTTGTGAATGCCTGCTATGACCTTGAGGTAGATGCCCATTCTCTTGTCACGCATATTTGCATCACTACCTCACTTTTACATGCTTGTCCCCATGATATCTTTGCTTGTGCTTGATTGATATGCTTACCTGCCATGTCACAATCCTTTATCACACCATATGCTTTGCATGATGACGACACTTGTTTGGTGAATCACTACTTGAATGCTTGGTTTTGCACTAACGCTAACCACATTTGTTTTTCCAAGTGTTTGTTGTCCTTGCTACCTTTGAAGGAATCCCAAGACGGTGTGACATTGGAGAGTGCCCATTTCGAGCTTCAAGATGACAAGTACTTGGTGATCGTCCACTTCTACACAGCGACGCCATCTCTTTCCCATGGTGATTTGGTTTTCGATCTGAGGTCGGATCTTTCCCAAGGGGGAGGGGATGATGCAAAGCATCCTACGGACATCACCATGTCAAGAGTCCGTTCGGCAAGTGACACGTGCGACATCTACTTCACATACACAAAGGTGAATCATCTGCTTTACGCGTGTTCACTTGACCCCTTCTAGGATGGTATACTACGTGGCACTCCTCTCGTGTGCATACATAGGTATTGTTGGAACACCACGGATGACGAGGAGGAGTGCAAGCGCAAGTGTACAACTATCTTCCCACGCAGAAAGAGAGGTACAGCCGCCCATGTAACGCCCAACTACCGGTCGACCGGTACAACCGCCCAACTACTGGTCAACCTTCTGTAATCGAGCGGTGCAAGGCCGGTACAACCCCTATTTTCCCCTAACTACGACTAGACCGGTACAACCGGTCCTACCACCGATACAACCGCTACATACCTTCACGAACACCTCCAGAAACCGTTACCTGAGCTCCTAGCGGTACAATCGCTCACATATCCGGTACAACCGGTCCGCCTGCGAGCAGTAAAAGGGTCAATGACTCGTGTAACCCCCAACTTACCCCTTGGACTATAAGTACTCGTCCCCTAGCTCCGAATTAGGTTTAGCAAAGTGATAGCTTATTCTTAGGTGAGCTTTGCTCCTACCTCTACTCTTGAGAGAGAGAGACTACCACTCCCATGGAGTTCAAGGCCTCCATGTGAGAAGATCCTGCGGGATATCTTCAAGGCCCCTCACGAGAAGATCCGTCTAGGATACCATCAAGACCTCCTCGTGGAGATGAACTTTACCTTGTATCTTTCCCTTTGTTGTTCATGTACCTTGTGGATCTTGTGTGTTTGATTGTCTAGTGGATGTGTGATTGGACTTGTTGTTGAGTGTTTCCCCTTATGATTTCTCCCCGTTCTTCCCTGTGTTCTTTGTGCTCTTCGAGGGAATCCACTCCAATCGTGAAAGATCGGCCTATACCGGGTTAGCCCCATATCAGGGGGTCTCTTTTGGTCCATAAAAAATCACTGTAAATTTTTAGCCCATTCCGAGAACTTTTATTTCTGCAAAAAAACGACACCACGGTAGTTCTGCTGAAAATAGCGCTAGTTCGGGTTAGTTCTAAGCAAATAATACCAAAACCATATAAAATTGTCGTAAACATGGCATTAATACTTCATAAATTATAGATATGTTGGAGACGTATCACGACCCCATCACAAACAGAGTCTTTTTAACTTTTGTAGCCTCAAAATTGTGACACAACATATTGTTCATCACATGTTACTCGTGTCTGCACTACACATGTTACTGCCTCCATATCAACATACCCTTGGTATTAGACAAAACTTGCTAAAAGGACTAAATTATCACATTGACATCAGCATTTTGATCACAAAGAACATGAACTGGGTTTTTTCATAGCTAGGATTTTGTTATGTCTTCTATCTATCGCCGCCCTTGCAAGGAAAAACACCGTTGTAACATCCCAAAATTCTAAATTTTGGAATGTTATAATAAATAGATTGATTGATTGATTGTTTGATTGTTGTGTGATTGATTGAGTGAAATTTGAAACTTTTTGAAAGTTAAATGAGAGGGAATAAAAGGACTTCCCCAAACTTTCACCTTTTGCAATTTGATCTCCGTGATTCAAATTCTTTTTCAAATACAAAACCCTAGAGAGAAGATGACATGACTTCTTCCATTTAATTAAATGAAAAGGGTATTTGAAAATATTTGAATTTTATTTGGAAATATTTTCAAATTCAGAAACTTCAAGTGACTCAATGATTTTCATTAGAAAGATAAAATGAATTCTTCAAAACATATGAAATATGAGTTAGGAGTTTCAAAGGATCAAATTTAAAGTCCTTTTCGAAATTATTTTCAATTTGGAGTTATTTGGATTTTTTTCAAATTATTTTTCTCCACAAATAAAATATATGGAAATAGGGTAACATGATTCCCTACATCAGAAAATTGGAGAGAAATATTTTTGAAAATATTTTGGTATTTCTAAAATGATTTTTATTGGGTTTTATTGTAGAAGTAGCACTGTTTGAATTATTTGAATTTTTGAGGATTTTATTTGGCACTAGAGAAATGTTCATGTTGTAGAAAATCTTTTTCTGAAATTTTTGATATATAATATGCCTATGTAAATTTTATTTTATTATTGTTATCCAGTTTTCTTTTTTTGTTTCTATATATAAAGAAGAAGAAAATGTATGCGTGCGCCTGGAACTAACCGCCGCCCACATGCATAGCATAGCAGCAGGCCGGCCCGTTTTTCTTTTGTTTTCTTTTGTCTTTTTTTATTTTATTTTCGTTCATGTTTAGTTTTTTTAAAACAAATTTCAGAAAAAAAAATAGACTTTGGAAAAAATGCAAAAAAATGCAGCCAGCCCGTGTACGGCGCGCGGCCGGCCGAGGCCTTTAGGCCCGTGCGAGGCGTTAGCCTTTTTTTTTCTTTGTTTCGTATATTTTCGTATTTATTTAGTCCCATATTGCCTAGTCTTTAACCCTTAAACCTCTTTTCACCCATGAATATAGACCCATAAAGCCTTCAAAAATTATCTGATTCGAGTTAAATCAATATTTTGGTTTGACTAGATTCATTTAGGAAAAATATATTTCTCCTCTTCGGCGTGACTTTTGGAAATTGTCTCTTCCCTCCAAAGTCGTCTTTTCTCTTCCTTATAAAGATATCCTTCTCTGTTTTTTTAATACTTCCGTAGTTATTATTTCTAGACTAATACGATAGAACAATTAGATTATCAATTAGTCTACGTATTTATACATTAGACCTTAGTCATAGCAATTTTTGTTCCGTAAAACAGCTTGGCCCTAATTTTTCAAATAGCCATAACTTTTTACTCGTTCATCCAAATTAGATGAAACCAATGCCCACTTCTTTGTTACGATCTCCTCTATCCAGTAAAACAACTTAAACATGTTTTTGAAAGTTTTAAAATTTGAATTCAAACAGATTGTATTCAAACTTCTTTTGTTCATAACTTGAGTTTTATAACTCCGATTTAGTTGATTCTTTTTGCAAATCGAAGCCCTTGACTTAAACTTTCTGATAATGCCAAATTCACATAATTTTGGTACTGTTAGAAATTGTTTTATGTTGCAAGAGTTATTTGTTGGTTTTGATGTTTTCCGAACTATCTTCTTCGTTCTTCCCGATCTTTTGAGTGATTGCTTATGTGTGGTTACTATTGCTTGCTCACGATAGATTGAACGGAGTGTGACAAGTAGAAATATCAAGAGTTATGAGTGCGAATAATCTTCATCAACAGTACAAGGCAAGTTCACACTTTGATCATATCCCTTTCATACCCAGTTTTTATGCATTAGTTTCAACCCTCAAACATTGCATCGTTAGGACTTGATAACATGTGGGTATCGGGAAGTAGTTGATGAGGTAGGAACCTATTGCCCTGCATTCAAACCCTGGGAGTTACTTTTACGTTATGCTCATATTGTTATGCTATGCTCGTAGACGTGGATTGGTTTGAGAGAATTCATGACAGATGTGAGAGTTATTATTTAATGGTTAACTTAAGGTGGCTACTTTAATACACATCTGGGTGGATCGGTTGGGGCACCCTGGAGCACCCAGTGGTTTGCCCGGGCACCTGGAGAACCCAGTATTTGCCCAAGGGGATCCCGGAGGACCCGTGTGATCACCCTATGGAATGCCACCCAGACTCAAAGGGATCATAAGATTATTCATGCTAGAAACTTCCGTGTGCAGCCACAAGCTATTATGGGCTCTAGCATAGTTGAGTAAGTTGCGTGAAGCTCTTGAAGAGGTAGACTAGCAGATGTAGTGGGTTGTAGGTGGTATAGTCTATCAGGAGTAGAGAGTTAATGCTTCTGAAAGACCGTGTCTTGGTCATCCGTTTCTCAAACACCATGTAGTGCGAGAAATCCAACGGAGAAGATCGAGTCTTGTGGGGAAAAGTGCGCAAACCTCTACAGAGTGTATAAACTAATCATGATTAGTCGTGTCCCCGGTTATGGACATCTTGAGTCTCTAGTACTTGGATTATCATATTGATCTCATCACGTTACTTAAATAATTTGTTGGGTTATTGATGTTAATTTGGGATTGAGTTGGAGGAACCTTCTCAATATTTTCAACCAACTTTGTAGTTAAATAAATTATATTCCTTTGTAGTAGGGAAAAATTGGCTTTTCGCAAAAACATTATAACCATAGAGCTTTTTCACCAGCCATATATACATGTAGTGATAGCTATTATTCATCATTATCCTATGGTGTGAATTTGCCCGTACATTCAATGTACTGACCCTTTGTGGCTGCAACGTCTCATGTTGCAGGATTCTTACGATGAGTAAGTGAAAAGTTAGGGTTACGATTTCTACACTCAACTTTGCCGTTGGTGTTGATGGGAACCCACAACCTTGTTGTTACTTCCACTATTTGGATTGAGGTAATAGTATTTACATTATTTTATACATGTGATTTACCTCTGTTATAAATCCTCGAGTACTGTGTGTGTCAGCATATCGATTCAGGGATGACACTTAAGCACAGAGACTTGATCGTCTGAGGTCGGATCACTACAAGATGGTATCAGAGCACATGTTGACTGTAGGACGTGACCCCTAGAAACTGGCAAACCCATAGGAAAGATTTTCTCTATAACTTTCTGTTCAAAAAAGATCTTTTACCTATCCTCTCTTCTGAGCTTATTCAAATATTCCCTTTAGTGAGACCATACCCCTTTCCCCTTTTGACCACATGAATATTCGACTGATGAGACCACTCCAAGAAGTACAAGATATCGGACAACTGAGACCATTCGGAATGAAGAGGATTTTACCATACATTATATAATGGAAACTGCAACGGTTGAAGACTCCGAAGACTAGGAGAATTTGAAGGCCATGTAGAATTTCTAGATTTGTATGACCTAGGAAGGCACCCCTTATGGAACTTGGCGGACTATGGAAGCTGTCAATACCCGAGATCTAGGTATATTGGAGAAAGACCGGAACATGGAGAGTTAAAAACTCAAAGTTTTGTCAAAAAAAACCCTAAGGCGGGAGATATCAATTATGGAATGAAAACTCATGGAAATGACAAGACCAGAAACACAGTTATCCATGATGTTATTGCCCGCTTATACTATTGTCATCGGGCTGAGTTAAGCATGCATTTCTTTGCAAGGATTGGATGGTAGAAGGCTAATGGAGCACCTATCAGCAAAAGATGAAGTTTTAACCTTAGCCGGTGTATCACCAGGATCTGGAGTATTACACCAAGAAGTTTAGGGTGGATCTGCAAGAAGCCGTATTTGACAAGGAAGCCGTTCGTGAAGAACATGGGACCCAGAAGCTGAAAGTAGCAAAGCTGGAGGAGCAAAACCTCGAGATACCGGAGATTCATCAGGAACTGAAGGACGGTAGGACCATGGTTCATGCCAAGGATGTAGAAATCCAGAAGTTTGGAACGCAACTCCAGAATATTAAAGGACGTCACAAGAGACTTCGTGTCAACATGAATGATCTGGCAAAAGAACTTGAGAAGGACAAGCACGATCGAAAGAAGCCACAAGACTCGTAGAGCTTGATGACTTTGAAGATTTATTGACCTTTAGAAGACTCAACCCCTGTTATATGCCTATGTTAGATTCGACGTTTGTGAGCTGTCATTTGTTTGATGTTTTCCCGACAGCCACAAAATAAAATCTGTCTTTTCAAAACTATTGTTTGTATTGTGTGTATCCCCCTCTCTATCTCTCTTATCTCACCCCAAAACCCTGGACCCAATAGAGGATGAATGGAGATGAGCTTTTATTTTCTGGACCGATGAGTCAATTGGAGACAGACCGATGGATTCAAAACATGGAGGATCATACGGAAAATAACCCTATATCTGGAAAGGATATGACCCAGCATGCTCTTCCATGCTTTGAAAGAGGCACTGCTACTTGGTGGAAGATATATCAAACCATCAATGGATGGCAAGGAGTAACCACTTGGAAAGAAATTTAAGTTGACTTTGCCAAAGTCTCGGCTTGTGTCCCAGAAGTTGAAGCCTTATGAAAATGATATGAAGAAACCTTGTGCATACAAGCTTTGTGGAGAAATATGACACAGCCATAAAGAACACAAGGATGAATGCCCTAATTGTGAAGGAAGTCACCCAGCTGAAGAATGCCCAACTAGGAAGATCACTTGTTTCTTGTGTGAAGTGACTACCCACTACCCTGCTCAGTGTCACATTTACCCCATGGTACAATGAACCATTCAGCAGAAGAAAGAAGCAATGAAAGGAGCCCTCGTGGAAATTTTAGAAGAACCAGTGATGAAGAAAGAGGTGAAGGACACACCCAAAGAAGACCTAATTAAACCATGCACTAAGTCATGCTATTCATGTGGAGAAGAAGGACACATCTCCCAGAATTGTTTGGATGGGGATCTAGTAGAATTCCCGACAGAGGAAGTAGAGTATGATCCACAGGAAATAGAAGCCCTGATTGGAACGAAAAAGTCTAGGAAGAGAAGTAGATTGGCTATGAGGAAGGACCTGAGTCATATCACCTGTTTTAGGTGCAAGGAGTCAGGGCACTACTTCAATAGTTGCCCAAAAAGGAAACCACGAGACTTGTCTGAAGTAATATGTTTCCGTTGTAATGAAGCAGGGCACCTTGCCAGGGATTGTCCCAAAGAGAAGGAGACTTGTGATAATTGGTTGTGTCTGTGAGAAGTATAGTAGTAGTAGTGAGAACATTTTCCTATATGTTGAGGCGATGAGTTGAGGCATGTAATGGAAATGCAGGAGATTGAAGTAAATTGAGAATCAATAAAGTTATTATCGTTGGTACTGATTTGGAATTTTATGAGTTGTTACCCTATGAAGAAAGAGTTTGACCATTTTCGAGGATATGAGAAGTATGGTCTATGGATGAGTTTGTGTATTTTTAAGGGTGGTAGTACCCTGTGAGGACAGTTGACCCCTGGAAAGGATGAGGATATTCCATGAAGTGGATTTTGGACAAAATTAAGTACGAGTTTTATCTCGATATGTGCGATACCCCGAGAGTATGAAGGGAGGAAGTACCATTTGATATAACGGTGGTATGATGTTGCTAATATGGAGCAATGGTAATTCCAGGATGAGTCTGAGTCTGAGTAATCACGTCTGAGTTTGGTGCCAATAGAAGGAAGGGAGACAATATATTTGGATGGATTTAAGAATGCTAGGGAGCTGGAAGTTGGAATAATGATCAGTTGCAACCGATGATGAGTTCAAGGTTTACAAGTGATGAGATGGGCCATAACCCACAGGCCCCAGGACCTGCCAAGAAGCAAGCACACTCTTGCTGAAGGAAAAACCCTGGAAGAAGTTACGGCTTTATCGACCGACGATTTTATAGGAGTAACACAAAACCCGAGAGTTGTGAAGAAACGATAGATGTTTGTTTGGCTTGCAGAATCCATGGATTTATCCGAACTTGGTTCGTTGACAAGAGAAATTCTGCAATGCTGGTGAGGATGACCGAGTGTTAGAATGCGAGATTTGCTAAACCATATACCGGGTAATGATTTGGGTGCGGGATGGATTGATCACCATACCGACGTACTCTTATTATTCGCCTTGCTATATGGGATGGTAAATCTGAGTGACTTACCTATAGTAGAGAGACAACGATCAAAACCTTGTTTGAACCTTAGAATGGTATAATCATTTTCCCTTGTACAAGGCAGCTGTTGCCAATCGTAGGACATACGGTGAGAAAGAAGCCTAGACCCATTCCCTGCAGGAGAAACCACAAATTGTTGACCACCATGAGATATCGATAGTTTTTTAGTATTGGCGCCAGACCCGTCAGCTAAGAAGACCTAGTCATAGAAGAACCTTACCTAGATGAAAGACAGAAGAATTGAGGAAAAGGTTATGCCACTACCGAAAGAGCCCAGATAAGGAATTATCCTGAAGATCTGAGAAGACCGACACTGTTAACAATATGGATGAAGTATATGAGTTTTGATGGAACCGTAACCATGCTTCTAAGGGTGGTAGCTCCCCAGACCCCCTCCTGTGACAATTGATGAATTTTGAGGAGACCCCCAAACCCTAACCTTTTTCTTGCTAGCCACTCCGAATCTCGAGGACGAGATTCATTTAAGGGTGGTAGGTTTGTAACATCCCAAAATTCTAAATTTTGGAATGTTATAATAAATAGATAGATTGATTGTTTGTTTGGTTGTTGTGTGATTGATTGAGTGAAATTCGAAACTTTTTGAAAGTTAAATGAGAGGGAATAAAAGGACTTTTCCAAACTTTCACCTTTTTTGCATTTTGATCTCCGTGATTCAAATTCTTTTCAAATACAAAACCCTAGAGAGAAGGTGACATGACTTCTTCCATTTAATTAAATGAAAAGGGTATTTGAAAATATTTGAATTTTATTTGGAAATATTTTCAAATTCAGAAACTTCAGGCGACTCAATGATTTTCATAAGAGAAGATAAAATGACTTCTTCAAAACATACTCCCTCCGTTCCAAAATATAGCGCGTCCTCGGTTTCCGTGCTTCAACTTTGACCCTTAATTTAATCAACAAGACCGACTGCGGCGGGCGAAAAAATTATACCAATGAATTCGTATTCAAAAAAAGTTTTTAATTATATAATTTTTGATCCCGCCGCAGTCGGTCTCGTGGGTTAAATTTATGGTCAAAGTTGAACCTCGAAAAGCGTGGGCGCGCTATATTTTGGAACGGAGGGAGTATGAAATATGAGTTGGGAGTTTAAAAGGATCAAATTTAAAGTCCTTTTGGAAATTGTTTTTAATTTGGAGTTATTTGAATTTTTTTCAAATTATTTTTCTCCACAAATAAAATATATGGAAATAGGGTAACATGATTCCCTACATCAGAAAATTGGAGAGAAATATTTTTGAAATTATTTTGGTATTTCTAAAATGATTTTTATTGGGTTTTATTGTAGAAGTAGCATTGTTTGAATTATTTGAATTTTTTAGGATTTTATTTGGCACTAGAGGTTCATGTTGTAGAAAATATTTTTTTGAAAATTTTGATATATAATATGCCTATATAAAATTTTATTTTATTATTGTTATCCAGTTTTTGTTTTTTGTTTCTATATATAAAAGAGAAAAAAAATCTACGCATGCGCCTGGAACTAACCGCCGCCCACATGCGTAGCATAGCAGTAGGCCGGCCCTTTTTCTTTTATTTCCTTTTGTCTTTTTTTATTTTATTTTCATTAATGTTCAGTTTTTTAAACAAATTTCAGAGAAAAAAATGGACTTCAGAAAAAAAAATGCAGCGGCATGCGGCCGGCCGAGGCCTTTAGGCCCGTGCAAGGCGTTAGCTTTTCTTTTCTCTGTTTCGTATATTTTCATCTATGTTTACTCCCACATTGTCTAGCTTTTGATCTTTAAATCTCTTTTCACCTATAAATATAGACCCATAGAGCCTAAAAAATTATCCGATTCGAGTTAAATCAATATTTTGATTTGACTAGATTCATTTAAGAAAAATATATTTATCCTCTCCAGCGCGACTTCTAAAAATTGTCTCTTTCCTCTAAAGTCGTCTTTTCTCTGTCTTATAAAGGTATATTTCTTTGTTTAATACTTTCGTAATTTATTATTTCTAGACTAATACGATAGAACAATTAGATTATCAATTAGTCTACGTATTTATACATTAGACCTTAGCCCTAGCTATTTTTTTCCGCAAAACAGCTTGGCCCTGATTTTTCAAATAGCCATAACTTTTTACTCATTCATCCAAATTAGATGAAACCAATGCCCATTTCTTCGTTACGATCTCCTCTATCCAGTAAAACAACTTAAACATGTTTTTGAAAGTTTTAAAATTTGAATTCAAACAGATTGTATTCAAACTTTTTTGTTCATAACTTGAGTTTTATAACTCCGATTTAGTTGATTCTTTTTGCAATTCGAAGCTCTTAACTTAAACTTTATGATAATGCCAAATTCACATAATTTTGGTACTGTTAAAAATTGCTTTATGTTGCAAGAGTTATTTGTTGGTTTTGATGTTTTCCGAACTATCTTCTTCGTTCTTCCTGATCTTTTGAGTGATTGCTTATGTGTGGTTACTATTGCTTGCTCACGATAGATTGAACGGAGTGTGACGAGTAGAAATATCAAGAGTTATGAGTGCGAATCATCTTCATCAACAGTACAAGGCAAGTTCACACTTTGATCATATCCCTTTCATACCCAGTTTTTATGCATTAGTTTCAACCCTCAAACATTGCATGGTTAGGACTTGATAACATGTGGGTATCGGGAAGTAGTTGATGAGGTAGGAACCTATTGCCCTACATTCAAACCCTGGGAGTTACTTTTATGTTATGCTCATATTGCTATGCTATGCTCGTAGACGTGGACTGATTTGAGAGAATTCATGACAGATGTGAGAGTTATTATTTAATGGTTAACTTAAGGTGGCTACTTTAATACACATCTGGGTGGATTGGTTGGAGCACCCTGGAGCACCCAGTGGTTTGCCCGGGCACCTAGAGAACCCAGTGTTTGCCCAAGGGGATCTCGGAGGACCCGTGTGATCACCCTATGGAATGCCACCCAGACTCAAAGGGATCATAAGATTATTCATGCTAGAAACTTCCATGTGCAGCCACAAGCTATTATGGGCTTTAGCATAGTTGAGTAAGTTGCGTGAAGCTCTTGAAGAGGTAGACTAGCAGATGTAGTGGGTTGTAGGTGGTATAGTCTATCCGGAGTAGAGAGTTAATGCTTCTGAAAGAATGTGTCTTGGTCATCCGTTTCTCAAACACCATGTAGTGCGAGAAATCCAACGGAGGAGATCGAGTCTTGTGGGGAAAATTGTGCAAACCTCTGCAGAGTGTATAAACTAATCATGATTAGCCATGTCCCCGGTTATGGACATCTTGAGTCTCTGATACTTGGATTATCATATTGATCTCATCACGTTACTTAAATAATTTGTTGGGTTATTGATGTTAATTTGGGATTGAGTTGGAGGAACCTTCTCAATATTTTCAACCAATTTTGTAGTTAAATAAATTATATTCCTTTGCAGTAGGAAAGAATTAGCTTTTCGCAAAAACATTATAACCATAGAGCTTTTCCACCAGCCATATATGCATGTAGTGATAGCTATTATTCATCATTATCCTATGGTGTGAATTTGCCAGTACATTCAATGTACTGACCCTTTGTGGCTGCAATGTCTAATGTTGTAGGATTCTTACGATGAGTAAGTGATACGTTAGGGTTACGATTTCTACACTCAACTTTGCCGTTGGTGTTGATGAGAATCCACAACCTTGTTGTTATTTCCGCTATTTGGATTGAGGTAATAGTATTTATGTTATTTTATACATGTGATTTACCTCTGTTATAAATCCTCGAGTACTATGTGTGTCAGCATACCGATTCAGGGATGACACTTAAGCACAGAGACTTGACCGTCTGAGGTCGGATCGCTACAACCGTGTTGCTATCCTCCTCCTCCTTCAGTTAGTCAACTCAAAATTGTTGTCTTACCATGATTTCCTCACATAACAGAAACTTAGAGACTTGGTTGGCAAGTTCCTACTCCTCTCTCGACGTCCCTCTGTACAAAGCATTAGCTATTTCCTCTTCATATATTTGTCGAGCCTTCTTCCAACGTCTATGGTCTGGTCAATTTTTTTCTACACTCTAACATCGCAACTTTGAATTCACCTAAGACAAACAACTAGTAATATGTACAAGCCCATTAGCATTTATACTTTACCCATTCCACTCGCTCATACTTGTGTCAAAATATCTGTCTACCCTCCTCCATGCATTTTCATAACAAAAAAGGCGTTGGCCAAAATACTCAATAAAACCTGATCTTCGAATGCTTCCATAAATCTAGAGTTTCTAGAGGAAAAGGCATGATACTACAAGGATCAATCCAAATCAAGGTAACCATGCTCGGGCATATCAACCTCGATGCGATCGTACCACCAGGTTTTGGCTTTGACCCTAGTAGATTGACAATCCTACCTTGATTGGACCCTGACTCAAGAAAATGGTACCATGAGCCTAGAAAGTGGCATGCCATGTGGACATTTTTCACTAGTAGTCGGTGTGTGTGTGTGTGTGTGTGTGTGTGTGTGTGTGTGTGTGTGTGTGTGTGTGTGTGAGGGGGGGGGTCCTGAAAATTTGGGCGGTAGAGAAGAATTTTGGGTGGGAACTCGAGAACCAATTGTTGTCCAGGCCATGGAAGCCCTCACAGACAAGGACTTGACCGGCTGGTGCATGGCTTATGACTTAGAGATTGTACAAGATTTCTAGAACTAGTTTTTGTCCAGGCCATCGAAGCCCTCACAGATAAGGACTTGAATGGCTGGGGCATGACTTATGACTTAGAGCATGTACAATGATGCTATCTTTTTTCTAACAATGGTGTTATCTGACGGAACCTAAACCGGCAGATATTGAGGTAGAGGATCCTAAGCTAGATGTCTTGGAATGAGGGTAGCAAGGATACCGATATTTCACCTAGGTTCGGGCTCTCTGAGGAGATAATACCCGATGTCCTGCCTGTGTTTATTGCGTTGGAGTAAATACAAAGTAGATGTAATCTACCACGAGATTGTAATGATGTGAGATGTCCAACGATGATGTCTACGAGTCGGGTCCCTCGTTTATATAGATACCGGGGGGAGGGGGTCCTAGGGTAAAAGATCCTAGTCGGCTACGTACGGGAGGCAAAGTCCTCCACGAATCCAGTGTCTTGTCATGTACGTCAACTCTTCTAGAACCTTCTGATTATATGCCATGGGCCGCCCTATGTTGCCTAGGTCAGAACCTACAAGGGTTCCTCAGCCTGGCGCATCAGACCGAGAGGCCATGTTGAGAGACCCCTTAGTCGGGAGCCCGGTACACTGTCGCTATCTTAGGAGTGACATTGGGATAATGCTGAGGTGAAAGAGAGATAAATCAGAGGAAATAAAAAGGTTTATCCTCTAAGTTAAGAGATTGTATCTTAGCACATATTTATCTAGTTATCAACGACAACACCAAGAAATGAAACATTGTACATCCTATTTTTATCATCATTCATAAATTATGTGGTAGTAGGCTTAAAAGAAGATTGTCTTATCAATCACCGTATATACGGTGGTCATCACTTTCTTTACAGTAAGGTTTGGACACATAAAAAATGATGCCCGTAATTTGTCTAGTAAATATTTGAGGTTATTAAAACTTATTTAATTTTATGGATATTCTCAGCAAAATAGGTTTTTCGGAAGGATCAGATCAATTATAAAACTTCATCGGAAGTACAAAACATCTTAAACATAATAAAAATTATATCGAGATTCCAAGACCACCAAACGATCACTACCGCCGCCAAAATGAGCCGCTACCGTTGCTCCCCTACCGAAGTCGGCTTGAATTTGTCGATAACAGCCTTGAATTGAAAGGAATAGTTTCCAAAATTAATTCCAACATTATCATGATTTAATATTTACCGAGACTGGTTGAATAGTGTCTCTAAAATTTCCAAGAAACTTGCAGTATTCTTCTATTATTTTCTATATTTAACGCCTAAGCAATTGCTTGTTTTCATCAGCTTTCTTCACCGCAAAATTGTTGTGTACTTTTATCCATGGTGAGAGGCCCCTTAGCCGGGAGCTCGGGACACTGCCACTATCTTAGGAATGACAGTGGGATAAATCATGAGGTGAAAGGGAGATAAATCAGAGGAAACAACAAGGTTTATCCTCTAAGTTAAGAGATGGTATCTCAACAACAATATCTTTCACTACATATTTATCTAGTTATCAGCGACAACACTAAGAAATAAAAACATCGTACATCATATTTTTGTCGTGATCTCTAAATTATGTGGTAGTAGGCTTAAAATAAGATTGTCTTATCAATCGCTGTATAATATACAGTGGTCATCTCTTTCTTTACAATAAGTTTGGACACATAAAAATGATGCGCGTAAATTGTCTAGTAAATATTTTGAGGTTACTAAAATTTATTTAATTTTATGGATATTCTTAGTAAAATAGGTTTTTGGGAATGGATCAGATTAATTATAAAAGTTCATCAGAAGTACAAAACATTTTAAACATAATAAAAATTATATCGAGATTTCAAGACCACCGAACGGTCACTAACGCCATCAAAACGAGTCGCTATCGTTGCTCCCCTACTGGAGCCGGCTTGAACTTATCGATAACACGTTGAACGGAAAGGAATAGCTTCCAAAATTAATCCCAACATTATCATGATTTAATATTTACCGAAACTGGTTGAATAGTGTTTCTAAAATTTCCGAGAAACTTGTAGAATTCTTCTATTATTTTTTATATTTAGCGCCTAAGCAATTGCTTGTTTTCATCAGCTTTCTTCACCGCAAAATTGTTTGTCTACTTTTGCATGAAACACTCACCGAACCTATAACTATGACAATAGCATACATATTCATCTGTCAAAAGGACAGCCGCCTCCTCTTGAAAGAAACCTAGAGTTCCTCTGCTTCCAGCGCGGTGGACCACGTCCCTTCCCGATGGGAGGGCTTCATTTTTTTATCCTTCTTCGAGTTTTGTTGTGGTTTGAGTCCTGCTTAGAAAGACGAGACGACGACGGCTCCATGAAGATAGAATAAGGTTTTCCCTATCTAGCCCGCGTCCCGGTGATGCGTTTAGCATCGTCGTCAGGCATGTAGATATGTGTCTCTGGCCGATCTGTCTTTAGTGGATTTGTTCGGATCTGGCCGTCGTTCATCTATGTTTGTGTGTTTTTAGGTTGAATCCTTTCGATCTATGCTACTCTTCGTCGGCGGCGGTTGAGGTTTTCGTGCGCTGGTCCCATGGGACCTTAGCATGACCATTTTCCGACTGTCTATTACAACAAGTTTTGTCCGGCTCTAGCAAGGGAGGGGATGACGGTGGCGCGCATTCGGCTCGCTTCAGTGCAGGTAGTCGTCACTAGGTGGTCTACGTATTTGGATATAATCTCTATTATTTCTGGTGATTGTTGTACTGTCATGATTAAAGATGAATAGATCGAAAGTTTTCTGTAAAAAGACATACTCCTTGTAATAATAATATACATAACACTACAAGCATGGAACTGGGTACACTTGAACCGCATCCCCAATTTTCAAGAGCTCAAAGCACTCGTGCAAAAGAAAACTCATCAACAAAGACAAACCCTGACTATATATCCCTGTCTGATTGAGCAAGTCATATCTAACTAACATCAGCAGTGATTGGTCGGTACACTTCAGTAATCGGCCAAGTTCAATTAACATCAGAAGATACAGTACTGACTTTGAGCAGTTTCTCTGCCCTGTGACATGAGGAGCCCAGATCCGGCCAGCATCTGCTCCCTGAGATCCTTGATGGCCTGGTACCTCTCCTCGTCATGATCAAAGTTGAGCACTCCGTGGCTGCACCCTTCTGCCCAGTCCCCCTCCAGCGCGTCATCTGTCTCCCGGGACGTTTTCCGGTCGCCGCCGCGCGAGCCGGCATCATCCGTCCGTCTGTCCTCCGGAAACGATCCATGCGTCATCGCACCCACTCTCCGGTCGCGCCTCGACGAAGGAGTGTAGCTCCAGGTATGCAAATTGCCGTTGCCGTCGACATTCAGCTCGATCGAGTGCATGTCACTCCCCTCCGAGTCGCAATCCTCACTGAATCCTCCGTCACCAGCATTGTCTGGAGCTGGAACAGGGCCAGAGGCAGCGCCTCCATTTTCAGACGCACGGGCTGATGGCATCTGATCGGTTTTCTCAGGCTCCTGGCCCTTCTTGGCGTCCAGACACGCCTGCAGCTCGTCGTGCAGCTGGGTGAGCGCCGAGTTCTTCTCCTCGAACTGAAGCCGCGCCTCCAGCAGCTTCATCTGAACCCGTTGCTCGCGCCACTCGTCCGCGAGATGGAGCATCTCCCGCTCTTTCTCCAGCTCCCGTTGCGAGTCCTCAGCTTCTCTCTTGAGCGCCTCCACCTCGGCCCTGTCCTCGCCGATGCCTCTCACGAGCTCGCCGCACATCATCTCCACCCTCCCTCTGCACTTCCTTTCCCTCTCCAGCTCTTTGTTGGCCGCGCGCAGCGAGGACTCGGCGTCGGCCAATGCGGCGCCGAGCTTCTCGTTCGCCCTCTCTGCTCTTCTCCTCGACTTCTTCTCGCTGTCCAGCTCCGTGACGACGTACTGCAGGGCGGTCGCGGCCTTCTCCTTCTGCTTGGCCTTCCAGGCCTCCATTTCCTCCACGAGCTCCTTCTTCAGGTCGTCGATCTCGCTGCGCTCTGCTTTCTGCTCCTTGATGAGCCTTCGCACGTGGGCGCGCGCAAGATCGAGCTCGGAGCGCAGCGCAGAGATGAGTGAGACGGTTGATGGGTTCAGCTCTCCCCAGATGTGTGCTAGCACCTTGGCGAGCTCCTTGGACGCAATCAAGCTGTTATACAGATCCTTCAGCTGGGTTGCTTTCTCTTCAGGGCATCTTGAAACATCGTCTTGAGGGTGTGTGCCAATCTGAAAACAGAATGACAAAGTTTAGTGCTAACTTCAACTCCTGTCTTCTTTTTTTATTTCAATTCATAGATAGCAAGGTTCTTATATGAAATGTAGAAATCGCCCAATTCAGAAGGTAAAAGTGGTAGTATATGATAGTATAGATAATAAAATCAGAGACAAGGCATACAGGTCTTTCTAATCGGAAATTAGCTTCAATAATTCTGACCACCCATATACTAAAAGGGAGTGCTAGCAACTGCCCAATAACTACACCCCCTAACGACCTAGACGTAAGGAAAGTTATTACGGAGCCATTTCAGCTGCTGGATAAACAATCAAGCCTAGCTGATAGACTGATGCACAAGTGGACGAGACGCATGTGCATCTGAAAATGGTTCCTTGGAGATGCGTCCCACATTTGCTTCTGCTTTCATGTTTTACAAAACCAGCTCATACTTAAAGGTGCACAGCGCTAAAATTATCAGTGACTTTATAACTCAGCACGGCGGCGCCTACGCATACACTACTCTACTCATATAGCATTTGTAAGGTGGTGGCTACTGAGATGCTTCTTGGACAAGCATTTCTGAGTTCCGCAAATGTTTGCATATTTGTAGGAACCAACTTGCACTTAAAGGTGTGCTACGTTTGAAACAACAAGTCGAAAGTCCTTTCTGAGGGGAGAGATTCCTTTAGCTAGCAACTAGCTAGGCTCTGATTAAAATCATCACTAGCTCGGCAACTCAGAGCTAGTTCAGGCTTAAGACAACCTATTCTCCTATTCTAAGATCTATCAAGGGATTCTCATATTTTTTCAGTTAAACAAGTACTGGAAATTTTGCACCTACCCACGTCAATACTGACTGAATTAAGAAATTAGATAGCATTTGAACTCATCTATGTTGTCAGGGTGGGTAAGAATTGCTGGTTCCCTTTTTTTTTGCATGCAAGATTTAAGTGTTTAATAGTAGAAATGTTGCAGATTCACCTGCTCAAGAGTCCAGACTCGATGATGAAGTACAAAATCTTTCTTCTGACGGCTCAACAACTACAACTAACATTTCTCGGAAAAAGGAAAGAAAAAAAACTAGAGCTAAGATAAGGAAAGAAGGTGCGGATTTACCTCCATTGCGCTGCAGTTGACATCTGCTGAAGGCCACTGTCCATGGCCGTTGTGGCAGCTCCCCTTCCGGCCACCGGCCTCCTCAAACATTTTGATTTTGGTCCTGCTTCTTGAGCTCTTGGAAACCTACACCACCGCTAGATCGGTTAACCAACCACACCACAGATTCGACAAATGACGCAACCAAAACAGATGAATCTAAGTCCAAGTAGTATCTCTCACCTCCGTGGAGGCGTTGCTCCGAGGAACCAGGCTCCGGCGCGCCGACGCGTCCTTGTCCATGAGCAGGACATCTTGCTCCTCCCCGAACAGCCTGTCCTTGTCCGACTGCCAGAAGGCGGTGACGAGCCTCCTCGCCGACGCGCCGTCGGCGACCTGGCGACGGCAATGCCGGCTCCGGGACGACGAGTCCGACATGGCCGCGCCTCCTTCCCTCCCCCTGCGTATCAGCAGCACCGCAGGCCTCCTGGACCTCAGCCTCCTCGCCGCGTTGGAGGCGTCGGAGGAGGACAGCGCGCGGCGCTTGCGGATCCTGGCCAGCCTCACCGCCGCGCCCTCCTCCCCGCCGCGTCCCGGCATTGCAGCCCCGGAAGTTCCTCTGCTTCCCAGCAAGACGAGATCAAGAGCGAGAGTGAGACAGAGACAGAGAGAGCAATGGCAGGCAGCACAATGTGGGTGGTGGTGAGTGATGCGGTCAAGATGAAGAGTGTGGCGGCATCGAAACCGATCAAAGGGGAAAGAGCAAAAGCGGAAAAGAAAAAGATGGGATGGATGCAGCTTTAGAGGAAGGAATAAGAAGCAGGAAGTGGCGAAAGGGGGCGATGCGATGTGACCGTCACCAATGCACCATTCCCTTCCCTTTAAATCAAACTGGAATCTGTTGCTAGTAAAACCTCTTGTTGAACGAATAGAGTAATGCAGGTGCGAATGCCCAACCCAAGAAGTAAACGTGGTTATAAGTAAACTACGTGCATAGGAGCGGTACCTACCACAGCAAGAAGATGACAAGCTTGTGAAAATCGCTTTCGCAAAGACCGAGGAGGAGGGGCATACATGGAGTTCCAAGAAGGAAGAGAGAAGTCTAGAACCAAGAAATGCGCAGAGGAGAGGAGAGCAGAGCAGCGCCAAGAAGGGCGCAGCAGGAACCTCAAAAATGGCCTAGAAAATGAGAAACCATCCAAGAAGAAGCGACATGAGGAGTGCGTACCCATTAAGAGCAGGTGCATGAAGGGAGGCGCCTGCGCCCGATCAGCTGGCTGCACACGCCGTCATGATGAGGATGAGCAGCAGCAGCAGGCTTTGGTTGTGAGCTGCGCCTGCTGGAGCCGGCGCAAACACCAGCACAGCGCACGAGTGGGGGAGGGGTAGGGGACAGGGATGATGATGGGCGCGTCAGTGAGCGCGTGTGCGTGCACCACCGTCTGCACTGTGTAGGACTACTCGTCGACGCGGGGGCGGGGCGGCCGGCAGTGAGAGGGAGGGGGGTGCAAGCGCGAGTGAGCTGTCGCCGTGGTGCGCCGCATATGATTAGGCCTTGTCGCATGTACGCCCGCCCGCCGTTGAGGTGACGCGATGGGTGGGTGGCCGGTACTACCAGTACTCAGTACTGCTGTAAACTGTAAGCAGGGCAGGTGCGTGCGTGCGACGGGTGTTCGAAACCGAGGGCCGGGCTTGAGGTAGGTAGGTGGGTTGAGCCGTTGAGCAATGGCGGAACTACGTACGTGCGGAGAGTGTGGAGATCTTACGCGTGTGTCAACTTGAACCACACCAATGCCGTTTAATCAATCAGCTGAAAGTTCAAACAAATTCTCACTTGCGGTGTGATGTGCGCCGTCGTGGTCATGTTATGCTGCTCGTCTGCCTGCAGAGTCACAGCTGCAATGCCGGTGTGTCCGCTTGTTAGAAAATCCAAGGCACGTGTCCATCAATCCAGGGCAAAGCAACCACACGAAGGGTGCTTTATATATAAAGCAGTGGAAAACCCTTTTTCATAAAGCAACCACACGAAGCATAACATTGAGATTCACTAACGAGATCCATCGAGCTTGGCTACATCTGGAAATATGACTACAGACTATCCTCCCCGTGATATCACCATAATACCCACTTCTAGGCGGCAGAAGAAGAATCGCCTGCATGCTTGTCAGGGTCACCTCAATATGTTGCTTCTCTCTGCATGTGTCATGTGTTGTAGTCGTTCATCCTATATTGTGGTCCTTTTGAGCGTTCTATCTGCGTTGTACTGCATGTTTTCCTTTACTTGAGATTTGCAATTCAAGCTATGTAAGCTCTCCTGAGCACTCTATTAATCAAGTGTCCTTATTAAGCTTAATTAGTTTCCTCCTTGATCCTGTCTTTGGGTACATCTTTTTTCATCATGTGGATTGCTAGTTGGAATGTTAGCGGACTTGGTGATACTGACAAATACTCATTAGTCAAAGGTGCACTCTTGTCTAGTCGATCGAGCGTCAGTCTCCTGCAGGGAACTAAACTGCAGGTGGTGGACACGATGAAGGCAGCCTCCTTCCTCCCCACCCAAATCAATGATCATTCATCTACACGCCGACTTGCGGCACTTTAGGTGGCTTGCTTGTGGCGTGGGATGACAATGTGGTGTGCGGCTCTGAGATTACCAAGCACGAGTTTAGCATCTTTGCATGTTTCCAATCGAGGAGTAACAACGACAGCTTTGTTTTATCCACTGTATATGCCCCATGTGATGATGATGAACGCACAAACTTTTTGTTGCGATGGAACAAGCTGCGGAGCAAGTGACTCGACCTTGGGTCATCATAGGGAATTTCAACATGTACATGTTTGCACATGAGAAATCGCAAGAAAGGACTGGACCTTGGGTCATCCTAGGGAATTTCAACATGTACAGGTTTGTTGTGATGGAACAAGCTGCGGAGCAAGTGACTGGACCTTGGGTCATCCTAGGGGATTTTAACATGTACAGGTTTGCACATGATAAATCGCAGGAAAGGACTGGACCTTGGGTCATCCTAGGGAATTTCAACATGTACAGGTTTGCACATGAGAAATTGCAGGAAAGGACTGGACCTTGGGTCATCCTAGGGAATTTCAACATGTACAGGTTTGTTGTGATGGAACAAGCTGCGGAGCAAGTGACTGGACCTTGGCTCATCCTAGGGGATTTTAACATGTACAGGTTTGCACATGAAAAATCGCATGGGAGAAAAATTTGGGCAGTGATGGACAGGTTCAACTCATGGATCAGAGGGAATGCATTGGATGATATCGATGTTGCTAACAGAAGTTTCACTTGGTCGAACAAGAGGGTGGAGCCAACTCAGGTCAAGCTCGATAGAGTATTGGTTAACACTGAATCGAGCTTAGGATTCCTCAACACTATGCCTACTTCCCTTCCTGCAACAACATCTGGCCATGTGCTGATTAGTGTCGAGTTTTCCAAAGACACAGCTAAGAGCTACTTCTTCAGGTTCGAGAACCATTGGCTACAGATACCAGAAGCCCGAGATTGGTTGCCAACGACTGGGAGAAAGGCACCAGATTCTTCTTTTCTACATCAACCTTGCTTGAAACTTTCTACATCAACCTTGCTTAGTTTCAAGTTGAGAAGAACAAGGGCTGGGAGAAAGGAGCCAGATTCTATGGCAGACCAGTGTTTGGAGGCGCCGGACAAAGATACGAGGTTGCACCTTGGGTGACGAAAATATGAAGTTTTTCCACACAACCGCCAATTGCCAGCACAGAAAAAACAAGATCATGCTACTTGTTAAGGATGGCATAGAATTTTTCCGTGATCAGAACAAGCTCACGATTGCTACTGAGTTTTCACTGTTATCTTCGGGAAGCATTCCCCTTCCTTGCGCACTTTGGACCCCTTTCAATTGTATAACCAAGATGATTTAAGCTCACTGGAAGAGCCACTCACACGGGGCAAAATCACGGCTGTAATTCAAAAAACACCCAACAATCGGAGGCCTGGGCCTGATGAATACACAAATGAGTTTTACAAGAGTTTTTAGGGACTGCTGAAGGAGGATTTGTTATGGTTCTTTCAAGAATTTTATGACCATGGCAGCAACCTACAGGGTATCAACTTCGCCAATATTGTGCTCATCCCAGAAAGAAAGAACCCAACAGATATGAAGGATTTCAAACCCATCTCCTTAGTACATAGTGTACGTTGGCAACCAAGGTCCTTGTAGTTTAGTTGCAATAATTAATTCCAAGCCTCATTCATCCGCTTCAGTCTGCTTTTCTCCTTGGTCACTGCATAGTTGAAAACTTTGCACTCACGGTTGAGCTAGTGCAACAGGTCAAGAAGAGGAAGACACCTATGCTCTACGCCACATTCTCACAACCAGAGGCTTCGGTAGAAGATGGGTTAGTGATATAGCGTCGTCTAGCTCTTCTAGAATTCTAATCAATGGCACCCTTGGGGAAAGAGTTTTATCCAAAAGTGGGCTGAGACAAGGTGACAGACATTCTCTTTTCATTCTAGCAACAGACATTCTGCAGCAACTATGCAATAGAGAGTACATGATAGGAAACCTCAAACACCCACTTGGAGCCGACGGTCTGTTTTCTGTCTTACAATATGTGGATGACATGTTGCTACTGATACAAGGATATGTTCAGCAAGTGGGGATTATTAAGGGGATTTTGGATGCTTTCTCTGGTTTCACTGGGCTGAAAATTAACTATCATAAGAGCACTTTTGTTCCTATTTGCTTGGACCAGCCAGTTTGGCAGGAAATTGCTGATCTCCTACAGTGCCAGACTGAATCCTATCCTTGTACATATCTGGGTCTACCTATCTCCCCTCACAAGATCACTCATGGTATGTTGATGCCCGTGATCCATAAGGTTGACAAGAGGCTGGCTGGCTGGCTAGCTTGCCACTTTCTTATTGAAAATGCGTTATATCGACTAGAGGGGGGGTGAATAGGCGATTTTTATGAAAGTCTTCAAAATGTGGACCCTGCAGCGAAAGGTAGACTACACTAGGCAAGCCATAGTCAAGTATTCAATGGAGTGAAAGCACAATGACTAATAGCAGCAATGTAGTAAGGATCAGGTAGGAAGATATTATGAAGCCAAACAGAAAACGCAGTCACTCAGTGAAGATAAAATAAAGTGCAATCATACAATGACTTCACAAGGAGTAACATTAAGTAAAGGGAAGGGAAGATGAAACCAGTGACTCGTTGAAGACAATGATTTGTTGGACCAGTTCCAGTTGCTGTGACAACTGTACGTCTGGTTAGGGCGGCTAGGTATTTAAACCTTAGGACACACAGTCTCGGACACCCAGTTCTAAACACGCAGCTCAGGACACCCAGTCCTCACCGTATTCCCCTTGAGCTAAGGTCACACAGACCTCGCCCAATCACTCTGGTAAGTCTTCAAGGTAGACTCCCAAACCTTCACAGACTTCGTTCACCGGCAATCCACAATGTCTCTTGGATGCTCAGAACGCGACGCCTAACCGGCTGGAGGATGCATAGTCCTCAAGTGTAATAAGTCTTCAGATCACACAGACAAGAAGACTTAAGTGATGCCTAATTCTCTTTGGCTCTGGGTGGTTAGGGCTTTATCCTCGCAAGGAATTCTCCCTCAAAGGCTTCGAGGTGGGTTGCTCTCAAATGACAAAAGCCATACTTTGAATCTGAGCAGCCAACCGTTTATGGTTGTAGGGGGTGGGCTATTTATAGCCACTTGGCAACCCGACCTGATTTGTCTGAAATGACCCTGGGTCACTAAGGAACTAACACGTGTTCCAACGGTCAGATCTCAAACTCACACGGCAACTTTACTTGGGCTACAAGCAAAGCTGACTTGTCCGACTCTGGACAAGATTCGCTTTCAAAGTCTTCACTCAAAGACATAGGTTTTGTTTAAGCATCACTTCAGTCATTCTGACTGGTTCTCTTGGACCCCACTTAATAGTACAGTGGTTCCTATGACTCAACAAAGAGGAAGAAAAATACCTACAAAAGATCTAAGTCTTCGAGCTCCATAGGCTTCATGCGATGTCTTCTCTTGTCATAGTCTTCAATGTGAATATCTTCATATACCACCTTTGACTTCAATGTCTTCATACATTTTTAGGGGTCATCTCTGGTAGGAAAACCGAATCAATGAGGGACTTCTACCTGTGTTATCCTGCAATTCTCACAAACACATTAGTCCCTCAACTAGGTTTGTCGTCAATACTCCAAAACCAACTAGGGGTGGCACTAGATGCACTTACAATCTCCCCCTTTTTGGTGATTGATGACAAACTAGTTGAAGTTTTCAACGGGGAATATAGTCTGTGAAATTGTAAAGGATAAGGAATTGTCTTCATAAGTTGCAAGGGGTCCCCCTGAAGATGTGCATATAAGTAATTTGCTTTTGGAATGCAAATGCACATGGCAGGTTGTACTTGTGGAGATCCACTTCAACTTATGATGACAATCCACTATGCATGAGAAAGTATGTGAAGATAATGACATGCATAATGGAAAATGGACGTCTGCAGAATGATCTAAGTGCGGAATTTATCATCGCACATGCGGAATTTATCATCGCAACACAAGGTGGCAAATAAGTAGCAGACGACCATCGAGTTTAAGTGTTACAACTTAAAGAACCAAATGTAGCAAAATGAGAGTTGTAAGCACGAAGCAAAATATAAAGCGCCCGCCCATATGGACCCGCTTGAAGACTATAAAACTCATATGCTTCTCCCCCTTTTGTCAGTAAGGACCAAAAAGGTTTGAAGACATAGAGCATCTACTCGCTCTCATGAAGAGTAGGTGAAGCAGCAGGGTCGTTGGTGGTGTTTGGAGGTGCAGAAGAGCTTGGAGTAGAGTCGAAGCGTGCTGAAGGAGGTGGCAGTGAAGTAGCATCGTCTTCATCCTCGATCACTCTGGCATTCACAGTTGCAGCAGAGGAAGAGAACTCAGAGTCTTCATGGGATGGAGTTCGTAGCAGCACTGCCCTTCGAGGAGGTGTGGAGTCAAACTTGAATTGCTCAAAGAAGCCATCCTATTGAAGATCATCTTCAGAACACACCAGCGTCAGCCCTTTCCATGTGCGGCGAGAGGTTTCATGGGCAACAAAAGCATTCTTGGTGGCAAGATTGCGAATGCGATTAACATCCACCAAGAGGCTTTGCATTTGACGCTTCAGCCAGTCATGATGCCTATCCTGTTTCTGATGAAGAGTCACAAGAAGCTCTCGGTCGTTGAGAACACAAGTGCACTTCTTGGGTCGTGGAGCAGTTGTACTGTCAGTGGCTTCAGTGAGAGCAGGATGCGGTGCATGTGTAGTGCCAGCCAAAGGATACACACGAGTTACGGCTTCAACGCCTTCAATGTTCTGAGAAAAACTTTGATGCTCTGCATTCTGAAGACTTAGAGGTTCCTTGGCAGGCTCAGGATAGATGGCTTCAATAGACATATCCACATCAGGCAAGAAGATCCGATGATTGCGGGCAAAGGGCTGATATGAGATAGCGGAGTGAAGTTTGATCAGCCGCATCACCCAAGGGGCGTAGAACTTCAAACCAAACAGATCAGAGCCAGATGCAGCAAGTTGGCGAATGAAGAAATCCTGTGTATTGAAGCATTTTCCATGAAGAATGTAAAAGACCAAAGTCTTCATTGCACCTTCCAGCTTGGCATGGGGAGAATGTCCTTTGATTGGCCAGAGAGTTTGCCTTATGATGTGATAAATGGTTCTTGGCAGATACTCAAGGTCTTCAACGAAGAACTCCGTGGGATAAGCAGCATCTTGGGGCAATGGCTTCATCATACTGAGCATCTGACTCATATTAGGTTCAGTCTTCTGAAAGATGCTCTCAATAGCTTCACTATGAAGCTGACAGCCATGCTCGTAGAGATCGCCAGGAGTGGGCAAACCAGTGAGCTCAATGATGTCAAAGGATTTGGCTTCGTGATGAACGTTTCCTGTCATCCACTCCAGGACCCAAATCTTCGGATCTCTGCTATACCCGCGGATGTGAAGTGTGGCATAGAATTGGAGCAGCAACTCTTCATTCCAATGCTCTTGGTCAGTGATGAACGGCAGCAGTCCAACCTCTTTGAAGCAATCCAGAGCTTCTTCCAGACAGGGCAGACCAGCTATTGCTTCAATGTCAAGGCGCTTGTGTGGGAAGATGCGACCTTGGTTGTAAAGAACGCATGAGTAATAGCTTCGCTGCGGATAACTCCAGAACCGATCAGATGATATTCTTTCCCTTGAGTAGGGGTTCTTGGAGCTATTGAAGAATGTGTTGTCTGCTCTGAAGCCATTGATATTGAAGGAGCCAGGTGCTGATGCAGGACCTGGGAACCTTGGCAATCTTGGGATTGGCTTCTGCACCTGAGGCCTATGCTCAACATGATAGTCGAACTGGGGACCGGCAGCAGACGCAGGAACAGAAGCGGCTGGATCAGTGGCTTTGCTGACTTCTGGTGCTTTTGTGGGTGAGGGCTCCACATTAGCTTCAGCCATGACAGCGTCAGTGGCTTTAGTGGTGTTGGTGGTGGCAGCCTCAAGATGTTCAACCTTCACTTGACGAGTAGGAGGGTCGGTCACGATCACGTTCTCCTCGAGAACCGCTTCTTGGTGGGACAGGGGAGTGGCAACTTGTGGGACTTCTTCTTCAGCGGCTGATGCAGCCGGATTGTCTTCGGCAGAGACTTGAGGCCTTGGACCTTTGCGAAGCCTGCGCAACGCGGGTGACGCCTGTGGAGTTGCTGTTGGCTGGGCCTCAAAGTCTTCTTCCTCTTGTGGGCGATCCGCCCATAAAGCATCCTATGCAATTGGCGTCAGTGGACGACCAATGCTGATGAGTTCGCTGTGCGTGAGCACATGTGATGATACCTGTTGGTGCTGTAGCTGAGGAAGGGCTGCATCATCTTCAACATGGTCATGGTGACCAATGTCTTCAGCAGCGATGGGATCAGCTGCTGGAAAGTCTTCAGCTTCATGAGCCTCTGTGAAAGCAGGCTCATGGACAGTCAGTTGACGTTCTTGTGGATCGGCGTCGGGGTGAACCATGGAAATGGGTTCAACAATCAAGGGCTCTGTGGGAGCAGCCCGTTCCTTCTTGGTCTTTCTTTTCTTCTTGGCGTTGGCAGTAGCAGAGGCTTCAAAATGTTTTCTCTTCCTTGCTTCAGCCTCAGCAGTCCTGGTCTTCTTCAGTTCTGAAGCGGTTGACCTGGCCTTTGGCTTCGGGCCAGTCATGCTAGTTGGGAAGACAAGGGGATCTGCTTCCTGCCTTGGTGCTTCGGGTTCAGCCATAGCTGGCTTCTTCGTCTTCTTGGCAGCCATTCTGGGGTCGATGCCAGGACGCCCAAGGGCCTTGCGCTTCTCAGCCTCATTGTAGGCTTGCACACACCTATCAGCCAAGACCTTCATGCGCTCACGAGAACCCTGAGCTTCTGCATGTTTCTTTAGAAAGGCTTCCTTGAGCTCGTGCAGCATAATCTTGAAGTTCTTCACGTCTTGCACGCTGAGCTTGGCCATATGCTTCTTGAACTGAGATTTCTCAAAGTCAATCTTCTGCTTCAGTTCAACAATGCGCTGGGCGATGGCTAACTCTGAAGCAATGGCGCCATGGAAGGCGACACTGAGGCCAATGGGTAGTTGCAGATCATCGAAGCTGATGTTTGGCGTGTCAAACCATTCATCAATGAAGTTGTGGATGATTGTTACATCAAAGAGAGGCAGATCATTGAAGATTTCTGCTTCTTCTTTGCTCTTGATGAGTTGCTCAAGAGCGTCATCTGCAAGATCTTCATCACTTGACAGATCAATGGCATCATTGCGCAGAATGGCAGCAGCAGTTAGCTCTTGGCCGGTGTGTGGCAGAGGCATCTTGACCCTCTGGGGCTTGGAGATGCATGACAAATCTTCAGACTGCACACTGTCTTCAGGAGGTGCAGTTGCCAGTGGCTTCGCTTGTGAGATTTTTGGTGAAGGGGCAGGCTTTGAAGCTTTAGGCTTCTTCAACTTCTTTGGCTTTGGCGCTGCAGGCGCTTCATCTGATTCAGCGTCAGCTGCAGGCTCATTCAGAGTTGTCCCTTAAACCAAGATATGGGTGATGAGACCTTCAAGGTTGTAGAAAGGACCGACGACATTGGGTTCTGCATCACGGGTGCCGTCAGCCCTTGGAGCAGGAGGACCAGGGTTGAAGTCTAGTCCCAATGTCTTCTTGTTCTGCTTCGCTGAGTTCTGGGCAAACCGAAAGTTGCGCTTGAACAGAATGTCGTCACGACACCATAGCAGTGACGATGGGTCAGCATCCGCAGGTTGTGGTCCACGGACCATGCAGGGATAGAAGCCTTGTTCAATGGCTTCATCTCTGGTCCAGGGTTGAAGATTTTTGTAGAGGATGTCTCCCCATGGTCGCTTG
Source organism: Triticum dicoccoides (assembly GCF_002162155.2). NCBI lineage: Eukaryota > Viridiplantae > Streptophyta > Magnoliopsida > Poales > Poaceae > Triticum > Triticum dicoccoides. The sequence goes on along the minus strand of NC_041382.1, from coordinate 475,825,481 downwards.
ATGGCATTCTTTTCAGCATATTCCTTTGTCACAAATCTGTACTTGAACCACTATTCTGCCCAATAGCGTCGAATCCATTGGATTTGTGTTTTGCGCTGATTGTAATCCTCTTCAGGATCTGTCTTGTACAGTTCTGAGAGGTCATCTGGCAGATCTCTTAATGTTTCTCCATGACGCTTTCTATCACCCTTCCTTGCTGATTTCTCTGAAGCCATGAACTTTAAACTGAAAGGCTTCAATACGTTCAAAGGCTTCAAGGCCTTTCGCTTGCTGGACAGACAGGAACTGGCTTCGGGAGAATTTATATGATGCTATAAGAATTCTGCAAATGAATGCAGACTATGAGAACCAAGGGATTCTCCCACGGACATGTACCTGTGACAGCATTAAGGTGTGAGGGAAGGGGAAGAGGTCATATGCATTCTCAGAAGATTTTGAATATAAATCAGTTTAGAAGACATTGACCTCATCGTGCGAAGACATTCACTCATAGATAAGGAGTTGGTTCCAGATTTGTACGAATCCAGATATCAGTACAAGTGAGGAATCTAACTACTTTGTGAAGCATAAGTGAATATACTAGGCATGTTATGAGATGCAGTATGAGAGAGATCTAACTTGTGTGAATAGAAACTGCTTGTGGTAGAAAGTGACAAAGCCACAGGATCAACGGTGCCGTAAAAAGGAAGTTTTATTTACCACACTAAGAACTGCTAGACGGAGTGGAAGAGGAGGTCGAGCAGTTCGATCTTCCGTGCCCTAACTTGGCGACGGAGGACACCTACGGCGACGACGGAGAGGACGATGTCCACGGTCGGCGTGAAGATGGCGTCGGAGAGGTTGCGGCGGCGAAGCGCTTCGTCGCCGGCGTCATCGAGGGCTAGCGGTGGCGCTAGGGTTCATGCGAGAGTGGAAGAAGAGATAATGACCGCTGTGAAGTGTGTATTTATAGGTACAGGGGCGGCACTGCGTTATTACACAGGTGCCCCTGGCGATTCGCATCTGAGGAACACGTGGCCATCATGCAGAATTTTGGGGTTTGTTCCACGTCCCACACACGCCTGGATTGTCGGGTGGTCGTTCCTACTTCTCTGGGTTTCATGTGGAGGAATGAGCATTGAAAGCGGACTTAAGGTTTGTCTCTGTATCTTCTGCTGACAAGGATGCAGAGAAGACATTCGACAGTTTCAATAGAATGCATATGATTTGGAGAGATAGGATTTGAGATAGAAAGCACAGAGAGGTTAGGGTCCGATCACATTCACTTAGTTCAAAAGATTCAACAAGAAGACATAGCTATAAGTGAATGCTGTAGAGGACAGAACACTAGTATATATATATATATATATATATATAATCAACATAGTGAAGATAATCATGAAAACATGTTGAGATTGAAGCCAAACCAAATGTGAAGACATAGCAAGGTAACGCCATGAGTGAAACACTTCAAATAGAACATTTGGTGGTGGCGTTAGCCACTGTATGGGAAGTATTAGACCCAGACACGGCGCACAATTATCGTGGCGCTCCGAAGTCAAATTCCACATTAATGTATTCACACTTAGAATGTATGTCTTCATTGATTGAAGATATACTTTACTTCGTTTGTTGCACATCTAAGTCATCAATATGCATAAGGGTTAGGATGTGTGCCTGATCACAGGACATTTGAGGATCCCAGGATATTTAGCTCACACCGTAACTTGCAAAATCTCTTCTCATCCAAGGGCTTGGTGAAGATATCTACCAATTGCTCTTCAGTGTTGACATGTATGATATCAATATCTTCCTTCACAAAATGATCTCTGAGAAAGTGATGACGAATTTCAATGTGCTTTATCTTCGAGTGCTAAACTAGGTTGTTGGCAATCTTGATGGCGCTTTCGTTGTTGCAGTAGAGTGGCACTTGCTTTAGATGAATGCCATAGTCCTTGAGTGTTTGCTTCATCCACAGAAGTTGAGCGCAGCAAGATCCAGCAGCAATGTATTCAGATTCAGCAGTGGAGAGAGATACACAGTTCTGCTTCTTTGAAGACCAACATACAAGTGATCGTCCCAGAAAATGACATGTGCCTGATGTAGACTTGCGATCCACTTTGTCACCAGCATAATCAGCATCCGAGAATCCAACCAGATCAAACTCTGAGCCCTTTGGATACCATAATCCTAGAGTTGGGGTGTGAGCCAAATATCGAAGAATTCGCTTCACAGCTAAGTGATGCGACTCCTTTGGTGCCGCTTGGAATCAAGAACACATGCAAACACTAAGCATAATATCTGGCCTAGATGCACATAGATAAAGTAAAGAAACAATCATGGAGCGGTATACCTTTCGATCGAACTCTTTACCATTGTCGTCAGGACCCAGATGATGCTTGGTTGGCATTGGCGTCGTGAAGCCTTTGCAGTCTTGCATACCGAACTTCTTCAGGTAATCTTTGAGATACTTCTCTTGAGATATGAAGATGCCGTTGCGTTGCTGTCGTATTTGAAGACCGAGAAAGAACTTCAGCTCTCCCATCATAGACATTTGATATTGCTCTTGCATCATAAATCCAAACTCTTCACTATACTTCTGATTGGTGCACCCGAAGATAATGTCATCCACATATATTTGGCACACAAACAGTTCACCATCATATGTCTTCGTGAAGAGAGTGGGGTCGAGGGAACCAGGTATGAAGCCTTTGCTCTTCAGGAAGTATTTGAGTGTGTCATACCAGGCCCGAGGGGCTTGTTTGAGGCCATACAGTGCCTTGTTGAGCTTGTATACCATGTCAGGATGTTTTGGATCTTCAAAGCCAGGTGGTTGTCCAACATACACTTCTTCTTCAATCTTGCCATTGAGAAAGGCGCTCTTCACATCCATTTGATAAAGAAGTATGTTGTGATGATTTGCATAGGCCAGCAGTATGCGTATGGCTTCAAGTCTAGCCACAGGAGCAAATGTTTCATCGAAGTCAATGCCTTCCACTTGAGTATATCCTTGAGCAACGAGACGAGCTTTGTTTCTGACAACTTGACCGTGCTCATCTTATTTGTTGCGGTATATCCATTTTGTGCCTATTATGTTGTGCTTCCGAGGATCGGGACACTTAACCAGTTCCCATACATTGTTCAGCTCAAACTGTTGAAGCTCTTCTTGCATAGCTTGAATCCATTCAGGTTCCATGAAGGCTTCTTCAACTTCCTTGGGTTCTGTTATTGAGATGAATGCGAAGTGCCCACAAAAATTTGCTAGCTAAGTTGCCCTTGAACGAGTGAGTGGACCGGGTGCATTGATGCTATCAATTATTCTTTCAATCTGCACTTCATTGGCAACACGAGGATGTACAGGGCGAAGATTTTGCTCTTGCTGATCATTGTCGTTGTTAGAGGGAATGTCTTCAGGCTGAGCATTGTCTTCAGGTTGATCAGGTGCTGAGATGATAAGTTCTTCTTCAGGATGAGCTTCAGAAGGTATAATTTCTCCAGTTCCCATTAGCTTGATTGATTCACTGGATGGAACTTCATCTAGCACATTTGGCAGGTGCTCTCTTTGTGAACCGTTGGTCTCATCGAACCGCACATCCACTGTTTCAACCACTTTATAATGAAAGAGATTGAAGACTCTGTAGGAGTGCGGATCCTTTCCATATCCAAGCATAAAACCCTCATGTGCTTTTGGTGCAAACTTTGAGGTGTGATGTGGGTCCTTGATCCAGCACCTGGTGCCAAATACTCTGAAGTAACTGACATTTGGCTTCTTGCCAGTAATGTGATTTGTACACCCACTATCAATAATCCATTCTGAAGATGCTGGTGTCGTACCCTACAGTGCAGTTAGGGGGATAGGCTTCACGAAGAGAATTGTGAAGCAAAAACATTTGACGAACCAGTGGGTTATGAAAGCTTAGATCCAGATTAGGACTAATAGGGAGAGTAGCAAGCGATTCAGGAACGAAGTACATAGTAATACCATTCGGGCATTTGATCTTGCGCCCTACAAGATGTTTAAGGTCCCCAGCAATAGCGTCAGACGATTTTGGTTTTCTGCTGGAGACCTTTCCCTGCAAAAGAGAGTTAAGCTTTCTTAGCCACCCACATCTTCAAGGGTGGCTTAGAAGCAATAAGTCTAAGTGCAGCATCTGAGAACTTTGGCTTTGGAGCCCTAGAAAACAGTTTTGCAGGCGGACAATAGTACTCATAAGAATAAGCAGAATAGTTCTTGGTCTTATGAACATGGAGGTTTGATGAACTGCTCTCATATTCATAGGCCTGAGTATGGTTTCCCTGCAAAACATTTGCGTTAGTGCGACTCAGGTGAGTCCTCTGTCTGTATGAAGCCTTTGGACCGTATGAAGCCTTTGGTCTGCGGTTTGTCTTCTTCATGTGAGGTGTCATGATGACATTCACAGGAAGATTCTCCAGACACTTTTTCGGAACCCAGATCTTCTTCATAGGCGGTCCATTCCTGCAGTTAGTACCAATGTACCTGGCAAACACTTCACCATTTTGATTCTTAAACAGTTTATAGTTTGCATCAAAGGATTCATCAATGACAATGGGGTTTGCACAAGTGAACCCAGATAGAGTGGATGGATCTGCTGAAAATTCCTTTGCAGCAACCCATGTGGTTTTGGGGTACTGCTCAGGTTTCCAGTAAGAGCCATCAGCATTCATTTTCCTTACGAACCCAAACCCTCTTTCCTCGGGTTTCGGTTCAAGATCTGCTTTTTGAGGACATCACATAGTGTCTGATGCCCTTTAAGACTTTTGTACATCCCTGTTTCAAGCAATGTCTTCAACCTAGCATTCTCATCAGCAATAGCAGTGGAATCCTCAGCAGAGGGGTTAGTTCCCACATCAACAGTTAAAGATATTGCAATAGTAACAGCAGTAGAACATTCAGCAACAGTAGTAGCATTATCACGCTCAATGCATTTAAGACATGGTGGTTCAAATCCTTCCTGAGCGGAGCTGATCTGTTCGGCGCAAAGTGACTCGTTTTCCTTTTGAAGATCTTCATGAGCCGCTCTCAATTTCTCAAGATCTTGCTTCCTTTGAAGATAATCATAGGAAAGCTTTTCATGAGTTGTTGAGAGCGTTTCATGACGACTTTCAAGTTCCTCATACTTAACGTGAAGATTTTTATGTCTTCAATTAAGGACTCAGATCAAGTCATTTCAGCACCTAACAGATCATCGCTTCTGTCTAACAGTTTTTGAATATGTTCCATAGCTTTCTGTTGTTCAGTTACAATTTTAGCAAATGTTTTGTAGCTGGGTTTTGAACCACAATCAGAGTCATGGTCACTAGATGTTTGATAGTGAGTAGTGCGTGTGTTTACCTTGGCACCACGTGCCATGAAGCAGTAGGTAGAAGCGGAGTAGTCCTTGTCATTTGCATCGGTGTTGGTGATGACGTCATTGTCTTCAGTGTTGAAGATGGACTTGGCAACATATGTTGTAGCCAGACTTGCGACGCATGAATCGGACTCCTCCTCAGACTCCACCTCCGCCTCCTCAGAAGCAGACTCCTCCTCTGAATCCATTTCCTTGCCAACAAACGCACGTGCCTTGCCAGATGAGCTCTTCTTGTGTGATGAAGACTTTGAGGAAGACTTGGAAGAAGACTTTGAGTATTTCTTCTTCTTCTTGTTGTCAGAGTCATATTCCTTGCTCTTCTTCTTCTTTTTGTTCTCATTGTCCCGCTGCGGACACTCAGAGATGAAGTGGCCAGGTTTCTTGCACGTGTGACATGTTTTCTTCTTGTAGTCGTGAGCAGAAGCTTCATCATTCCTTGAGCTTGATCGGGAAGACTTTCTGAAACCTTTCTTCTTGGTGAATTTTTGGAACTTCTTCACAAGCATAGCAAGTTCCCTTCCAATGTCTTCAGGATCATCCGAACTGCTGTCAGATTCTTCTTCAGATGAGGAGACAGCTTTTGCCTTCAAAGCACGAGTTCACCCATAGTTTGGACCATAGATATCTCTTTTCTCAGAAAGCTGAAACTCATGTGTGTTGAGCCTCTCAAGTATGTCAGACGGATCGAGTGTCTTGAAATCAGGACGTTCTTGAATCATCAGGGCTAGGGTGTCAAACGAACTATCAAGTGATCTCAGTAGTGTCTTGACGACTTCATGCTTGGTGATCTCAGTAGCGCCGAGGACTTGAAGCTCATTTGTGATGTCAGTGAGTCGGTCAAATGTGAGCTGGACATTCTCATTGTCATTTTTCTTGAAGTGGTTGAAGAGGTTGCGAAGGACACTGATTCTCTGATCTCTCTGGGTTGAGACGCCTTCGTTGACCTTGGAGAGCCAGTCCCAGACCAGCTTAGATGTTTCCAAAGCACTCACACGGCCATACTGTCCTTTGGTCAGATGACCACAGATGATATTCTTGGCAGTAGAGTCCTGTTGAACGAACTTCTTGACATCAGCAGCAGTGACACCTTCTCCAGCCTTGGGAACCCGGTTCTTGACGACATATCATAGGTCGACGTCAATGGCTTCAAGATGCATGCGCATCTTATTCTTCCAGTAGGGATATTCAGTTCCATCGAAGACGGGGCACGCAACGGAGACTTTAATTATCCCTGCAGTCGACATAGCTAAAACTCCAGGTGGTTAAACCGAATCACACAGAACAAGGGAGCACCTTGCTCTGATACCAATTGAAAGTGCGTTATATCGACTAGAGGGGGGGGTGAATAGGCGATTTTTATGAAAGTCTTCAAAACGTGGAAGTTATGAAGACAAACGATAGAAATAAACTTATTACCCTGCAGTGGAAGGTAGACTACACTAGGCAAGCCATAGTCAAGTATTCAATGGAGTGAAAGAACAATGACTAATAGCAACAATGTAGTAAGGATCAGGTAGGAAGATATTATGAAGCCAAACAAAAAATGCAGTCACTCAGTGAAGATAAAAGAAAGTGCAATCATACAATGACTTCACAAGGAGTAACAGTAAGTAAAGGGAAGGGAAGATGAAACCAGTGACTCGTTGAAGACAATGATTTGTTGGACCAGTTCCAGTTGTTGTGACAACTGTACGTCTGGTTAGGGCGGCTAGGTATTTAAACCTTAGGACACACAGTCCCGGACACCCAGTCCTGAACACGCAGCTCAGGACACCCAGTCCTCACCGTATTCCCCTTGAGCTAAGGTCACACAGACCTCGCCCAATCACTCTGGTAAGTCTTCAAGGTAGACTCCCAAACCTTCACAGACTTCGTTCACCGGCAATCCACAATGTCTCTTGGATGCTCAGAACGCGACGCCTAACCGGCTGGAGGATGCACGGTCCTCAAGTGTAATAAGTCTTCAGATCACACAGACAAGAAGACTTAAGTGATGCCTAATTCTCTTTGGCTCTGGGTGGTTAGGGCTTTATCCTCGCAAGGAATTCTCTCACAAAGGCTTCAAGGTGGGTTGCTCTCAAACGACAAAAGCCGTACTCTGAATCTGAGCAGCCAACCGTTTATGGTTGTAGGGGGTGGGCTATTTATAGCCACTTGGCAACCCGACCTGATTTGTCCTAAATGACCCTGGGTCACTAAGGAACTAACACGTGTTCCAATGGTCAGATTTCAAACTGACACGACAAGTTTACTTGGGCTACAAGCAAAGCTGACTTGTCCGACTCTGGACAAGATTCACCCTCAAAGTCTTCACCCGAAGACATAGGTTTTGTTTAAGCATCACTTCAGTCATTCTGACTGGTTCTCTTGGACCCCACTTAACAGTACGGTGGTTCCTATGACTCAACAAAGAGGAAGAAAAAGACCTACGAAAGATCTAAGTCTTCGAGCTCCATAGGCTTCATGCGATGTCTTCTCTTGTCATAGTCTTCAATGTGAATATCTTCATATACCACCTTTGACTTCAATGTCTTCATACATTTTTAAGGGTCATCTATGGTAGGAAAACCGAATCAATGAGGGACTTCTACCTGTGTTATCCTGCAATTCTCACAAACACATTAGTCCCTCAACTAGGTTTGTCGTCAATACTCCAAAACCAACTAGGGGTGGCACTAGATGCACTTACACTTATCCTGGGGAGGGTGACTTACTTTGATCAATGATGTCTTGGCAGTGATTCCTAGCTACTTTATGGGATGCTTTATGTGGCCCAAACAGTCATTAGACAAGCTTGAATAGATTCTGAGGGGTTTCTTATGGCAAGGCAAGAACCATGCTAACAGGGGACAGTGCCTTGTTGCATGGGAGATGGTCACGCTCCTGAGGGTGAATGGAGGGCTGGGAGTAAGAGATCTTAGGGCTCGCAACATGGCTATGGTCTGCAAATTCATGGTTAAGGTTTGCAACACAACGAGGTTATATACTACAATTGGTTTGCACTTAGCTACTGCCGAGAGGGAAATCTCCTGGATTTTATACAGTGGAGATACTTCTATTTGGCGATGCCTCAAGTCATCCTTACAGTTTAGTAGCATGGTTGATGTAGTCAAACGTCTTCGCGATCCAACCGATCCAAGCACCTTACGTACGACACCTGTGCGTTCAACACACGTTTCGCTCGATGATGTCCCTCGATTTCTTGATCTAGTTGAGGACGAGGGAGACTTCCATCAGCACGAAGGCGTGGCGACGGTGATGATGAAGTTACCGGTGTAGGGCTTCGCCCAAGCACTACAACGATATGACCGAGGTGTGTAACTATGGAGGGGGCACCGCACACGGCTAAGGGAAGGCTTGGTGTGTCTTTGGGGTGCCCCCTCCCACGTATATAAAGGGGGGAGGAGAGGTGGCCG